>NC_047675.1:48897863-49197863 GCF_011762505.2 Arvicanthis niloticus
CGCATGACTTCTGGCCATCCACCAGGTCATAGTAGCTACCAGTTTGCCTTTCTTTCTTCCCTTCTCCCTCCCCCATTCCTAGTCCCTTTTATCCTCTCCTCCATCCCACCCCCTCCTGCCTCCATCCCCTTCCTGTATGTATGCATTAAGTATCTTTCTGAACTATTTAAGAGACCGTAGCTTAATGTCACTTTTTCCTTAAATGTCCTTGTTGCCCATGTCTGCAGGGCATGGAGGGCAGCCCCTCCTGCCTACTACGCCCTTACCTGTCCCCAGATCCCCCCAGGTGTGGTCTGATTTGAACTTTGCTTGTCCCCTGCATCTTGGCCCTCACAGATCCTCTTGTGACCCTTCAGACTCCACCTGGAACGCCCAGACTCTGATCATGAGCAGTCCTGGTGCCCGAGAGCACTCTGGGGGTGCAGCGGGCAGGGGGGGGGAGGGCAGCAGCTTTGTCTTCTGTCAGGGACTGTTACACACTATCGACAGTGGAACCTTCTCCAGGGCTGGCTGTCAGGATTTCTCTGTGCCCCAGGAAGGGGGAACTCCAACGATATCATCCTGGGTTCTAGGCTGTGCTGTCCAGAGCAGACAGATGTGGTGAACCTAGCCAGTTTGTCTTCTGATAAGTGTGCCCTCCCTTTTTTACAATAACTTTTATGCTTTTTGTTTTCCTTGGGAAAAAAAACTTTTTTTTTTTTTTTAAGAGTTGAAGTCTCATAATGTTTTCCGAAAGTTAGGAAATTGCCAAGTGCTGCTTGTGGGCTGCTGAGGGGCCTGGGGCTGCTGAGGGACCTGCCGTGCAAGTCTGTTGTCCAAGCTTGATTCCCAGAATCCGCATACAGGGGAAGGAGCAGGCGGAAGCCCTGGCCCCTGACCTCCACGTGGGCTTGTGTGCATCACACACAGGGATAATCTTTCCTTTTTAACTTTAAAAATAAGGAATTGCCAGATGATTCCCACAGATCCACACTCTTGATCAACAAATGCCCATGTGTCTCTTGTTCCTAAATTTCAACATTTTCACTTCTTCACCTGGAGTTAATTTCAGACTTAGAGGAAAGTCCCAACAACATAACATGGCTAAGAGCTCTGTCATATTCTTCTCTAGGCTGCTTTGTGCCATGGTGCTGGGCTTCATTTTGCTTATGTTGTGAAAAAAATTGATTTAACTATTTTGTTGTGATAAAACACACATACAATTGAAAATGTATGAAAAATGTATGGTTATAACTATCTTTAAATGCCCAGTTTGAGGACAGTCACGCATTTTGCAAATACCCTGTTTTAGCTTTTCTTTTCTTCACAAGGAAACGCTCTACCTGCTTGTTTGTGTGATTTGACTGAATGGTGCTTTTACAAGTCTCAGTTCTACACACACATGCGTTTTGTGCGTGCCTGTGTGTGCACACCCATGTATGTCTGAGACACACTCTTGTTATTTATCTCAGGCTGACCTTAATCTTGCAATTCTGCTGCTTCAGCCTCCTGGGTGCTGAAATTACAGTTAGTTTTATTTTTTATTTGTTTGTCTTTTATTCCTCAAGACAGAGTCTTTTTTTTTTTTTTTTTTTTTTTTTTTGGTTTTTCGAGACAGGGTTTCTCTGTGTAGTCCTGGCTGTCCTGGAACTCACTCTGTAGACCAGGCTGGCCTTAAACTCAGAAATCCACCTGCCTCTGCCTCCCAAGTGCTGGGATTAAAGGCGTGCGCCACCACCGCCCAGCAAGACAGAGTCTTGCTATATAGCCCTAGCTAGCCTGAAACTTTCTGTGGAGACTAGACTGACCTCAGATTTGCAGCAATCCCTGTGTCTGCCTCCTGAGTGCTAGGAATTCAAGCGTGAGCCCCGACTGCTGGCTTTCAGTGAATTCTCTGAGAACAGATTGTAACTCTGACCCTTGGACATCAGCATCTATGTCCTGAGATCAAGGACAGCCTCTTACAGCACCAAAATCACCTCTTGTTATCACAAGTATGAGCATTACCTTCAGGAAATTCATTTTTTATTTGGTACTGGGGTGTTGAGCCCAGTTTTTACATGGTAAGCAGAAACATAAACTTTGTTGCCAGCCTAGGAAAGTTTTGTTTTATTTCTAGTGGGGCTTGTTTGTTTTGTTGGGTTGTTTGTTTTTGAAACAGGTCCTCACTCTATATAGCCCAGGCTGGCCTGGGACTCACTGTGTAGCCTAGGCTAGCCTCACACTTGCAGCAGTTTTCCTGCCTCACCCTCTTGAGGACTAGAATCACAGGCTCCAGCCACCCCCACACACAGTTACGTTTATGGTTTCTGTTACCAGAGTTTTGCTTTTTTAAAAATATTTATTTATTTATTTGAGTACACTGTTGTATACACTTCAGACACACCAGGAGAGGGCATCAGATCCCATTGCAGATGGTTGTGAGCCACCATGTGGTTATTGGGAATTGAACTCAGGACCTCTGGAAGAACAGTCGGTGCTCTTAACCACTGAGCCATTTTTTCCAGCCCACCAGAGTTTTTTAAAAAATATGTCTGAGTGACTTGCCTGTGTGTATGCAGATAGCTGTGAGCTTCTATGTGGCTGCTGGGAATGAACCCAGGTCTTCTGGAAGAGCAATCTGTGCTCTTAACTGCTGAACTGTCTCTTCAACCTCAATATTCCGAGCTCTTAAACTAAACATTTGGGGGGGGGGGTAACATTTATTACACGTGTATGAGTCTTTTGTATGCACTGTGTGCATGCAGTGCCCATACAGGCCAGAAGAGGGCGCTGTGTCTGCTGGAACTGGAGCTACAGATGGTTGGGAGCCACCATTGGGTGCTGACAATCAAACCCCGGTTCTCTGTAAGAGCAGTCAGTGCTTTTGACCACTGAGCCCTCTGTTGTCTCTGTATGTACTCCTGGCTGGCCTGGAACTCAGGGAGCAGCTTCTCTCTGCTTCCCTAGTGCTGGGATTAGGTGCCTGCGCACCACCACTAGGTATTGTATTTTTCTTTAAAGATTTATTTATTTAAAGTACAAGAGCATCCTGTCGCTGACACACAAGAAGGCAGCATCAGATCAATTACAGATGGCTGTGAGCCACCATGTGGCAGCTGGGAATTGAACTCATGACCTCTGGAAGAGCAGACTGTGCTCTTAACGCTGAGCCATCTCTCCAGCCCCCTGGGTGTTGTATTCTTGACAATGAGAATGAACTTCTGTTTGAAACACTTCCCACTCTTGTCGTTGTTGAAGCATGGACTAGGCACCCTGGTGTCAGGGTGTTGGGGCCCTGTCCATGCAGGAGTCCTCCTCTTCTGGTATGAGACCTGGGTTCAAGCCCCGATTAGGTGGTCTTGTCTGTAAAGTGGATTCCGTAGTCCCGTGATGGGCGGAGCAGCTTTACTCTGCATAGTGGACAGCCTGGGCACTGCAGAGGTGCGCACAGCAGGGGGTCCTCCAGGTTGGGGAACTGGAGCTGGATGTGACATGTGTGACTTTGGGAGGACTCAGGGACCAGCACCCCGACTTCCTTCCTATGCCTCCAGCAATACTACATACTGCTGATCCTCACGGACGGTGTGGTGACAGATATGTCGGACACTCGAGAGGCCATCGTGCGCGCCTCCCACCTACCCATGTCCGTCATCATCGTTGGGGTGGGCAACGCTGACTTCACGGATATGCAAATCTTAGACGGGGATGACGGAGTCCTCCGTTCCCCACGGGGCGAGCCTGCACTCCGAGACATCGTCCAGTTTGTGCCCTTCCGTGAGCTCAAGAACGTAAGTGGCTGGAATGGGACTGCATTCAGAGTTGGGCCCTGGGGGCGGGCCCCACTGTTCTGCGCATGCGTGGATTCCTTGCTCAGGCTACTGCCCCACACTTCTTATGTCAGGCGGAAGAGCAGGCCCTGGGGATGGCTCCTCGTCAGCCTCTACCCTGACGCCCACCTGAGCAGTGAACTTCTGACCCTAAAACCTATGACAGAGAGAGGGCACTGGGGGTTCTGTGGACCTGGCACAGAGCTCCCCATGTCGACTCTACAGTAAACGTCACATGGGCTCACCCACATAGACATTGCAGGTTTTCGTGAGAGAGCATGAGGGTGCACTTGCGCATGGTGACCCCATGTTAGTTACCTCCTGTCATTTCCTGCTGCGCTGGGAGAGATGTCCTTAGCACAGATACTGGGGACAGTTGTAGGCACCTTCATCCGCTAACGCTAGGACAGTCTAGGGGCTCTGGTTGCATTTCCAGTCTGTGTCCTTAGTAGCTCAACTGACTGCCAAGTCACATGTCCCTTAAGTAGATTTGAGTCCTGGGACTGTGACCCAGATAGGGGGATGAAGATATAGAAGTCCCTCAGAGCCGGGCAGTGGTGGCCCACGCCTTTAATCCCAGCACTTGGGACGCAGACGCAGGCGGATTTCTGAGTTCGAGGCCAGCCTGGTCTACAGAGTGAGTTCCAGGACAGCCAAGGCTGTACAGAGAAACCCTGTCTCAAAAAACCAAAAAAAAAAAAAAAAAAAAAAAACCCAAAAACACCCACAAAAAAAAAGAAGTCCCACAGATGTAACTATGTTCTCTCTGAACCCAGGCGTCCCCTGCGGCACTGGCCAAGTGTGTGTTGGCCGAGGTGCCAAAGCAGGTGGTGGAGTACTACAGTCACAAGGAGCTCCCCCCTCGAAGTCTTGGCGCCCAGACTGGAGAGGCTGGTGCCAGCTCAGCGCCATGAGGATGTCAGGGGAGGGGGCTCCGAGCAGACGTCCATCTACAGCATCTCCTGTGCCCCCAGAGACCCCTCAGAAGCTTATCACCCAGCCCACTCCTGTGTTCTGCTGGCCCGGGTCAGTGGCCTGTTCCCCAACATGAAGAGATCCAGGCTTTGTGGTGTGTCAGAAATGAGCTCCCCCATGTCTGGGCCTCCCTGCACCCAACAGGCACGGATATTCAGGGTATTCTGAAAGAACTGAAGCTACAAAGATGTTCTCCCCTTGCTTGAGCTCACCTCTCCTGCACATCAGGTGTCAATCATAGCACCACTTCAGAAGAGGCCCCAAGCCCAAGTTGGCCCAGAGAGATGGGTGGGGTCACACCTGTCATAATCCTGGCAGCTCAGCTATGGACAAGGTGAAGGGTTGATTGGCCTGGAGAATCTTGTCATTTGATCCTGTGGTGAGAGGCGGTACCCCAACCCTTGAGGACACCTATGTCTAGGCACGTTGTTCCTGTAGGTTTCTCTGTCCTATCTGGTGCCGCTCCAACCTGTGGCCATACCTGAGACCCTGGGGCCTGCAGGGTCTGTGGGAGGCAGCTCTGGGTATAATAAAGTATCCCTCCTTCACACAGCCTTTCTTGCTTCAGGGGATCTGGTGTGAACATCTCTGGAATCAGGCTCACTAGGTCACTCACACCAGGTAGGATTGTGGCCCCGGGCTTTAGGTAGTCCCCTCAGCTGATGTGTCAGAAAGGGGAAATCAGCCCTAAAGTGACTTTGGCTTGCACCCAGAACTCACCATGTGCCACAAGCTGTCGGCTGAGGGCAGCTTCCACCTGTCTGAGTGGGGGTGGATTTTTAATTGAGATTTCCTCTCAATTATCTTGTCTGAGAAAAACAAACTGTCCCAACCCTGAATCAGACCCACCCACCTATCAATCTATCTATCCACTCTGGGGCTATTTTTAGCTACTGATTCATCTCCTGTTAAGCCTGGATAATAGGCATCACCATGGTAACCTGGCTACGATTCCGGAAGGGCCAGTGGATGTTGGTCTCTTTGGGGACAGAGAGGACACTAGAGAAATGTACCTTCCATGGATGCATGGGAAAGGAGACATCAGCAGGGTGGGAGGTTGGGGGTCCGGGGTGTTAGGTCTGACCCAGTCTGCACAGTGCAAGAGACTGAGAGCTCTTAGATTTGCCTGGGTTCTTCTCTGGTGAAGCCAAGGAGCCTGGGATCCTAGCAGCAGCAGGCAGAAGAGAATGGAGGAAGGTTTAAGCATGTAGGAGAGTCAGTGTGGAGGGCCTGGGATAGCTGCTGGACAGAGGGGTGAGAAAGCAAGTCCTTCCAAGAGATCACAAAGCAAGGAGAAAGTGAGTTTCTCTCAGCACTTGAGGAACCGGGTCCAGAAGCATGTCCTAGACTCTCACCTCACAAAGAAATCAAGGCTCGGATCAGTGGAGGGATTTGCCTGGGTCAGACACTGGTGGGGGCGGAGCCAGTACATCCCTGATTGACCAAGTTCCTGATTTCACCCCCTTTGCTACCTTAAAGAGTGGGCCACAGGATCTTGGAATCCAGAGGAGCTTGTGTGAGACAAACCCAACGAGGCAGATAGGATGCAGTCCCAGACACTCCGGGGAGTCTTCCTAGGATGCAGTCCCAGACACTCGGGGGACTCTTCCAACTTAAGTTGGAACCTCACTCCAACATAAAGCATGAGAACGACCCTAGGGCCTTGGGTAAGGAATTTCCAAGTTGGCTGAACTAGGGATCCCAGAGTGGCCAAGGGCCCCACTTGGGGCTGACCCTGGAGGTTGACTCAAGCATGCTATGGGATCAGCTTTCTCCACAGGCTCTGCAGGACTTGATTATAGCCTAACCGGCTTCTAACACCTGTGGACTTTTAACAGTTTTTGGCCTGAGATGGGGCCCCTGTCTGAGGTGGGGTCTGACCCTTGTTCCTTGTCTGCCAGAGACGAGTACGGCTGTTTAACAGGGCTTTGAGTGTACCATTGAGAGGTAGGCTTACATTCTGTCTTTTTGAACTTGAGTGGACTTGGGGTCCAATGTAACTTCTACAGCTGGCTGGGTCATTAAAGTATCAAGTGCTAAGTGGTCCCAGAACTCAGAAAGTGGATGTGTCAGATTTCTGTAAGTTCAAGGCTAGCCTGGTCTACATTGTAAATTCTAGGCTAGCTAAGGCTACATAATGAGACCCTGTTTAAAAAACAAAATAAATGTTGGGTGGTGGTGGTGCACACCATTAATGCTGGTACTGAGGCGGCAGAGGCAGGGAGATCCCTGAGTTCAAGGCCAGCCTGGTCCAGAGATTGAGTTACAGGACAGCCAGAGCTACACAGAGAAACTCTGTCCTGAAAAAATAAAAAATAAAAAATAAACCCTACAAATACCATGTACTGTCCTGCTCAGTTGAAATATTAGCCCCCAGGAGGCCCCCATGACAGGAGTGGCCCATGGCCAGGGTCATGAGAATAAGCTCACGCCCCAGTGGGCTTCCATCCTGCAGTAATACACGGCTAAATGTCTAAATGACCTCAGAGTCCCTTGTGGACCCCTCTGTCAGTTAGCTAAGACTCAGCCTTAGGCTGATGTCACTGTTCAGAGAGGAGAGACTTCAGGCAGAGCCACACAGCTGCCTTATTGAATTGATTGACAGGATCCATATTTCTCATGCCCCGAGTATCGCACTTCAGCTTGGCCTGCCATGCACTCTGACATAACACACAAAGCCTTTTGTAGGAGGCAGGATGGGTGGCGTCCAGTCCCATTTGGGGTACCAGTTTCTTGGTCCAAGGGGACAGCCAGCTTCTGAAGGTCCATCCTCTGTCTTCTAAATGTGTTCCCATCACACTGTCCGTCCTCTAGAGCTCCCTGGGCCTCGGAGGCCACGCTCTGCCTTGCTGGATTAGTGCCCATCCTGTTCCTCATCCGAGCTAGGCCAAGATGGAGGGGGTGGGAAGTCCTAGCCCCATCAAGGCTGTTCTTTCTCCTGCTGCTGAGAGGAAGTGCGGGCAGAAACCTGTGACTAAGTGCCTGTAATTGGTGTGGGGGCTGAAAAGCTGTCAGACAAGCCCCACACAGTCCGGCCAATCAGGCACAAGCTGTGAGTGAAGCTGTCTCACCGACACCTGCCCCTTGCCTGTCCTTCTGCCTGTGGACGCCCCTTACTGGTGGGCAATCAGCTGGCACTAGGGGTGTGTCCTCCTCACTCCCTCTCCTCTTCTAACTCTTTTCTTCCTCCCACCCCCCCTCACCAGATCTAGTGCCTGTACACCGTGGAGTACCCCTCCCTCCTCAGAACTCCCTAAGCATTTGCTTAAACATTGTGTGCTGTGTTGAGTGCTCACAACAGCCCCACGTGATGGCCTACTGTGAGTGTGAGCATTTCATGGAAGTGGGGGCTGAACTCAGAGAAATGAAGTCCTTTAGCTAAGAGTACACAGCAGAGTCTTTAGCTGGCCCTTCCATGCTTGACTCCCAGGCTGCAAAGCCTAGAGCCTTGGTTATGTATGCACGCGTGTTTAGGCATGTGTCTGTGCACATGCAAATATGTGCATGTGTGTGTGTGTGTGTGTGTCTGAGTGTGCATGTGTGACTTTGGGAAGGGCTGCACTCCTCCGATGCTTTAACTACTGAAGCCTCTTTCAAGACTCTCCCAGTCACACTGAGGGTTGGTCTACTCTATGGGGTTTTACCCCAACAACAGCATCCAGACTTAGAGAGGTTACTTGCAGGGTCTAGGTGATGCCTGTGTCTCTCTTGAACAGGTACCATTGTGCTCAGTTTGCAAATGAGCACTGGGGCTTGAAGACTAGTGCAAGAAAGAGCTCTGCCCCTCGCCACACGCAGGAAAATTCAGACACTAGGTGTGTGTGTGGACTTTGCCCTGGGTAGCCTCAGCCCTAGCAGGGTCCCTTTTACAAGTTACAAGACAGAATCTCAGCCAGAGGAAATGGGTAAGAAGCCCTCTGTTGGGGTGCTAGGAGTCACGTGCCCTTTTAGACTGTGGGAAGGGGAGCTGATGGCCAAGGGTAACAGATTAAATCCCCTTAGAGTCAGTCATGTTGAACAGAACGTCCCTGAGAAACAGCCCTGGGCTAAAGGAGGTCCCTGTGAGGCAGCAGGGGATCTATCTTCCCTTGCTCTGGGCTATCTTTGGGGGCATCTACTTCAGCAACCAAGAAGAGACTTGGGGACATGTCCTAACACACCTCCAGAGCCAGCCTCTTCTCAGTGCCACAACCTGACCCTGGCCAGGCTTGTGGTCTAAACTTCAAGGCAATCCTTGGTGGGATTTCAGGATGATAGCTACCAAGAAGGTCTCAGTCATCATGTGAAAAAGATGGAGAGAGAGAGAGAGAGAGAGAGAGAGAGAGAGAGAGAGAAAGAGATAGTGAGAGACAGAGACAGAGAGACAAAGAGATAGAGACTGAGAGACAGAGAGAGACAAAGAGATAGAGAGACTGAGAGACAGAGACACAGACAGAGATAGATAGAGACAGAGAGACATAGAGACAGAGACAGACAGACAGACAGACAGACAGAGACACAGAGAGAGAGACAAAGATCTTTCTGACTCACACAGTTTCTCTTTTTTTTTTTTTTCCAAGTCTGAGTAGTCCAGGCTCCTGTCCCTGATGAAGGAGACTCTGGCAGACGGTCGGTGTGTCCTCTGAGACTCCATCCCATTTCCAATTCCCGTCTACATTACCAAGAGAGGCTGCTCTCACTGCCTCAGCTCCATCCTAAGTCCTTGCTGGACTCATCCAAAAAAGCCCTGGGTCCATCCTGGATCATTAGCTATTGTTGCCCCAGACAAGTATCTGTGCCTCTTTGTGGTCTGCAGCACCTCCTGGGAGCACCCTCGTGCTACCACTTCCCCAACTGGTCACAAGGTCACCTATTGGTTTGCTAGGTTTTGGACCTTATTCCTTCCGTGGAATCACGGTGCATATAGTCCTCTTTCCTCTTCTCACTGACCTGTAGCATCCTGCATGTGCATCTCTCACCCCTGGTAGGGGGTCTCCATCTATTGCATTTGTGCTGTGCATCCTTCTCTAACTACAGGGCTGCTCTGGATATCCCTATACTCAGTTTTAAGAGGCCGACCTGTAGCCCCAGGGTGGACACAGTTCGAAGGGGGCAGGGCCCATCCAGAACACTTGCCACCCTTTGTGCCCTCTTCTCAGCCCTTCTGGGCATGTAGCAAGTGTCAGGACTTGACTTCCATTTCTTTCTCGGCTGTTGAGGTGCAGTGCTTCCAGGCCACTGGGGCCTCCTGGGTTTTTCTTGTTTTGAGACAAGGTCTCACCAAGTAGCACTGGGTGACCTATATAGACCAAGCTGACCTCGAACTCCCAGAGATCCATCTGCCTCTGTCTCCCGGGTGCTACTGGGGTTACAGGTGTGCCCCACCACATCAGACTGTTTATTTGGAGTCAGAGTCTTACATAGACCACTTACTATGTAGCTAATGATGACCTATGACTTCTGGTTCTCCTATCTCTATCTCCCAAGTGTTTGGATTCCAGGCATGCACTACCATCTTAGGTTTTAATGAGATCACAGTCTGGGCTTCATGAATACTGGGCAAGCATCTCAGCGACTGAGTTACATTCCCAGCTCATGGGGTCTTTGGAAAGGTCACTTGTCATAGGAACTCCTACTCTGGGACACACAGAAGGTCCAAAGTCAAGGGTGTGTTGCTGCTGTGTTTACAGCCATTATAGGTGGCATCTATAATGAAGTCTGGGGACAGCGCTCCTGGCTGAGGCCATTCAATTGTCCTTTCAGTATGAGGACTTGCGTTGTTAAGAGCAACCCTGCAGCCAGGACAGACAGACAGACCCTCCTTGGAGCCCTCATGTGGTTATATATTTCTCTCTCTCTCTCTCTCTCTCTCTCTCTCTCTCTCTCTCTCTCTCTCCTTTCTTTCCTTTATTTATTTATTTATTTATTTATTTTTTTTGAGACTGGGTCTCTCTACATAACCCTGGCTGTCCTGGAACTCACTATGCAGACTAGACTGGCTTTAAACTCACAGAGATTCACCTGCCTCTGCTTCCTGATGCTGGGATTAAAGGCATGTGTCACCACACCCGGAAGTTGTATACTCCTCGCTAAGCATGTGTGAATTCTTGGCTTCAGTGTCCAGTGTTGCACATCAGCCTCCCCCGCCCCCCAGGCAACCCCAGTCCTATGTGCTTGATGCCCCACTTGGGCTCCTCTGACTGACCCCTGGAGACTGGAGCGAAGTCATCCTGGCCTCTTGGCTGGGCTGCTAAGTCCTGTGAGGATCCGCATCCCAGTTCTCACCCAAGAAAACAGAGACAAGCTTGTTGCTTCCCCTCCTCTTGCCAGGCAGGCTCTGAATTGCATTTCCAGGGTGCCCTCCTTCCCAATTCTCTTGATGGCCCCTGGTCTGAGGCAGGCAAGCTGAGCTTAGCTTAGCTTTTGACACCAAGATTCTGAGGGAGACAGCTCATAGTTGCAGCACTCTAGCTGCCTGCCTCACGTCTGGTACCTCCTTACTTGCGGACACATGTGGACAATGCTCAGGATGAGTGTTCCTGGCATCTGGATACCTTAGTGTTCCACACTGGGACAGGCAAGGGGGCGAAGCTTCCAGATCTGCACTCAGACCCCGAAGAGTCTGTACACTCATGTGGCCTCATGGATTCTCTTAGCCTGGTTGGAGTAGGTGTGGCCCTGTTGGAGGAATGTGTCACCACGGGGGTGGGCTCCTATGCTCAAGCTATACCGAGTGTGGCATAGTCAATGTCCCCTGTCCTGCAAAAAACAAAAACAAAAACAAACCCAGGGGCCCTTTCCAATAGCTGAGTCAAGGCCCCGGGGTCTAGAGAGGGCTGTTCTCAGCAGACAGCTGCTAGAAAGAAAAACATGATGGAACCCAGAACCGACCAGTTATGGAGCCAGCTCCTTGGATTAAGTCACTCCTTGACTTTAAGCCAGGGCTGGATTTTTGTCATATTGCCATTAGAGTATTCCATGGAACACAGGCAGATGGCCAGTGCACAGGAATGGGGAGGCTGAGAAGGGACTTGCTGGCTCCACTTGGGCCTTGTTATGCCCAATGCTGCCAACCCTTCTTCTCAGAGCAGAAGCTTGCTGCTGCGTACATGTTGCTGTGACAGCGCCATCTTGATAGGCAGCCCACATACTCTGGGAGGTCCAGAGAGTGTGCAGAGACCTTTCCCGTTACTCGGGTTTGTTGGTGTTTGTTCCTAATGCTTGTTTTGACTTCTCTGGTCTAGATTTGGTTTCCTAGGGAACCCCACAGGCTCCTCCCACTTTTCTACATCTTTATCCCCCTTGCCTTCTGGAAGAATGACCCTGGGGTATAAGGTCTAGGAAAGTCTCCTCTGGAGATTCTAAAGAAAGCTTTGGGACGGCAGCCTAGTAAAGGACTAAGCTCTAGAGAAAAGAGAGGCCCCTAGGGATGTATGTCTCCCTCAAGTCCCAAAGTAAAGGGTGTAGTACACAGGTCCAGGCTGAAGCTAGGACAGAGTCTGTACAACACGGATCTGGGCTTTTATTGCTAGACCAGGGATATAACACAGGAGGAGGACAGGCTAGACCAGGGTCGCAGCATGGCAGGACAGGCCCGTGTGAATGTGCTACATAGGTCAGAAGGGTCAGTCCATGGTCCAGGGGAGACAAAGGCCAGAGTCACTCATCTTGGACTGGTAGACAGCGTTGAACTTTTCATTCATCTCAGGAGTAAAGTGTTCCTTCCAGTTCCCCACAACACCTAGAATGAGGGCAGATGGCGTGAGTCAGGCAGGGAGAGAAGACGAGGATACCCCACAGCTAACTCCTGAGAGACCGACAGCTGTTTCTCCGTCACCGAATTCTGAATTACGTCCTGTAGGAGGCATGTGAACCTCCCATCTGATACCTGGGAACATAACTTCACCTAAAAATAGGTTAAGGGGAGAGAGGACTAATCTACTAACTGGTGTCCTCAGAGGGTAAGAGTGGAGCCTGGGGTGGTTTGAATAGGAATGGCCCCCACAGACTCATGTGTGTGAATGCTTAGCCCAGAGGGTATAGCACTGTCAGAAGGTGTATCCTTGTTGGAGTAGGTGTGGTCTTATTGGAGGAAGTGTGTCACTGTGGGGATGGGCTTTGAGGTCTTCTATGCTCAAGCTATGCCTGGTGAGGTGCAGTCTCCTGCTGCCTGCAGATCAAGATGTAGAACTCTCGGCTCCTCCAGCACCATGGCTGCCTGCACACTGCCAGGCTTCCCGCCATGACGATGATGGACTGAACCTCTGAAACTGTAAGCCAGCCTCAATGAAATGTTTTGCTTTTTAAGAGTACCTCTCAGAAAGTGCCCCTAACTCCATCTCTGCCAACTCTTCCAAAAGAAACTGACCTTCGCCATTATTACGGGCAACACGTTCTAGTGTTGCCTGAGTCCAGCCCCGCCCACCCAGTTCTGAAGAATGGGTAGTAGAAAAGGACTCTATCTACCTGAGTACCTGTGGTCATGGTGTCTCTTCACAAACCCTAATCAAGACGAGCCGAGCCTAAAGTGATGTAGCCAGAAACACTGGCACCACAGGAGTAAAAGAGGCAGGGAGGGGTGTGGCCCAAGGATGCCTTACTCTGACCTCCAGCGCTGTGTGCGAACTTCCCCTAGTCTGTGTACTTTGGAGGGCAGCCAAGGGATGTGGTCATGAGCATCCATGGCTGCCCCCATCCTGGACCAAGTTAAAATCTTGCTGTTTACACATTTGGCTAGGGCTTGGGGGCCAGCGTCTAGTTTCATGTACCCTGAAGACTGGTTCTGAGGATTTGTCTCCTTGGAGACTTTGACAGCAGTTCCTCTGACTGTTGAGAAAGGCGAGGCCAGGTTTCACACAGGCCAGAGCTCCTGTGCACCGAGGGGTTTTTATCAGGGACAATAGCAAGGCATACTTTTAGCCGCCATGGAGATCCACAGGCCCCTCTCTTTTCTACATCCAAGCGTCCCACAGGTGCTCAGGTAGATAGAGTCCTTTTCTACTACCCATTCTTCAGAACTGGGTGGGCAGGGCTGGACTCAGGCAACGCTAGAACATGTTGCCCGTAATAATGTCGAGGGTCAGTTTCTTTTGGAAGAGTTGGCAGAGATGGGGTTTGGGGCACTTTCTGAGAGGTATTCAGAAATTTGGGTGGCTCTGGGAGGAGTGGTCTGAGACAGAACTGTAGCCTGGGGCCGAAAGGGGACCCCTGTGAAGGCAGCACCAGAAGAGAATGGCACAGGGGCTGGGGGTATCGCCAGCATCATACTGCTGCTGTGGAAGAATGAGGAAGATCAGGACGCAAGTAGAGTGGGTGCGCTACGGGCTGTAATCAGATGCAAAAAGACAGGGGTGTCAGGAGTAGGGGCGAATGCCTTTAATCCCGGCACTAGGGGGGCAGACACATAAAGATCTCTGTGAGTCTGAGGCTAGCCTGGTCTATGTAGCAAGCTCCAAGACAGCCAGGATTGCATAGAGACCTTTCTCAAAACCAAAAACAAAACATACAAACAAAAGATAAGGGTAGACTGGTCCCAGAATGGGCTGTGGGTATTTGGGTGGCGGCTGGGAGGGAGTCCTACCTTTCCTCAGGAACTTGCTCTGGCTCTGGTCCATGATCTCCTTGGGCAAAAGGCTGTAGTTGACCATGTTGCTCTGACTCATAAAGGAGAAGCTGCTGAGTTCCAGTATGGTGTCCTCCTCTTTTGGCCCCAGGGGGCGCCCCAGGAAGTCACTTAACTTCTGGATGGTACAGCGAGGCTCCTGGACCCAGAGGAATGGATACACATTTCAGACATCAACACAGTACAAGTAGGGAGAAGAGAAACAGTGTGATGATTTAGAGTGCACACTGCTCTTGGGACGTTCCGAGGTCAGGCTCCAGCACCCGGTAACTGTAGCTCCAAGGGATCCAACGCACAAATATCAATATAGATATACAAATATGCATATATTTAAAAATAAAATAAGCCAGCCAATCCCAGCACTGAGGAAGCAGACTCAGGCAGATCTCTGTGAATTTGAGGCCAGAGTGGTCTACAGAGTGAGTTTCAGGACAGCCAGAGCTACATAGAGAGACAGTGCCTCAACATATCCCCCCCAGTATACTAAAAAATAGTATGAGCTGGAGAGATGGCTCAGAGGTTAAGCCATCTGACTACTCTTCCAGAGGTCCTGAGTTCAATTCCCAACAACCACATGGTGACTCACAACCATCTGTAATGGGATCCGATGCCCTCTTCTGAAGACAGCTACAGTGTACTCATGTGCATAAAATAAATAAATCATATATAAAAAATAACTTTAAAAAATAGTACAAGTAACTCGAGGTGTAAACAAACATACTCAATTCAGTATTATCTGCTATAGGAAGTAGTTGGAAACAGCATAAAATCAACCACAAAGGGAATTTCTTTTAACTATATCTATACCACAGAATATTTCATAGTCATGAAGAATGCATGGGCAGGGTGCTGAGGCGACGGCTAAGCAGTTGAGAGCACTTGTTGTTGCAGAGGGATCAGTCCCATCCCTAACAGTCACACAGCTGCTCACAGCTGTCTGTAACCGGGGCTGAGAAGTATCAGGACAACATCACCAAGGACCAGAAGCAGGGCATAAAAACCTTAAACAAAACCTCAAGGATTAATATTTCTCTGTGTTCAGGTGATGTTGTATTTGCAATTCAGAGGGTGTCACATCTTTAAGGAATCCGATTCTTAATAAAGCTTTGAAAATCGAGCTTTAATTTTTGTATCAAGACTCATTTATTGTTGGAAAGGCCTCGACCTCCACTGATGCCGAATCCATTCAGGACCATCTTTGTTTCCCTTGTCTTCAAGTCCTGAGGCCAAACCACGGCTGTCTGCTGGGGGCAAACGTGTACAGTTTCTAAGGCCCAACAGATCTTGGATTCCCAAAAATCCCTCAGCACACACGGCTGGAGCCGACGCTGCAGCAGAGGAAAGGTCGGCCTCGCGGATGGAATTTAAAACTCACTGTGCAGAAGTAGATGTCGTCTCGATATTCTGAGTTAAAATCTTAGTGTTTACACATAATATTGGAACAGCACAGAGAACTCCAGGTTCTCCAGCATCATGCATGCAATTTGCTGGCTGTGCCAGGGTGGGCTGAGTAATCGCCAGGCCTGTCTGTTCTGTTAGAAAGTGCAGGGGCTGAAGGGAGGAGCAGATACAGTGCCTGGATTCACCCACCAAAGCTGCTCCAAGGAGCTGCTTATCTATACTCCCAAATGCAGTCAGATGGAGTCAAAGATTACTTTAATGAATAAATACAAAAAGCACCAAAACATCAGTAGCTGAATGTATAGCTTAAGGCACAGGAGGAGAAGAGAGAGAGGGGTCAGTTCTCTGGGGTTCCAGGGACCAAACCAGGCCGACAAATGTTTTTATCTACTGAGCACTTCGTTGGTCCCTAATTTTTTTTTTTTTGGTTTAGACAGGGTTTCTCTATGTAGCCCTGGCTGTCCTGGAACTCACTCTGTAGATCAGGCTGGCCTCGAACTCAGAAATCTGCCTGCCTCTGCCTCCCAAGTGCTGGGACTAAAGGCGTGCGCCACCACTGCTCAGGGGTCCCTAAATTCTTGTTTCTTAGTGTGTCTATGTGTTTGGGTCCGTGTTTGGGTCTGTGTGTGTGTGTGTGTGTGTGTATGTGTGTGTGCGTGTGTGTGTTTTCAACTCACCATTTCAACTCACCAAACATACTAGGCTGGCCAGCCAAGTGAGCTACAGGGATCTGCTTGTCTCTGCTTCTCCCACATATTTTATCAAACCTGGCTTTTTTACGTGGGTTCAAAGGACCAAGTGCAGGCCCTTGTACACGTACTAGGAGCATTTTGCCAACTCAGCTATTTCCCAGCCCCACAATATTAAAATCATAAATGTACATTAAAAAGTCTTGCCAGGCAGTGGTGGCACACACCTTTAGTCCCAGCACTTGGGAGGCAGAGGCAGGCAGATTTCTGAGTTCGAGGCTAGCCTGGTCTACAGAGTGAGTTCCAGGACAGCCAGGGCTACACAGAGAAACCCTATCTCAAAAAGAAAAAAAAGTCTTGGGCCTGGAGATATGGCTCAGTAGTTAAGAGCACTGACTGCTCTTCCAGAGGTTCTGAGTTCAATTCCCAGCAACCACATGGTGTCTCACAACCATCTGTAATGAGATCTGACGTCCTCTTCTGGTGTGTCTGAAGACAGCTATAGTGTACTCATGTACATGAAATAAATGAATAAATCTTTTTAAAAAATTCTTGAGGCTGGAGAGATAGCTGAATAGTTGAATACTTGTTACTCTAGAGGATGCAGGTTCAAATCCCAGCACCCACATCAATCAGCTCACGGCTCCCTGTAACACCAGCTTCAGGGGATTCAATGCCTTCTGCTGGCCCCCACTGATACTGGAAGATACACACACACACACTCACACACTCACACACACACACACACACACACACAAGATACATTTTTAAAAAATTCTTGAAGCTGGGCAGTGGTGGTGCACGCCTTTAATCCCAGCACTTGGGAGGCAGAGGCAGGTGGATTTCTGAGTTCAAGGCCAGCCTGGTCTACAGAGTGAGTTCCAGGACAGCCAGGGCTATACAGAGAAACCCTGTCTTGAAAAACCAAAAAAAAAAAAAAAATTCTTGAAACTCAGGCTGGAGAGATGACTCTGAAGGTCAGAAGTCTCATTGCTTTTGCAGAGGACCTGGGTTTGATTCGAAGCACCTACACGGTGGCTCTAACTGTCCATAACTCCAGTTCCAGGGGATCCAATGCCCTCTTCTGACACTCCTTTGGCACTAGGCACACCCATGGTCCAGACATACATGAAGACAAATACTGATACACATAAAATCACATAAAATAAAATAAAAATTGCTTGAAACGTGTATCAACGAGTCTCACAATGGCTGGTGCTTTAGGAAAGTGGCAGGAAGGAGGTATGTCTGAATCAGGAGCAGCTAGGAGTTCTGAGAGCACCAATATCATTGGCAGTCCTGTCTTAGGAAAAACGAGCTTCACAGAATATTCTGGAGGAGCAGGGGATGCCACACGCCAGGGCTTCCACTGAGGAGGTAGCTTGTTGGATAGGAGGAAGTGGGTGCCCACCTGGTACAGCTCCTCATAGGTGACAAAAAGCAAATTTAGGTCCTTCCGCAGGTCTAGCCACCCCTTCACATGGTCAAACCAGGAGCCGTAGAAGCCTGAGCAAAGAAGAAACAGAGAAGGTACTGCAGCCTCAGCCGTATGTGACTGGGGCCCAGGAAGAGCAGGCTGACCTCAGAGTGACTGGAAGAAGGAAGCAAGGCTGCCCGCCAGCTGGATGACAAGGGGACTCTGAGAACCACCTCAGTCCCTGAGACCCACCTGTGCCCTCGAGAAACTCATCCACAAAGTCCTCAAAGGAGCTGGGATTGGGCAGGAAGCCGGCTATTCGGTGAAAATGGTAGAAAGAAACCAGAGCGTCCTTGGGGTTCCGGGCCATGTACACCACCTGGTGGACAGAGTCATGAATCTCAGAGCTCTGAGCCTTAGGACTTCTCCCATTGAGCCCAGGACCCCAGCTCCAGTCTAGAAGTGGGAAGAGTCGCATAAAGCCAGCCTGCAGCCCCCAGGACAGTAGTGGTGACTTGGACGCCAGGCACAGACCACACCTGATCCCTGAGCGGCAGTGGGTGGAGTCCTCTATAGCTAGTGAATGGGTAGCATGGTTTGGTTTCTTGATTATTACAGTTAACACTTTTATTTGGGGAGGGGGACTCCGTTATTCATTCTCTCCGGTTCTAGGCAGCTTATGGCCACTATCACCCCACAGGGTAAGTGAGCCCTGCCTATCAAGGTTCCACCAGAATCTACTGCCGGGAAGTTTAGTGTAGACCTGTGTCTCCAAGGCCTACTTGTTTCTCTAGGGCCTTCCCACCATGTTAGGAAGGGATTTCTCTTCCCAGAGCCAACCACTGACATTCACTACACCTGGACAGAGAGCTAACCTGCTGACCCCCGCGCCCTCTTCCTCTTCTTCCTCCTCTTCCTCCTCCTCTTCTTCCTCCTCCTCCTCGTCCTGGCCTTCCTGCACTGCTGGCTGGGGTAGGAACTCCCTACTGTACGGACCCTGCCTCCCCTCCAGCCCAGTCTTCTGCTGCTGTGATTTTTATCCACCTACACGTAACATACTCCCTGTCCTTCACCCCAGGATGGGAAGGTAAAGCCAAACCCTTTGTATCCTTTGGACTCCCGAAGCCTGACTCCGTCTCGGCTCTCGTGAAATGCTTACCTTGGTCTTGGCCTTCAACAGAGCTGGGGATAGCCCTTTGGCAGTCAGGTGCGAGGTGAACATACGAGGCCAGGAAGTGTTACGCTTGGGAAAGAGGACACTGAAGGAGATCTGTTCTATCCAGGGCATGCGGGACCAGTTGGGGAGGTGGTGAATAGGCCACAAGTGGCCCTCACAGAAGATAAGGCTCAGAACCTGCTGCATCCAGGTGGTACCTGTAGGACAGGGGTTAAGGGTGGGGCAGGGGTTGGGGTGTGGCTACTTCTGCCTAAAACATTCTTTCCACTCAGAGTAACAGATTTACTGTGTGCATCCTTAATTCTTGGGAGGATTCTGAAGCCAGCCTGGTCCTCTCTCGCTGTTCTGCGAGCACAGACCACAGGTCCCATACCTGGTCCAGTTGAGTGATCGCCCACTCTTCTCTGTGTTCCTTACTTCCATTCGAGGCCTTAATCAATACGTTTGTTGACACAGGGTCTCTCTCCGTAGCTCTGGCTGTCCTGGTTCTCACTCTGTAGACCAGGCTGGCATTGAACCTACAGAGTGTTCACCTGCCTCTGCCTCCCGAGTGCTGGGATTAAAGGCATGTGCCGTCACACCTGGCCCTCAGTATAGCTTCCATCACCCAAATTTCTGCTAATGTTCTGTACATGAGAACTCAGGGGGTTCCTAGTCCCTCATCTCGGCCACAGTGAGATAACTTCAATTTGGGGGTTTTCTAAAACGCTTGGGCTTTCTCTACAACACCCCCCTTCTGTATTCTCCCTCCCTTCCCTCTCTTGGGGTCCTACAGGTATAAATTTGGCTCTACCACCGAGCCAAGTCCCAGCTACCTAAGATCCCTTCCCTGAAGTCCCACTTTTGGGTTTTTTGTTTGTTTGTTTGCTTTGGTTTTGGCATTTGTTATTGTAGAACCCTAGTTTTTAGTGTCAATTTCTGTCTTACAGCCGCAACATGTTATTAAAGGGCTTGTTTTGTTTGGGGGCTGGGCTCAGCAGAAGATCCTAGGTTTTAGCCCTTCCATTACAGGGGAAGAAAAGGAAGGTAAGAAGAAAGAGAAAAGTATGCTTTGAAAGAAAATCACAAGTCTTGGAACTGGAGACACAGCCCAGTGGTTAAGAGCACTGGTTGCTCTTCCAGAGGACATGGGTTCAATTCTCCACATGGCAGCTCACAACCGTCTGTAACTCCAGTTCCAGGAGATGTGACAACCTCTTCTGGCTTCCTCAGGCACCAAGCATTTATCATAAAGACAAACATGGACACAAAGTACTCATATACATTAAAAGATCATAAATAAAACTTTTTTAAATTAAAAAAAAAAACAACAACAAAAAAGAAGAATATTAGTTGTCCTAATGGGCCCCAGAGCAACTCTGAGGTATAACAACGGAGAAAACCCCCCTGCTACACCAGTGAGAGATGCCAACAGGAAGGAACTGGTAAAGGCTATGTGGGAAGCGTGTTCCCGCCTCTGTGAAGATGTGGGGGTGGGCTGGGCAGATGGAGAATCCTCTGTCCTTAAGACAGGATGTCTTAGCAAAATAAACAGACCAGTTCTCCCATGTTAATCTGTAAATCAAACCCAATTCCAATAAAAATACCCTCGGGTTTCTACAGACCTAGGCAAGTTGGTGCCGAAGTTATACTGAAAAGAAACACACAGCAGCCCGGCCTCAGAATACAAGTGGAGCCCAGTGGGGAACAGCCCAGTGGTAGACACAAGTGTGGTCAGGAAGGGGCTGCTCAGAGCAGGACAACACCCCTGGGTCAGCAGAATAGCCATTTGGCAAAACACAGCACAAGATCTTACTTCACACCACACAGGAGTAAACCAAGTGTGAAAATTGCAAACAATGGACAAATTCCTTAACTCCCATTGTTGTTTTGTTTTATTGAGACAGGGTCTCACCATGTAGCAGCTGTTTTGAAACTCGCAGACTAGGCTGGCCTCAAACTGACAAAGATCCAGGTGCACCACCACACTTGGTGGCAGATTCCTTTAAAACGTCCATACAGTGACCGTTCCCAAGTGCACTGCAAAACATTGGTGACCTCCCTCAATCTCAGAGGCAAGCTTGAATCCAGAATGTCTCTGAAGGGCCTACGTGTTAGAGGGAAGAGGGAAACTGAGGAAGGGGACTGGCAGGAGGTCTTTGGATCACGGGGGAGTGTTTTCTGAGATAGTAGCACCCCAGTCTCTTCCTTCTTTTGAGCTGGGTCTCATGTTAAACTTCTGACTCTCCTGCCTCCACCACCTGAGCATCTCGGATTACAGACACGTGCTTCCTGCCATGCCTGCTTTTGTTGTTTCTGGGCTTCAAACCCTGGGTCTTGCCCATACTAGAAATCATTCTTCCAACTTCCTATATCCTGAGTGTGTGTCTCTTCTCTTTGTACTTGGGTGGATCCCAGGGCTCTGTGCACAGCATGTGCGTGCTCGGTCACTAGACCCAAGTCGTTTTCCCTTCCTCTTTTCACTTCTCAGTCATAGTGAAATTGCTCTGCCGAGTCCTCTCTACCATGATGTACCACAAGACAAAAGCTGTGTGGTAACCCTGAGTCATGGACTGGGATCTCAGTAACCATGAGCCAACATAAACTCTCTTTACATTGACTATTGTAGACATTTTCCACAGACAGGGAAAGCTGTCTCAGACTCTCCAAGTGCTAGCTGGTCAGTGTGAAGGGGTGAATTAGAAAGTTCCTACAGCCGGGCGGTCGTTGCGCACACCTTTAATCCCAGCACCTGGGAGGCAGAGGCAGGTGGATTTCTGAGTTTGAGGCCAGCCTGGTCTACAGAGCGAGTTCCAGGACAGCCAGGGCTACATAGAGAAACCCTGTCTCGAAAAACAAACAACAAAAACAAAACAAAAAACCCAAAAAACAACAACAACAAAAAAAAAAAACCCAAAACCAAAACCAAAACCAAAACCAAACAAACAAAAAAAGAAAGTTCCTACTGCCAGGCGTACTGGAGCATACTTTTAATCCCCTGGGGGAGGCAGAGGTGGGTGGATCTTTATGAGTTCAAGGCTTGTCTGGTCTACAAAGCAAGTTCTAGGCCAGCCAGGGCTCCATATTGAGGCTCTCTTTCCAAAAATAAAAAAAGGAACAGTTACTGTGTCCCCACAAGATACATTTTCATTACAAGGTCTATCAGTGAGGCTACAGCAGTGTTGTCTCAGTGTGGCTTAACAATAACCTACAGCAACTGTAACAGAGGTTATGAGGACCCATTCCCCCAGGCTAGCCTTTCTTTTGTAAACTGTATTACACAAACACCTTAGGCTGGGGCAATGTGGCATATGCCTTTAATCCTATCAGGGGCAGCTGGTATAGTGAGTTCCAGGTCAGCCATGGCTGCATAGAGAGACTCTGTCTCAAAACAAAATAAATAAAAAAGCCTTGTAAATAAATAAGTAAATACAGCAGGTTCCAAGCATAATGACAGCTGCCATCGGTCGCTTCTTCCGCCTATACCTAGTACCTTTTTCCTCTTTGTGTCTCACCTGGCCCCAGGCTGGAGATTGCAGTTTGCTTCCCATGACCACAAGGCCTCTCTCTCCCTTTGTTCTGGGGGCAGTGCAGCTGGGGTGGGTGCAGTTTGAGGGGGCACAGGCCCCCCTGCTACCCTCCTCACAGGCCAAGCCCAGGACCAAAAGCTTTACTCCCTTTTCCATGTTGCCCAGGGCGACCCACGTCACTCAGGGTAACAGCAAAACTAACCTGGATTTCTTCCCTCGTCTTCATACTTTCACAGATTGGTTTTTTCCACAGGCCTTGGCAACCTGAGACGATTCTGTCTTTTCCTTATTAAGCTGAAAAGTTGTACCTTTTCAGGGAGGGAAACACTTTCTGGCTTTCCTGTCTGGGTTGGACCAATCATATGCTTTGAGGTTTGAGGAAACATGAACAGGATTACTGGCTTCTGTGGCCCTGGATTTGATAACTGAAAACTTAGATAAGATATCAATGGCGGCAGTTATGAACCCAGCATAGAGACAGTGGAGAAGTCACATCCCAGGTTGGAGGAAGCAGACGGTGTGAGGTTTTCCTGACACAATTAAGACTAGAGTTAGTGATTTCTAGAACTTTCCCTTTAATATTTTTTACACTGACTGTGGGTAACTGAGATCACAAACAAGGGGAAAGCACTGTGTGTAAGACCTGATGCTATCAAGGAGATGGGAGACGAGGGTGTAAAAGGCCCCACTGAAAGTTCCGGGATCACACAGACACGGGGAAGTCCTAGAAGAAGGAATGGCTTCTATGGAACACTGGGGTTTTCTACCTTCCTGACTGATAGGCATACTTTAGTCATCATCCATTTTGTTTATGAAGGGAGGCTGAGGCTGGCTCTGTGCCCACTGGGGCAGGAAGGTATGAGTGTACCCGAGGGCTAGGTGTTCTAGTCTGCAGATCCTGTCAGCCTCTGGGAGCTTGGGAAATAGACAAAAGAGCAGGTTTTCTGAGAGCAGGAGAGAGATACCCACACCTCCCTGTGCTCTGCTAAAGCAATGCCTGGTCCTCAGCAGTTGGATGTCCACATGGTAACCCGCTTGGGTTTCCCTCAAGACCATGAGTGGCTGGCACCTATACGGAGCCAGGTGTGGTATGACCAGGATGTGGTGGTTCTGGACATGGAGGCAGTGGTCAATTACCTTCCTGGACACACCCCTACCACTGTCCCCTCCTGTACAGCTGCTGTAACAGATGACTATCAGCTAGACTGGTGAGATGGTTCAACAGGTAAAAAGGCCTGCTGTTGGGGGCTGCCTTTTAGCAGAAAGCGGCTATCAGCTTTGCAGCCATCTTGAGCCATATACCCTGACGTGAGACTTGGATTACAATAGCCTACAACAGCTGAGCACACTCCGATAATCTTGGTTTAGATACCTTGAGATTAAAGGTGTGTGAGATTAAACGTGTGTGAGATTAAAGGTGTGTGATTTAAGAGTGTAATTTAGAGATCAGATTTAGAGACAAGACCTAAGGGCATGATTAAAGGTGTGACCAAAAGGCGTGGCTTAGAAGTGAGACATATAAAAGGCAGAGGCAGGGAATCAGACACTTCAGAGAGTACAACTTGGAACTAGGAATTAGGTTAGACAGTACAACTTGGAGTAGGAATTAGGCATTAGGTAGCAGGCACTTGGAAGAGAACTTGGAAGAAGTAACTTGGAACTTGGAGGCACTAGGGACTAGGAACTAGGGACTAGGAATTTAGGACTTGAGACACTTAGAGGAAGAGAGACTGAAGAATAAACGGGATTGAATCACACTCTGTCTGGTCTCCATTCTTCGAGTCCGCCCTCACTCTCTCTCTTGCTGAATCCTGACCCGCGGACCGGAGCGGCAGCTTGGACCGGGATACAGTGGCCACCAAACGTGGGGCAGCCCAGGCCTCAACATTTTGCTCAGGCCGTGACATTTTTTGGCCACAGGAACGTGGGGCTAGTGTGGGTCGCAACAGCCAGCCCCCAAGCCTGATAAACTCCCTTGAGAACTCCATGGGAGAAAGAGAAAACTGAGTCTGGAACGTTGTCATCTGACCTCCATACATTCACTGTGCCACAGTGTGTGCCCAAGTGTGCACATGCCTGTGTGAGCATGCACACACACACACACACACACACACAAATAAGTAAATGTTACAAATAACCACCAAACCAGTGGCTTTCAACAACACACCTCATCCTGTAGCTCTGACGTCAAAGTGCTAGTGGGGGGTTGGTGTTGCTAAGGAAACCATTTCCTTCTGACCTTTCCCTTTCCAGCTTCTTGGGGCTCCCATATTCCAAACTGTCTCATCCAAGGGCAAGAGCATCACCGAAGCACCAGCACATCTCCCATCTGTCCCCGCTCCTGTCACCATAACTCCTTTGCTGTCTGAGCCTTAGGCACCGCCCTCTAGGGACCCTATGATAACACTGGACTCTGTGATCCGTCATGATCTCCATCTAAAGATCCTCAGTCTCTTCATGACTGCAAAATGAGCTCGCATACCGTGAGGATTAGAGTCTGACCATGTTGGGGCTGCTGTTCGGGGGATGGTAGGCAGGGAGAGAAGGGAGGCTAGGGCGGTCCTACAGAAAGGAAGAAAGGCTCTATTGTGGAATCAGAAGGCAGATCTGACTGAGAACACCAGACTCTTACATGCCAGCTTCCTGCTTGGTTGTGTGTCCTTAGCCTACCGCTGCCCTTCCTACAGAGCACTGGGGGCCTTGGTCTGAGATGAACACTCACCATATGGATACTTTGGAGCCTCCTTGGTATGTTGATGCCACAGTGACCCCACCAGGCAAGGCAGAAGAGAGGGATGAGGCAGAAAGAGGGCAAACTGTGGCCTAGATCTGCAGAAACCTTCCCAGGAGGGATGGCCACTGAACTGTCAGGAGGATGGTCAGATCTGGAGTGAGAGGAGCATCCCGGCATGGGATGTCACCCAGCTCCTGGTGGCTTCCTGCCATCCCTGTTATGAGCTCCCTGAGGGAATGCCGTGACATCTAATAAGTACCACTTTCTGGTTCATTGCTTTAGGTTTTTGTTTTTGTTTCTGTTTTTGCCAAGATACCTCTGTGTAGTTCTGACTGTACTGGAACCAGTTCTGTAGACCAGGCTGGTCTTGAACTCATAGAGATCTGTCCGAGTGTACCTCCAAAATTCTAGGATTAAAGGCGTGAGCCACCACACTTGTCTCACTGTCACTTTCTAATGGAATGTTCCAGAACATTCTAGCCTTGGTGATGGTCTTTCCAGAAAGCCTATCTGGCTGCCTCTGATAAGAATGTAACCCAGGTCCTTACCTACTCAAAGCAAATACTCCACCAGGCCATGCCACAACCTATTTCTCTGCCTTAGACATTGGAAAAGAAGTGTTGCCCCTGGCCAGAGAGGAGGGTGCTCTGGGAGTTGTTCAGGTGTCTCCTCCCCTCAAACAAACACACTTTCCTGGGGTTACCTTCAGAGATAGCAAATCCCAGGGGCCTTGATGGGAATGGAAGGCCATAGGGCCCTTTCTTAGTTTCTCTGGCTTCCAATATGGGGAAGAAGGGTACCATCTTTTTCTAATTCAGACAGCACCAGTCTAAGAAAACACAAACCAGAAAAGGTTCTTCAGAGCAGGCATGGCCCTTCCCCTCATCCTGCCTGTGCCCAGTTCAAGGACCAGTGATAGGATTCAGCAGTGGATCTTGCCTGGTGCAGGTCAGAACTTGCTGTGTCTGGATTAGCTTGTACAGCTATTGAGAGATGATCTGGCCTCACCTCTGCCCCAGTACAGGGACACTGATGGCCTGGATCCAGGACCCAGGACCCAGGGCCCATAGCTCTGCTGCCATATCCTTTAGGAGGATGCACTGAGAGGCTGTAGGCACAGTCTGATGGATCCTAGCTCACCCACGGCATTCCTTCTGGTGGGAAGCCCAACCCACAGACCAGGCCCTTGGGTAGATATGTTAAGATGTGAATGGATGGATCTGATCCAGGGATGGGGAAGGGGGCAGAGGCTAGGAAATGGGGACAACTCTGTAGAGGGAGGGAAGGGAAGGGGGTCTGGTGTAAGAGACTCATCATGAATGTGAAGTGTAGGAAGATTACTTGGCCCTGTCTGCTGGATTATTGACTTATCTAGGTCACTGGTAGTCCAGGTAGCCCTGGTGGCCAAGTCACAGGAGGCAGATCTTGCTGTTAATGGGCATTGTGCCCTAGCTGGGCTTTGCCCAGGAGACAAAAGCAAACTACCCCCAGTTAGGATCCTCAATCTTGTGCCTATCCTTACAGATTCAAGATGGAGAAGATGGCCCCAGAGGGTCCTGGCAGAACCATGCTGGTACCCTGGACACACTGGAGGAAGTTAGACCAGGCAGTCTTATGGGATTAGGGAGTTCCTGTCCCCACATAAACACACTTCACTGGGGTGGTGTTCACTGTTCACCTCAGCATGGCATTCAGGGCGAGGCAAAGCTTGTCCCCAAAGGACCACACGCCTCAGGATAAAGCTGGGTTCTCTGCACTATCCCCATAGGCTTAGAAACATGTTCAAGCAAGTGCAGAGAGATGATGAGAAGTTTGTGGGACACTGACCAAGGTACAGGGATGGGGGGTTGCTGGTGCCCAGGACACCTTGAGCTTCTGAGGCTACTGGAAAGAGGAACAATGGGGCAAGGAGGCTAGTGAGGGGCTTCATGGAGCTGGTACTGACTGAAGCCAGAAAGCAGACCTACACCTCATAGCAGATTCACAGGTGACAGGGAAGCTCCTTGTCCCGGCCTGCCTCTCACCTGACTTGGGGAACGTTACCAAGACGATGTCTGTGTCCTCGAACTGGAAAGAACAAGCCGCTTTCAGGGACTCCTGGGTGTGCACGTACCCCGGGTAGCGGATGCCATCGAAGATTTCAGTGGTGTTCATGCGCTCATTCATGTTGGTGCTGTCTGGAGCAAGGCTGTAGGGGAGGGAGTCTTTCTTATCCAGTGCCCAAGCTCTTTTCAGTAGATATAAGTCAGTCTGCCATCCCATCATTAAAGTGTTGAGATAGGTCCACACCCTGTGGCTGCTGGTATAGCTCTCAGGTATCATTGTAGGACCATCTTAGAACCTTGGACAAACCAGTCTGTCGTTTGGCCCAGTCTCATCAGAGGATATAGATATCTTTGTACTCTGGCCTTGGACTGACAGTGGTATCGATCGGTCTGGCTTTGAGAGTATGGCCAGTTGCTTGCAGAATTCTGCCCTATCCACCAGTTCTTGGCTACTTGTATGCAGGGCTACACCTCGGCAGCAAACTTGTTTGGTTGTGATGTATCTTGAACATTCTTGTGGACTTGAGAGCTGCTTGTCTCAGCCCCAAAGCATAGTGAGATCGGTATCCAAAGGCCCCATCTAACGAGCAAGCAGTTCCCACCCACAGCCCCCCTCCAGTTTTCCTATACAGCTGTGTTGAGGACCAAAAAATGTTGGGGCCTGAGCTGCCCCACTTTGGGCGGCCACTGTATCCCGGCCCAAGCTGCCACTCAGGTCTGCGGGTCAGAGTTCAGCAAGACAGAGAGTGAGGACGAACTCGAAGAATGGAGACCAGACAGAGTATGATTCAATCCCGTTTATTCTTCAGTCTCTCTTCCTGGTCTAAGTCCCAAGTCTTAAGTTCCTAGTTCCTAGTGCCTCCAAGTTCTAAGTTACTTCTTCCAAGTTCTCTTCCAAGTGCCTGCTACCTAATGCCTAATTCCTACTCCAAGTTGTACTCTCTGAAGTGTCTCCCTAATGTCTGATGTGTCTGATTCTCTCCTCTGTGTCTCCCTAATGTCTGATTCTCTCTAGAGCCAAGTGTCTTCTACCTAATGTCTGCCTCTGCCTTTTATATGTCTTACTTCTAAGCCACGCCTTTTGGTCACACCTTTAATCATGCCCTTAGGTCTTGTCTCTAAATCTTATCTCTAAATTACACTCTTAAGTCACACACCTTTAATCTCACACACCCAAGGTATCTAAACCAAGATTATCGGAGTGTTCTCAGCTGTTGTAGGCTATTGTAATACAAGTCTCATGTCAGGGTATATGGCTCAAGATGGCTGCAAAGCTGATAGCCGCTTTCTGCTAAAAGTCGGCCCCCAACACAGCTGCCCAGTCTGGGCTGACAGGAATGTTTCTACTGAATCCTGGAGCAGCCTCTGACAGAAGCCCCACCTCCCCTGTTCCCTCCGGATCCCTTACTTACCACAAAGTCTTCTGCATGTTGCTGTGCCTCTCGGTGTGCACTGCAGCCCGGTGTGCACTGCAGCCCGGCTCAGGCTCTACTTGGGCAGTTCCTAAGAGGCTCCACCCTAGAATGGCAGGGCCCTGGGGCAGATCACTGCAAGGTGGCCCGCCCCCAACCAGACCCATTTGGGGGAGGGGCTGGGAAAAGCGCCCCCATCGGCAAGCAATAAGTGGATAATCTTCGAGACAGAACCTATTTTTTTTGAGCAGACTAAAGTGCAGTTTAACAGTGACCACCGGATAGGACACAAATTTTCCTGTTTTAAAACTGCTCCCCTGTGGAGACACTGGCCAGGAGGGGGCCAGGAGGGGGCCAGGAGGGGGCCAGGAAGGGGCAGTGCACCGTCACTTTCTTGTATTCTGACAACAGAAGGCAGCTTTCTCTACCACCCTAGAAACCATGCAGTTTATATAATTATGACATCTGTGGTAAGTGGTAGACAGTACAAAACAATCAGCCCTAACAGGGTATGTCCATGAAGACTTTTCCATCTTCTGCCACTGCCAGCTGCCAAAGTACCGGAATCCCTTGCTGCACAGTCTCACAGGCAGCTGCCAACCAGCACAGAAATGTCTTACTGTCTACAGGACTATTTGCAACAACCAGACTCCTGGAGATTTGTATACAACACAACAAAACTCCTTCTGTTTGCTTGGGAGATTTGGGTGTTTTGGTTTGGTTGGTTTGGGGGTTCTGTTTTGTTTTGATCCATTATGCTGCAGGAGGGTACTGGAGGGTCCCCATCCTCTTTGTCTTATTAGGTGGGAAACAAGTCATTATCAACATACACTCACAGAGCATACACTGACCTGGTGTCCGCTTGTCCTTGCATGTCCGTTATAGAGTAACTCTGGTCCTGATCAACAAACACTCACAGAGCATACACTGACCTGGTGTCCGCTTGTCCTTACATGTCCGTTATAGAGTAACTCTGGTCCTGACCCTCTGCTCAGATCTTCCCCAGGAGAATCAGCTTCCAAAACCCAGAGAGACCACAGCCAAGTTCTCCAATCAGTTTAGGTTCAGCTAAACTGATTTCATTAATTCAAGTGCCATGTGATTCCCACAATCACAACCGGGGCCTATAACAGTTCAGGCCTCCTTCTTACCATAAACCTGGGTCCTCCCCTACTAAGTTACACAAGCCTGTCACCACCTCTCGTTTCATTTGTTGTTGAGCGCCACACGATGCACAGCTTTGTGTTTGGGTTTGTTCCCTCCTCATGTTGTTTACGACATTCATCCATGTCATTGTGTGTACAGATAGTTCCTCCACACAGCTGCGTTGTATTGAATAGATAAGTGTTAACCTGCTTACGGTGTGTTTATGGACACCAGGGCTGTTTCTAGTTGTGACAGTTCTCCTGTAATGTGATTCCTATAGTGAGGCTGGGGACGGAGCTCAGATGGAAGAGTGCTTGCCGAGCATGCAGGAACCCTGGATTCAGTCTCTGCCATTGCACACACATGGTGACATGTGCCTACAATCCCAGCACTCAGGAGGTAGAGGAGAGTCAAATATTTAAGGTCATCCGCTATACACTGACTTTAAGACCAGCCTGAGCTACATGAGACCCTGTCTCAAAAATCAGTGGGAGATTAGAGAGATGTCTCACTAACTAAGACTTACTTCCTGCTCCTGCAGGGGCTCTGGGTTCAATTCCCAGCACCCACATGGTAGCTCACAACCATCTGTAACTCCAATTCTTAGGGGTTTTATGGCTAGGACGCTCTTCTGGCCATCAAAGTCACTGCACCAAATGTTACAAATACAAACGTGCAGGCAAAACACTCACACATATACATTTAAAATATATTTAAAAGATTTAAGCCAGGCAGTGGTGGCACATGTCTTTAATCCTAGCACTCAGGAGGCAGAGGCAGGTGGATTTCTGAGCCAGGCTCAGGTTTGTCCTCAAAGCCCAAAGCAGGGCCAAGATGGGGCCCAACAATTGATACACGCTAATGGAAACACAAAGAAAGAAAAACCAGATAAACACACCGCTTTCCATGGAGGTTTGTTTTAGCCACTCGGGCAATCAAGACGGGAATTTAGGTGTTAAAAGTGTTTCTACATGAACAATATTTGAAGGTTGAGCTTTACAAATTCTTTCACTACTTTTGCAAATTGTCTGTAATCTGGCTAAATGCAGAGACTATTTATAGAGTATCAACGGTCTACAATATGAGCTGGGAATAAAACATAAAAAATGGGGGGCTGGAGAGATGGCTCAGTGGTTAAGAGCATTGACTGAGCTTCCAGAGGTCCTGAGTTCAATTCCCAGCAACCACATGGTGGCTCACAACCATCTGTAATGGGATCTGATGCCCTCTTCTGGTGTGTCTGAAGACAGCTACAGTGTACTCATATACATAAATAAATCTTGGGGAAAAAAAAAAAGACATGAAAAACATCCACACTGACTGACTCCTATGAAGTCACCGGAAGCCACAAGGAACTTGTGACTATGTATCTGGTACAACAGAACACTGGAGAACTAGTGACTGTACTAAGGTTGGCTAGAGTTGCTGGACAAAGTTCTACAAGCAAAGAATGAGCTCCAAGAGTTACAGTTTCACTTCAAGAAACATATGTTTTGCTGGGCAGTGGTGGCTCACACCTTTAATCTCAGCACTTGGGAGGCAGATGCAGGCGGAGGATTTCTGAGTTGGAGGCCAGCCTGGTCTACAGAGTTGAGTTCCAGGACAGCCAGGGCTACACAGAGAAACTCTGTCTCAAAAGACAAAAACAAAACAAAAAGAAATATATGTTTTAGCTGGGCATGGTGGTGCATACCTTTAATCCCAGCACTCAGGAGGAAGAGGCAGAAGAATCTCCATGGTCTATATAGGGAGTCCCAGGACAACCAGAGCACATAAAGAGATCCTGTCCCTGCCAAACAAAACAAAACAAAAAACCCCCAAACCAAAAAATACCAAAACGAACGAACAAACAAAGAAATATATGTTGGGAACCATGTGGTACCCTTCAACTTCTAGACCCAATCTCAAGGGATAAGTAGGTCAGGCTGGCCTTGAATTAAAGCTATACACCACTACCCCTGAGCTAAGACCCTATTTTAAAAGACAGAGTAGTAGGAACCATTCATTAGCTTCTAAATGCACTGCCAGGAGACCCTTACCTCCTGTAGCCAAGACTAAAAGGGAAATTCAGAGACTCATCCTTTGATTGGAAAAATAGGGTTCTGTGCAGAGATGGAGGGTGTAGAAACACTCAGGTAAGCCGGGGACACTGGGCTGCTGAATTGTGAAGGGTGGGTCTTTTCACCCCCAGGGGGACTGACCTTCTGTTGGACTCATTGCTGTGGCAAAATACTGAGAGAAACAGGTTCAGAGAAGAAAGGTTCCTTTACTTACGGTTTCAGAGATTGCAGTCCCCAGAGTGGGTAGGTGATAAAGAATAAGGCAGTGCACACCATGACAGCCAGGACACACACAGACAGAGACATGCACACATTGTGGGGGTTGGGGGTAGGCTGGACTTGCCCTGACTGCTCACTGTAGTGGGCATCTGTCCAGTCCAGCTGGACAATCAAGTGGGACCCCCAGACCCTGTGGAGAGGACTGAGATGCACGAGAAAATAAAGAGGCACAGCAAGTCAAGAAGTCAGATCAAGCTGGCCAAGATTTTGTTTTGTTTTTTGTTTTTTGTTTTTCGAGACAGGGTTTCTCTGTACAGCCCAGGCTGTCCTGGAACTCACTCTGTAGACCAGGCTGGCCTCGAACTCAGAAATCCGCCTGCCTCTGCTTCCCAAGTGCTGGGATTAAAGGCGTGCGCCACCACTTCCCCGCCTGGCCAAGATTTTATTGTTCACACCAGTTATATACTCTAAAAACAGGATATGGGGAGGGGAAAGAAGAGAAAGGGGCTTTGCAGGTGGAGGAAGCTAGCTGCAGCTGTGGGGTCTAACTAAGTTATACCTGCTGTTCTCACAAAGCCTTGCCATTACCAGGGGTTCTAAAAACATCTATCTAGCAGGATGTTGGCTAAATCTAGAGATCAGGAGGAAGGGTAACTAAGGTGGGTTGCTATGAGGCCTTGTTTGAAGTTCTGAGAACTGACAAGTGAATCATGGAAGGTAAGCAGAAAGAAGAATAGTAGGTAGGAGAGCCAAGGGTGAGTGTTTGCCAAGAATGAGGCCTTGCCACGGCTTCCCACAGGCATTCTCCATTTTTCTCTTTATTCCACCTGAGCTGTAAGTCTACGGGATGGCGCTGCCCACCTTCAGGGTGTGTTTCTCTGCTCAGCTTATCCTCCCGGTAACTAGACTTCAGTCCCAGAAAGAGACAAATGAGGCCACACCCTTGAGGGACCACTGAGTAGGGACGGAAAACAGCCCGTCTGCCTGGTTTAGGGAGGACAGACATACATGTGTGAGGACATTGGAACGTCTGTAGGCAGGAGTTGTACAGGTCCTTGTCTACACACTCAGGGAGGGCACAGAAGACACCCTGGGCTTCCTAGCTCTATGAGACATAAGTCTAGGTAGAGGGTCTGAGGAGCTCCGGGCGCTGATTGGCCCAGAAGGGCAAGCAGAAAGCCAGTGTGGGCATGGGTCATCGTGAAGGGAAATCTTGGCTGTGGGCCTCAGAACCTTTATCACAGAGGAAACCATAATAGCAAAACCTGGACCACTTTGGTCAAGTGGACTGTGTTCCTGAACATTGTGTCCCCTGTGACCTTGGACAGATAATCACACTGAGCGGGTGTGTTAGGGATGAGAGGTCTCTCAGGCAACAGGTTTCATGGCAGCCATAATTAGAAACACAAGTAGGCCTGGCAAAGTGACACAAAATCGTAATCAACCAGAAGGTGGAGACAGGGAATCATCACAAGTTTGAGTCCAGCCTGAGCTACAGAGTGAGAACTTGTCTCCAAAAACAAACAAACAAACAAACAAACAAACAAAAAACAAGCAAAAATCCCAACACAGAATCCTAAATGGATGGGCCTCTGAGAAGAGGATCACGGTCTCTCAGCCCTCAGCTCACTTACCAGAGCTGATGGGTCTCCTCTCCACCGACAGCGCCTGATCATCCCAGCTGGTGGTCCTCCACTGCACTGAGAAGAGTTGCTTTTCTCAGCCTGTTGGCATCTTGTTTCTACTTGTAGTAGTAAACTTGTACATAGTGGTTTCTGTGTGGATCTGCCCACCTGGCTTAAGGGCTCCTGCGGATACACTGTAGCCACACAGCTAAACTGTTTACTATGAAGACTGAGGAAGGTTTGCCTGTCCTAATATGGCTCAGTGTCCCAGAGCCAACTCCCAAAGTTCAACCGGCAGAACAAGGTTCCAGCTCCCTAGGAAGGAAATTCCAAGTACCTGGCCTGAGAGGCCATCTCAAGGATGTCCACAGAAAGTGTGTAAACTAAGGAGAGTGGCTCCACTCTGAGCTAGCGAGTGGTATTCTAGTGCATACGGGGCGCAGAAAGGAGGGGACTGGAGAGAGAGTTCCCTCCTGCCTGCCACCTCTTCTTTCTCCCTGGCCCTCATGACTTCTCTGACCCCTCCTCCTCAATAAAAGAACACAGGGCGGAAGTGGGGTTAGGAGAGGTCTGGGAGGAAAGGCAGGTGGCAGGGAGGAGCCGGCATCTGAGGCCTGGGGAGCTGCAGAGACTAGGAGGACCTTCCTGGGACAAACCTGTATATTGCTGGGGTGAGTGGGCTGGGAGGTCAAAGGACCGGTGGGGACTCAGAGGGCACTAGAGAAGTATTGTCTGGAAGGAAGATTGCCCCTATCTGCAGGGCACCATTGGAGCCTAGAAACAGATGTTCGGAGAAGGGCTATCCAGTGGTTCTAGGGGTGGAAGAGCTGTCTCAGTGATGGCCTGTTGTGGTCTGGTTGTCTTTACTTCAGCAAACCTTAGACTCTGCCTTCGGCTCCAGGTCCTTCCCCTGACGTCCTCTTTGCCTCTTCCTGTCCCTTCTTTGCTTTCCTTTAGTCTTCCTAACTTGTCCTTTTGTTCCCAAAGCTTTCCTGGAAACAGGGTGAGGGCCCGGCGCAATTCTCACTCCTGTTCTGGAATGTTCTGTATGTTTATCTCTCCTCTTACCCACCTGCAGGCAGGCCCTCATCCCACCACTTCAGTTTCTGCATGAGGAGATGTGTGTTGGAGGTAGGGGTGTTTGAGAGGAAGAAATGAAAACACTATTAGCTTTAATGGCGGTGCAACAGGGGCCATGTCTGTTCTCTCTGAGCTCGGAATGTTCTCTCCTGGCCAAGTAGACCTGAAACAGCAATGACACAAAACAGCCTCCGACACATTCAGGGAATGGTCTTTGTGTGAAGTGTAAAGGCGTGTCCTCTGATGAGTCGGTCTTCTTTTGGTGTTCTAAGCCTAACGCTTAGGGCCTGATGCTTGCAGTCATCTGGGCTGGTTCCTGTCTACACTGGGTCTCTGGGTACGTCTGCCTGGTCACGATCAAGTACCTGTCTTCTTCAGATGTAGCTGGTTTAAGGTCGGTTTTAATCCCAGCAGAGGCAGGTGGATCTCTACATTTGAAGCTAGGCTCTACATTTGACGCTATGCCAGACTATGAATCGTGGCTCTGCTCCTATGGCTCTGTACTTTCATTCCTTGGTTTCCAGAGTCAGGCAAGAGGGGTAACAGCAGGACTTGCTCCCAGGGAGAAAGGATGTGAGTTAAGAATTGGAGCCTTGGAGAGAGGGTGCCAGGTCCTCAGAGTCTGTAAACGGAGCCCACCATGAGCAATTAGGAACAGCTTTCCTGAGTGACTGAAATGTCATTGTCCCCCAAGACCCTGATCAGGCCAGAGGGCGGCAGCTTAGGCTGCCTGATGGATGTTTGTGCTGACTGACAGGCATAGGTGCGGGAACTCCAGCTGTGTGGCTGGACCTGTCTCCTTGTCTGGAGTTCAAGGCTGACAATAAGCCGGTTCGCAGGGCACTTTCCTGAGGCTAATCTGAGTGCCTGGCGTTAGTCCTGAGTGTTCACCGGTGTCTTAGTGAGGGTTTTACTGCTGTGAACAGACACCATGACCAAAGCAACTCTTACAAAGAACAACATTTAATTGGAGCTGGCTTACTGGTTCAGAGGTTCACTCCATGATCATCAAGGCGGGAATTTGGCAGGCATGGAGCGGGAGGAGCTGAAATGTCTACATCTTCATCTAAAGGAAGCCAGGAACAGACTGTCTCCAGGCAGCTAGGAGGAGGCTCTCAAAGCTCACCCCACAGTGACAGACTTCAGCCAACAAGGCCACACCTCCTAATAGCGCCAGTCCTTGGGCCAAGCTTATTCAAACTACCACAACCAGCCTTAGGCTCTCAGACAGGATGCTAAAACCTGAGGAGCCACAGAATGCTGGTCTCTTAAAACCTGGAGTTCCCTTCTCCCTATTTCAGTCTGGGATCTTACAGGCCACACAGGAGCCCCTCCTCCATTCTGCTGTCTGCCCTGACCCTGACTTTGCTTTCTGGCATGGAGTGTGGAAAGCTTCTGAAGAGGTCAAGATCAAGATTTATCAAGAGATATGCTGATAAACCACAGAGATATCACTAGCTAGGCTGGACCCGCCCCACCCAGGGAGAAAGCTCAGGGCCAACTTCACCAGTATGGTTTTTTAACAATCAGTCTCAGAGTAATCAGTAGGACTTACCCAGGGCAAGTCCTGACAAGGTGTGCAGGCCTTCAAACTCCCCAACAGACGTGGTATATGCTTACATGCCCCACTTCATAGCAGTGGGAAGCACCAGGATGTCCTCACTTGAACTTGGTCTAGAAACTCAAAGTGGGGCTGGAGAGATGGCTCAGTGGTTACCAGCACTGGTTGTTCTTCCAGAGGTTCTGAGTTCAAATTCCTAGCAACCACATGGTGGCTCACAACCATCTAGAAAGGGTCAGTCTGATGCCCTCTTCAGGCATGTAGGTGTACATGCAGGTAGACCTCATACATTAAAAACATACATAAATAAAAAATACTTTAAAAAAAAAGAAGGTGAAAGTATGGTCAGAAATAGCCACTAGGACTAGCAGATAGGCCATCCTGGGGGCAAATCACTCTTTTCCCCTCAAAACCAACTGGAACTCTGGGCATGGCTGTGGACCCTAGGCAGAGATGGAGGTTGAGCGTAGAGGCAGCCCTGGAGCCAGGGTGGCTGAGCAGGCTTCGGAAGGGTTGAGTCTGCGCTTCACTCTTTGACCCTTCATAATTCACTCTTAGCTGGAACCCGCCAGAATGAACAAATCAGACCTCCGAGGTCACAGACTGCTCCCTAAAGGGAGGAACAAGCAGTAAGCCAGACCTGAGCAATCCGGGCCTACCAGATGCTGGGGAGGCCAAGGCAGCATGAGACTGCGCTGAGACAGGCTGGCCAAGGGAGGCCTGGAGTGGCTTCTGAACAGAACATTCAGGTTGATGCAAATGCCCCGTGGCCTTAAGCATACCTGGGGAGTCACACGGGTGGAGCAAAGAGGGATGAGGTCAAAGCTGGGGTCATATGTCATGGAAACTCTCCTAAGGGTCTTTTCTGTGGGGATGGGACCTCTGAGGGCTCTGACAGGTCCTTAAACCAAGCTAAAAGATGTTGTACCAGCCAGGCAGGTGGTGGCACATGCCTTTAATCCCAGTACTGGGGAGGCAGAGGCAAGTGGATCTCTGAGTTCAAGGCCAGCTTGCTCTACAGAGTGAGTTTCAGGACAGCCAGGGCTACACAGAGAAACCCTGTCTTGTACCCACTGTATTGAGAGCACAGAGAGAGGCTCAGTGGGGCACATAGGGGATGAGAGATATCACAGTGGGGTCCTCTGGCAGGGTTTACTGAAGGATGGACGTATGAGACAGGGTCCTCAGAGAAGCAGAACCAGCAGGGCTGTTGGGTAGTATGTAGAGACTAAGGCTTGGTTCCACAACCAGCAAGCAGGGGGTCTCAGTGAGGGTTTTACTGCTGTGAGCAGACACCATGACCAAGGCAACTCTCTTATAAAGGACAACATGTAATTGGAGCTGGCTTACAGGTTCAGAGGTTCAGTCCATTATCATCAAGGCAGGAACAGGGCAGCATCCAGGCAGGCATGGTGCAGGAGGAGCTGAGAGTTCTACATCTTCATCTGAAGGCTGCTAGCAGAATACTGGCTTCCAGGCAGCTAGGATGAGGGTCTTAAAGCCCACACCCACAGTGACACACCTACTCCAAGGGCACATCTACTCCAACAGGGCCACACTCACTCTAACAGGGCCACACCTACTCCAACAAGGACATAACGACTCCAACAGGGCCACACCTCCCAATAGTGCCTCTCCCAGGGCTAAGCATATACAAACTACCACACAGGGGGTCCAGGAATGCTGGGGTATAAGCTCCAGCTGATGATAAAGTTAGATGATCACAGTCCTCCTCAGGCAGCAGGTGGAGGAGTGTGCTCACACTTGGGAGCCCCATGTTCCATTCAGGCCCCAATGGTGGCCATGAGACCTACCGACCTCAGAGATATTCACTTCAGGAGGCTAGATTAGTGATTTCAAGTTTCATCTAGAAACACCTTCAGATACTAAGAACAAGAGACCTACTGCCTGGAATCTTGGAGGCCAGTCATTCTGACATAGCATTAACCATCTCACTGGACAATGGTGGCACACACATTTAGTCCCAGCATTCAGGAGGCAGAGGCAGGCAGAGCTCTTTGATTTCAAGGCCAGCCTGGTCTACACAGTGAGTTCCAGGACAGCCAGGGCTACACAGACAAACCCTGTCTTGAAACAAAACAACCATCTCGTGGTTAGGAGACATTTTAGAGATCTCGGAGGGGCTAGAGCTTGCAGGAAGAGGGAGACCATGATGAGATGAGACAAGGTGGGGAAGTGTATTGAGCTGAAAATGCTCTGAAGCTTCAGCCATGGATGTTCAAGAAGCAGCTGGGCCTGAGAGCAGGGTCTAGCTCTGGAGAATGGGGAAGTCATAGGAGCAGAGATGGGCTCCCATACAGGCAAAGTCCTCCAGACAGCCAGGGAGGATCAGCCCATCTGTCAGGGGCAGCAGCAAAAAAGGGAGGTAGGTCCTGAGACTCAGTCTCAAGGAAGGGATATGGCAGAGCTTGCCTGGAATTTATTACAGAGCCAGGCAGTGGAGACACTAGGCTAACTCTGAGGAACTACACTGCCTCTGTGAGAAAGGCAGGCTTAGCAGAGCTGGTTGCGCGGTTCCCCAGGGAATCCCACATACTTCTGATTCCGTGTACATACTGTGTAGACTCTGAGCGTCAGGTCCTGCAAGAAGGAACAGATGCTGAGCCGCTGACTGTGGAACCATTCACGAGCCTGGAGCCCAGGGACCCCTGAGGAGACCCTTAAGACTGAAAACTGGTGGGACAGTGACGGTTTTACCAAGGAAGCATAGCACACAGAGTGGAGGAACCAAAGGACTGAAGTGTCTCCAAGAAGGGAGGGCAAGATCTGTGCTCAGAGGGCAAAAATCCTGGGACCCCAAGGGTAAGCGCTGGCCATTGTCTACCCTGCTAGAGTGAAGAGCTGAGAAGTGGGTAGAAGGGCATTGGAGATGGTCTGGAGGAGGCCTCTGCTTAGCTAGTGTTAGGGGCAACTGTCTAGTATTACACACAAGAGCCATGATGGGGGGGAGGGGGTGTAGAAAAGGAACAGGGGGCAAGTTTCACATAGGGACTCCCAGGAACTAGCCTGGGAAGTAGCAAGAAAGCTAAGCCTAAGGACACGGAGCCTAGTTGGTGGGAATCAGAAGGAAGAAGGGCCATCTCAAGGACAGAGCCTAGCTCTCTTCCTTGCATCAGTTTCCAAGCACATGGGAGTGTGGGGAGTCTGTCTCACATGCCACATACTGCTAGGCTCCCCCAGCATATGCCAGTCGCTCAGTTAGCATGAACTCTTACCCTGCACGCACACCTCTAGAGACAGAGGCATTGCCTCACCTTAGAGGCTTCAGGCTGGCTGGTGGACAGTAGGAAGCTGCATTGTCTACAGTGCTGAAGACAGACCAGGAGGCCACGCCTGCACCCAGGCAGTCCCCTCAAGCTCGGGGCTTTATAATATGTGTGTATCAGACTTGCTCATAAAGCACATCAAAGACAGGGCTGGAGAGATGGCTCAGTGGTTAAGAGTGCTGACTGCTCTTCCAGAGGTCCTGAGTTCAATTCCAGCAACCACATGGTGGCTCACAAGCATCTGTAATGGGATCTGATGCCGTCTTTGAGTGTGTCTGAAGACAGCGACAGTGCACCCGTATACGTAAACTAACTAAATAAATCTTTTTAAAAAACATATCAACTATAAAACCAAGACTCTCAGGGTGATGGCGGGACTTTAGGGCATCTCTGGGCTTCCTGGGATGTCAATGGGACTCATCCCGGTGCTTCTGACCTTGAGCGCTGCTGTCTCTACTCAACAGGCCTTGTGGGCCTTCCCCCAGAAGCCCCATCAAGAAGCCTTCTGCAGCCTCATTCCTTAGAACTTGTCCTGGTATCATTTGCTAAGAGCCGTTTATGAGGTGCTCCCGGTTTATCAACTTGCTAAGATATTTTCTCTCCAGGGACTTTCAGAAGGATTAGTGAGCTTTCCCAGGGTTCCAGGAGTAACAGGCCAAGTGCCCTGTATCCTGTATCTTTCCAGCATCTCACTGTGTAAGGAGACTGACTCTCAAGGCAGAACCAGGGTACTTGGAGATTTCACCTGACACCTCCTAAAGGAACTAAGGACTTGGGAGTCATCTGGGGACCCTGGGTGTATCCAGAGTTAGCAGGGACCCCAAAGCTATGCAAATGTGTGAAATACCCATCTGCTGGGCCCTTATCCAGAAACCTGCTCCAGGACACTGGCTCTTGCTAGCCTCTTCTCCCTAGTCCTGGTCCACCCCTGGGCCCATAAGTGTATGATCTCCTGTTGGTCTTTGGGGGGCAGCCTGCACTGAGTGGTTAATTGGCTCCAGGGGGAGAATAGGGTATAGTTTGTCCCTGTCTGTCTGTGTCCCACTCCCTCACCTATGAGGAGAAAGACCCCCCAATCTGGCCCTCAGGCTCTTCCACTGTTTCTGTCCCCTCCTGAAACCTGTGGTCTGAATGTCTTATGGCATCACTGGATAAATAGGTTGTCCTCATTCATACACAGGATGACTGGAGCTCTGGGAGGAAGCAAGCCACATGCAATTACACAGCCAGACCAGGGGGTGGGCCAGACCAGGGGCAGAGGCCCCCGTGTGCTCCTATCATGCCCCTCCCTGGCGACTGACCTGGCCTTTCCTTCTGTCTTACCGCCGGGGATGCCCTGCTCTCTGCTTCCACAGAATCTTAAAGCCACAGAGAGAGAAGCCCTGCCTCCAGCTCACAGAGGCACCAGACCCTCCCACAATTTCGAAAGGCCTGTAGTTCTGCCAGAGAACATTCCAGTCTGAGGTTGCTGTTGTTTCTCCTTATGGTGAGGATGGAGAGAAATCAACCCTCCTCATTTTCCAAGGGCTCCCAGGGGACGGGCCTAACAGCGCTGGTTCATTCCTAGGTTGGGGGACTGGCTGTCTCAACTGGGAAGCACAGGTCATTTTTACTTCAGCAATGAGGGGAGTCATGGGGGGGGGTCAGAAGATGGAAGAAAATATGTGGCTCCAAATCCCAAGGCCACCTCAGGACATCGAGCCCAGCAGAACAAACCCAAGAGCGAGTACATACTTTGAGACCACAGCCCAGACTCCTCTTCTGCCTTCCTAGCTCAGTTACCCTGGAGTATAACTCAGTTAATGCAATGCCCCTATGCCATGACCTCTGAAGTGGAGAGCTCAGGTTACTGGCTGTGGCCCCAAAGGCCTATCATTCTCCAGACTTTTGACCCAGAGACCCAGACCCCACCGGATGCTCTGCGTTACTGAGGGCTTGCGTGCTGTTCGGAGACCAGCAACAGCTGACATGTGTGACGCATTAACCCAGTCTGCTCTCCTTGGCACACTCTGGAGCCCCGGGGAGTTTCCCTTTTAAAGAGGTGGCCCCTCAAAGCTGGAGGACTCAGGAGCAGGCTGTCTGTGTCTCCAGGTTTCAACCACAGGACTGAAGCCACATTCGTACCCCTGACCTCTGTGTGCTCGTGGTGAGTGTTGGGGTTCTGGGTAATATCAGTGGGTGGAGGCGATAACGAGGGACAGAAAGCCCTTTCCATTTCTGGGTGGAAAACATCCTGCGAGCAGGGGAAACTTACAGATAGACCGTGAGCAGCGTCAACGTGTGGAGAGTGACGTCTCGAAACACCTTGAAGCGGGAGGCTCTGCAAGGTGAGAGCGTTCAGACGGTAAACACGGAGGAACAAAAGTGTTACCTCAGGATGCCCTGATGTGTGTGGGGGAGGGGAAAGCTGGACCCTTTTTAAATGCAGCCAGGGCACACAAAGCTGGGGTGATAAATGCCAAAGACAACCCCATGGGACAGAAAACTAGGAGCTATATGGCAGTGGCCTGTGACGTCATATGACATGGCCCCTGAGGAGCTAGGCTTTGGGGACAGGAGTCAGGGTGGGGGCTTGTCTGTTGGTCCTGAAAGTCCAGCAGTCTGGGGGAACCTCTGTGCAGATGTCAGCCTGGTATACAGCTGGGAGACGGGCTGGTCTGCTGAGCCACCTATGACCCAGTGACATCCCCGGGGAAATGACATAGGGATAGATGATATGCAGGTTACCATTCCACATGCAGCCTCACCGGAAACTTATTTGAAGCCTCTAGGTTAGAGAACCCACAAGTATCCATATGAAACTGAAGGCAGCATTGTAGGCCCCCAAGAGAGCAGAGAACTGAGTGGTACCCGAGTGGCTGGGCGCATCCACCCTTGGGCCACACGTAAGTGTGGCAGGGGCCATATGCAGTGTGTATGGCCTGACAGATGGTAGGCTTATGTAGGCACATGTGTAGCTGTCTATAGTTGTCTAGGCATCTGAGCATCTGTCTGCTTAATACAGATGGAAAAGTCCACACATGTATTCAGAAGCATGTCCACACATTTGGAACTCTATGTTTGGGTACGCCCAAGTGTTTCTGTCTGTGGTGTTCTGTGTGAACATGGGCAGGTCTGTGTCTGTATGAATCCCTTTGTACAGAGAGTAACATACAGATATGTCTGTTCATACATGTCTACTGAAGATGGTGTTTATGAGGGAGTGTGTGTAATGTGTAGATTTACAAGCATGTGTGTGGCGTATGTTCATGTTTTTACTGTGTCGGGACGCCACTCCACCCATGTGTTCAGATGTCCCTGTGTTTGGTCGTGCTCTGTGACCTGTGCTTATGGAGGACATGAGATCATTGGTCTGGGGTCTCCGTTCTTCTCTACAGTTGTCTCTACTGCCCATGGCTGGCTGTTGGCAGGATCAGGGTCAAGTTAGCCCATGGGTTTCCAGTTATAAGAGGCAGCTTCCCAAGGTCCTGCATCAGAAGGGGTTTGGTATGAGGATCTGCGATAAGTCCCAGCTAGTGATTCATTCCGGGGCCTTCTGTATCAGGGCTTGGTGACTCCAGGCCCGCTGAGGCACCTGCTGGACGTAGCACATGTTTAGGGAGGTTACCGATTGCTCTCCGTTGCGTTCTCTCTGACTCTGACTGGAACTGAAGAACACTGGTTAGGTAGCATGTGTTTATTTTTACTGTGTTCTTTCTGCTTTTGGCAAGTAAGCATATTTTTCTAATGAGTAACACCATCCTATACATAGAATAAAGGGAGATGGTTCAAGGCCAACTGTTAGTTTGAAAGCAATACTTGGGGTTGGGGGTCCAGATCTCTTGAGAAGCAATCAGCAAGGGAGGCAGAAAGCAATGTCTGAAACACACACACACACACACACACACACACACACACAGAGAGAGAGAGAGAGAGAGAGAGAGAGAGAGAGAGAGAGAGAGAGATCAAATAAAATGTAAAAAGAAAAATAGCTGGCTGACTCAATGTAGCCACCTCACCTGGCTCTTCTGGCCTGCTGCTGCTGCCGGAGTCTATGCACCTAGGCTGTTAGCTGGCCTTCAGTGGGACCGTGTCAACATCACATGGTGTCAAGTGTACTCCAAAGGGAGCCCTGCAGAGAGTGTTTGCAAGGGGACTGTAGGGAGGGTCCCTAACCCAGCAGAGAAGTCGCAGACAGCTGGGGTTGGTGTTGGTTGACAGTGGGATTCTGGAAATGCCCAAGATGAGATTTGAGAGAGACAGAGAGACCCAGAGAACAAGATAGGCAGAGAGAGACACAGAGGGAGCCGGAGAGAACTATAACCTAGTCAAGGCAGGAGGAAACTACTAAGAGGCATCCCTGAGACAGAAATCTTCCAGAACCAGGACAGCTTTTCTCAACGGTGTTTCTGGTTCACTTGGAGAACCCTGCTGTTGGAGCAAGGTCCTTTTGTCCATGTCAGCCCTAGTTCGAGTCCCACACAGCCCGCCCCACCCACTTCACTGCTGTTCTAGCCTTAAACATCAGGTAGAGGAACAACAGGGATTGCTGGTCATGGGATGCCGACAGTGCTGTAGAAAGTTCAGAAACAGGAAAACAGAGGCTGGAGTCCATTCAGCAAACCAAAGGAAACAAAAGAAAATAGTGTTGCTGCAGAGGGATGTGGCTTTCGAAAGCAGAGCAGAATGCCAAGGGAAGAACAAGAAGCCAGTCTTAGGAAGCTGAATATATAATTTCTGAAATAAAACATAAAGACAATGAGAGGAAGTCACCCAGGGACAGAGAAAAGAAAACGCACACACCCTGCATGCATTCACGCATGCGCACACACACACCTGAAACGAGGCAGGGCATGGGGGTGTGAGCCTAGGTAGGTGTAAGTTCAAGGCCAGCTTAGGCCCCCTCAAAATGAGGGATGATAGTTCAGAGGTAAATACTTGCCACTCAGGCATGAGTACCTGAGTTTGAGCCCTGACACTCATGTAAAAAGCTGTATGGTAGAAGCAGAGGCAGGCAGATCCCCGTAACTCACTGGCCAACCAACCGAGCCAAATCAGTAAACCCCAGGTTCCAAAAAGAGCTCCTGTCTTCCAATTTTACCAAACCCTGCTCCTGAGAAACAACACAAAAGCTGACCTCTAGCTTAGGGTGCACAAAGCTAGGGTCCAACTCCACGAATTCCAAAACCAACATAGCCTTGTACATATATGCTAGTCCACTTGCTACACATGTGTATCTGCACACACAAGCACACACCCACCTACAAGTAGACACACCTACAAGATAACTGAAGAGGGCTGGGATGGGCAGAGGGGGCAAACAAGAACAAAGCATCACATATGTATGTATGAAAATGTCCATAAAACGAGGAGCTAGAGATGGACCTCAATGGGCAGAGTCTTTGCCTGGCATACACGATGCTCTAGGGCTTTATTCTCCCTCCTACATATAACCATGTGTGTCCCACACCAGGCAGTAGGAGGCCAGAAGATCATAAGTTCAAGGTTACACTCAGCCGTAAGTTGGAGGATGCATGAGACTCTCTGCCTTTAAAAAAAAAAAAAAAAAAAAAAAAAAAAGAGCCGGGCAGTGGTGGCGCACGCCTTTAATCCCAGCACTTGGGAGGCAGAGGCAGGCGGATTTCTGAGTTCCAGGCCAGCCTGGTCTACAGAGTGAGTTCCAGGACAGCCAGGGCTACACAGAGAAACCCTGTCTTGAAAAACCTCCCCCAAAAAGGACTCAATGTCAAACATCATTCACTGAGAAATCGCAGAACGGTCACCAGGAGAAGGCTACACTCCCCGGAAAAGAAAAATAACATGCCGTCTGCAGAACTGGGATAATAAAATATTATGATTTTATTATTATTATTTATATTTCGGCTGACCCGACGTTGTTCCTATCAACAGCTGAAGTGAGACAGACTTTGGAGCCTTCAAGTTTATGGGAAAATGGTTTACAGCCCAGAACTGCACATCCAGCAAATGGTTGAACTGGGTGGAAGCTGAATAGATATAATACAGGCTTGCAAAAGCTCAGAGATGTGGTCCCTGCACACCCACTGCCAGAGGATGCTGTGAAGACTTGTCCTCATTGAGTATGAGGCTAAGCCAAAAAGGAGGAATAGTTAAAGCACGGATAATAAGTGGAAGCTGGTAGGCTCCAAGCTGGCAGCCAGGGATCCAGGAGGAGGAGAAGCCAGAGGAGAGCCCATGGGAGGAGGGAGGCTGCAATATCTGGAGCCTGAAAGACCAAGAGACTGTGATAACACTACCCAGTGGGAGAACCTGGGCCAATGCCAATCAGAAGTTCAGAACAAACAGGTTTTAAAGGTTTTACTCTGCAGCCTAGGCTAGCCTCAAATGTACCACTCTCCTGCCTCAGCCTCCCAAGTGCAGGATTACAGAAGTTATAAGGACGAGCAAGACAATGTCTAGTTTGATGAAACCCCCTCCAAAAGGCTCAGTTCTGACTCCTCTGACTCAGTGGTTCTCAGCATGTGGGTCATGAGCCTTTTGTGGGTCAGATGACCCTTTCATGGGGGTCACATATCAGATCTCCTGCATATCAGGTGTGGTCATCACCATTATGATTTGTTAACAGTAGCAAAATCACAGTTATGAAGTAGCAATGAAAATAATTTTATGGTTGGGGGGGGGGGTCACCTCAACATGAGGAACTGTGTTTAAAGGATCATAGCATTAGGAAGGTTGACTTCCTACCAAAAAAAAAAAGTAACACAGGGACTTCTCAGTTTCAGAGAAGATGAGGCTGAGAAATGTGGGTGAAACATCATAAAATCCCGGGTTGACCTACCTACAGGAGAGGAGGCAGAATTCGAACTGGAAGCTCCCAGGCTCACCTATTCTGCTTTTGTGTTTTCTGCATCTGAAGCAGAAACTGAACCCTCGCTTGGTGCATTCTAGACAAAGGCTGCGACAGTGAGCACCAATCCCCAGACCCTTAGGGCTTTTAAACCAGCACAGAGACGACGGCACATTTTAAAAGTAATTTTTAACAATCCAAGCTGGATGTGGTGGTGTACTTACTTATACAATCCCAGCACTTGGGTCACGGGGGTAAGAGGCTGAGAGTTCAAGGCCAAGCTGGGCAGTGGTGGTGCATACCTTTAATCCCAAGCACTTGGGAGGCAGAGGCAGGCAGATCCCTGAGTTCAAGGCCAGCCTGGTCTACAAAATAAAGTTCTAAGACTACACTGAGAAATCCTGTCCAAAAAAAAAAAAACTGCAAAATTGCAAACAAGCAAAATAAATACCACAAGAGAAAATATAAGAAGAGGGAACAGATGAACCCAGAGTGCACTTTCCTAAAGGGAGGCTGTGAAGGGTGGTTTAGGCGCTAAGGATTCTGGGAGGGACACAGGATTACATAAGGCTGCTAAACAAGGAGAGCAAGCACTACCAAAGGAGTAACAAAGAAATAATTGTTATTTCTAATTGAAAGGGTTGAGGAGCCGGGCAGTGGTGGTGCACGCCTTTAATCCCAGCACTTGGGAGGCAGAGGCAGGTGGATTTCTGAGTTCGAGGCCAGCCTGGTCTACAGAGTGAGTACCAGGACAGCCAGGGCTACACAGAGAAACCCTGTCTTGGAAAAAAAAAAAAAATGAAGGGATTGAGGAAGGATACTGATTTGAAAGCCGTAGTGAAAGGAGCAGGGCGTGGCAGCCATGCCTGTAAACTCAGCTCTTAGGAGGTGTGGCAGCCATGCCTGTCAGCTCATCTCTTGGGGCGTGGGGGCCAAAGGCAACAGGAGAGCTACCAGTTCCAGCCTGGGTGACAGTGCACCTCAGATAGTATCTCACCCTGAAGTGACAAGTTCTTTCCTGTTCCAGCCTGGGTGACAGTGCACCTCAGTATCTTACCCGAAGTGACAAGTTCTTTCCTGTTCTCCCCCACCCAACGATCTTAAAGCACAGACACAGATTGCTTTGCAAACACAGGGAACGTGGCAGCTGACAGAGTGGAACAGGAGGCCTCTGTAGTCCTCTAGTCTGCAACAATGGGTCACAGGGCTGAATGTGTATGGTCACCTGACCCAGATACCACAGAGGTACAAGGATATCGGCCCTTCCTGGGACTCAGGATTCTTGGGGCTTCTTTGCCAGATACAGTGGGAGCAGAGATGACATACGTGTGGTTCTTCTCCAAGGGTGAGGTATGCTGATGCTGATGCTACCTGACCCAGTCTCCCCAGGAAACAATCAAGTGCTCTCGGCAGGAGGGAAAGTCAGACTCAGGGCTCAGGCACCTGCCAAGGAAATGGAGCTGACTAAGACCTTCCTTCTCAGGGTCAGGAGAAAAGAGAGGTCTTGGTGCCTGGAGGCGGGTAGGTACTAGGAAGACTCTTAATACATGCTGTATCCTAGCCTGTCAGAATTTAGGCACTTACAGTGAACTGGACCCCAAAGGGAAGGTCTTCATAAACATATCAAGTCTCCAGGGGCAAGCCAGATGATAAGCAAACTGCCTTGTGCTGACCCCTTCTGAGCCTGTCTCAGGGTCTAGAATCCCAGTTTCTTTGTAAGCTTCTATGGAAGCCAATGCAGCTACGCCTGGTATGGGGTCATCTGTGCTACCTACCCTGAAAGGGAATGGAGTAGTTACTCATTGAACACTGGGAGTTGTAAACAGGACTCATAGTCTTAATTACCTGGACCAAAGGCCTCTGTCCTTTCTCCTGACAGGCACAGCAGCTGCTTCATCTGGCCCTTAGACATTTTTTTCCCTGTGCGTAGACTAGCACGCAGGTGCCAACTGTGGAAGCAGATCCCTGGAGACCTTGAAATGTCGATCATCTGGTGGTTCTGGTCTCTGCTGGCCATCTGTGCTTCGGATACATTCCGGGACCGGGCAGTGGATATCATGAGAACCACACCGGTCATTGATGGGTGAGTGACTACCTACTGAGATGCCTGCAAGGGTCAGGAGCTTCCACACCTCTCTGTGTGGGCCTCCCTCCACCCTGTGCTAAGCCAGGGTTCTTGTCTTCTTCTGGCCTCAGCTTCTCAGAGGAGCGTCTTAGGGCCTACACAGCTTCAGGAAGAGGGGGACATAAGAGGGACAGGAAAGGAGGCAGTGTCCTGGCACCCAAATCCCAGGGCTTATGAAGCTCAGCGTTTGGTTGGGCCTGGAGGGGGTGGGGTCAGGGATTCTGCGGTTTCCCAACTCTCTAGTCATATGTCTGAGGGAGGGATCCAAGTTCCCTCCCTGGATCCCAGCTTTACACCAGGGAGGTCCTCTAGAACATCCTTCTGGCTCTCCTCCATCTCGTGCTCCCCAGCAGATGGCCCAGTGCCTCTGTTTCTTCATGAAGGTCACAGAGCATGTGGGAGTGTGGTGTGTCCATCCCAAAGTGTCCGATTCCTCTGAAGTCACTAGAATACTTGAAGACCTCTAGCTCCTAACCACCCAGAGGCCAGAACATGATCACTCTGCTGCTGGCTGTCACTTCTGCCTACCCTGCAGGCCAGTCACTTGCCCACTGGGTCATTACGAACGCCTCTAATGGACCTCCCACCAGCACCCTTGATTCCTGAGGCAGACAGACTAGAAACACAGTTTGACCTGGCAGAGATGGCTTTGCTTCTTCGGGAGACAGGAATCCCATTTTGTCTTCCCATGGAGAGAGATGAGGAAAGAGGTAGGCAGAGCGGCTCCAAGTATGGTGGGGGCTCCTGAGGTACCTAGGGCCCCTTTCAAGTGTTCTACCCCTTCCCAGCACCTACAATGGGATGGGTTTTCTAGATAGCTGTGAGTGTCCTCAGGCAAAGGAGTAAAGTCCTTTTCCGGGAAGCTGCCTAGCCCTGCCACAGAGAGCTGGCAAGGCTGCCTGGGCCAGCCCAAACCTATTCATCTATTCATTCAGTAAGTGTGTCGTGAGAAATCTCTGCCAGGTGCTAGAGTGGGTGGGGCCAGAGAGGGAGGACAATCAGTTCAGCCCGTCCCCTGGCCTTCTCCTGAGAGTGATGTTCACATTGCCAGAGTCTGAATCTTGTATCCCTTTGCTGAGCGATCTGTTGAGCATCAGCCTCAGGGAGGGGTATATTTCCTGAGGTTTCCAGAGGAGCTTCCTGAGCTGACTGGCTTTGGAATAGCCATTACTGGGAGTGAATGGGGGTCAGGGTGGAGGAGAGATGATAGGTGTCAGGTGACCTAGAACGTGGATATAACAGACCCGAGTCAATCATCACGTGATGCTGGGTGTCCTTGCTTCCATCTGTAACCCCAGCACTTGGGAGGCTGAGGGTAAAGGGTCACTGAAGTCTTGAGACCAGCCTGGGTCTCATAATGACTCCATCTAGGATAATAGAAAGGCCCTGTTTTAAAAAATACAAGCAATTCCAGGCACAGTGGCACATGTCTTTTATCCTAGCACTTGAGAAGCAGAGGCAGGAGGATCTCTGTGAGTTTGAGGCCAGCCTGGTCTACATAGTAAGTTCCAAAATAGCCAGAGCCACATAGTGAGATCATGTCTCAAAATAACAAAAAATCACAAACACAAACCAGGGGTTAACGGTAGTTGTTACTCTTATAGAAGACCAGGTCTGCTTCTTTTTTTTGTTTTGTTTTTTTAAGATAAGATTTCTCATTGTATCCCTGGCTGTTCTGGAACTCACTCAGACTTCAGACTCACAGAGATCCACCTGCCTCTGCTTCCCGAGTGCTGGGATTAAAGGTGTTCACCACCACCACCAAATTTGGGGTTCAGTTCTTAATATCCACATAGTAGCTTACAGCCATCTATAGATTCAGTTCCAGGGGATCCAGTGCTATCTTCTTATCTCTGTGGACACAAGGCATACATGTGGTACACACACACACACACATATACACACACACATACACACATGTAGGCAAAAAGTAAGACACACACATAAAATTAAATGAATAATTCTAAAAAAAAAAAAAAAAACACAAAAACAGGCTGAGCAAAGTGACATGAGCCTGTAATCTCAGCACGTGGAAGTCAGAGGCTGGCTGATCACAGCAAATTTGAGGCCAGTTTGGGCTACATGGAGAGTTTTATACCATCTAGACCCTGCATAGAAAGACCCCGTCTCAAAAGAAGCCAACTCTCAAAAACAAACAAATAACCTATGTGTTTCATAATGACATTTGAGAAAGAGGCTGCGTGCCTCAGTGGGGCTCTATGACATTGCCCACTGTCATAGTTAGGGTTTACTGCTGTGAGCAGACACCATGACCAAGGCAACTCTTATAAAGGACAACATATAGTTGGGGCTGGCTTACAGGTTCAGAAGTTCAGTTCATTATCGTCAAGGTGGGAGCAGGGCAGCATCCAGGCAGGCATGGTGCAGGAGGAGCTGAGGGTTCTGCATCCTCATCTGAAGGCTGCTAGCAGAATACTGACTTCCAGACAGCTAGGATGAGGGTCTTATAGCCCATACCCACAGTGACACACCTACTCCAACAGGGCCACACCTTCTAATAGTGCCATTCTCTGGGCCAAGCATATACAAACCATTACACTTAGTGACACATAGCTGTCCTGTTTTTGTAGAAGCTCGCACAGGTATAAAATTACCCAATGAAGCATTTGGGTGGACAGATCCAGATGACTACAGTAACAGTAACTTATTTACTTACTAATACACTCTCTGGGGAAGATACCCCGTGTCATAGATGAGGAAACCCAGGTGTAGCAAAAGGGCACTGGGGTTAGAGATGGAAAGTGGACAATGGGGACAAAGGCCCCAGCTTAACACAACTGCAGCCACGAGACTGGCAGTGTGTTGTGGGCGACTCCTTAGAGTCCTGTGCTGCAAATCAGCAGAGTGAAGATCCGTGACAAGAGTTCTGCTGAGCATATGGTCTTAGAATAAGCCTACCCTGGCTGCTCCTGGCGCGTCTACTGGAGTCCAGTGACACAGTGACAAGTCACGCTCTGTAGCAGAATAGGGAGAGAGAGAGAGAGAGAGAGAGAGAGAGAGAGAGAGAGAGAGAGAGAGAGAGAGATCAGGGGCCAGCTCCTGGCACTCTCCTGGCTCTCTTGGGACTTCTCAGAACTCAGAGGATCAAAGAAAGCTCTTTGGAGTGAGAGGCGAACTGGCCAGAGGTGAGCCTGGGTTTGCCATAGGAGTAGAGACAGAGTCTGAGTCTTCAGAAGGGAGGGAGCCAAGCTACTCTCTACAGGCCATGGCTTTCCCCTCAAGGGGCAAACTTTGTCTTTGAATTGGAAATATCATATTCTGGGCTGGAGAGATGGCTCAGTGGTTAAGAGCACTGACTGCTCTTCCAGAGGTCCAGAGTTCAATTCCCAGCAACCACATGGTGGCTCCCAACCATCTGTAATGGCATCTGATGCCCTCTTCTGGTGTGTCTGAAGACAGTGTACTCATATACATAAAATATATAAATAAAATTTAAAAAAAGAAAATGTCACATTCCTATATGAAATAATTTCCCGTCTCAGGAGGTTTTGCAACAGAGCAGGGACCTGCCCTTTCCTGCTGCCTGGCGGTGGGGTGGGGCGTAAGAAGGCAGGCATACCTAGCCATGTTCAGCTCATGGTCACTTGGCCTGGGGTGCAATTAGGAATTTCCCCTGTACCCAGGTGTGTCCAAGTTAGAGGTAGTCCACCTCTGAGGCGGACTCATGTTAGTCTTGAGCTGTGGAAGTCTGAACTGGAGCAGGGAAGCCTGCAAGCCCGGTGGTTGAGAAGCCTACAGGCCCAAGCCGACTTCCTAAACCACCTTAGACCCCTCCTCGCTTCCCCCCAGGCACAACGACTTGCCTTGGCAACTGCTGACTTTGTTCAACAACCAGCTGCTGGCTTCAGAGGCCAACCTGAACACGCTCGACAAAACACACACCAACATCCCCAAGCTGAAGGCTGGCTTTGTGGGAGGCCAGGTACATCTTCTAGTCTCCCCTTTGCTCTGTACTGGGATCCCCCTATATTCCCTGTGGGGACTGGTTAGTTTTGGCGTGCCTTAGAGAAGCACGCCTCATGGACTCCAGGGATTCCAGGAGGGCAGGAGAGCAAACCCATGTGCACACTGGGGTAGGCTCAAATATCAGTCTGGGCTGTCAGCTCTTCCCCTCGACCCCCAGTTCTGGTCCGCATACATGCCTTGCGATACCCAAAACAAAGACGCAGTGAGAAGAATACTGGAACAGATCGATGTCATACACCGGATGTGCCAACTATATCCTGAGACCTTCACGTGTGTCACCAATAGTTCAGGTAGTGTCCCACCGAGGCCCTGATGTCCTCTTGCCAAACCTGGTCTTTAGTAGAGGGTGGGACTTTGGGGCCTGAAGGGCTAGTGTCAACCCTCTTCTCTGTTTTCTGTAGATATCCTGGACGCTTTCCAGAAGGGGAGAGTGGCCAGTCTGATTGGCGTGGAGGGTGGCCACTTAATCGACAGCAGCCTCGGTGTCCTGCGGACACTCTACCATCTGGGCATGCGGTACCTGACCCTAACCCACAATTGCAACACGCCCTGGTAAGGAGTCCCCGTGAAAACCTTGTGATATGATCAGAAAAGGAAACCAATGACCTCTGTTATGCCCAGAACCCTGGACTCTCCTGAGCTCCAGACCAGGCCCCATTATCTGGGCAGGTGAGGGTGGGCTGAGGCTAATGCCCTGTCCCCTAGACACATGTGTATCTTTCTTCAGGGCCGACAACTGGTTAGTGGACAAAGGAGATGACGAGGCTGAGAGCCAAGGACTGTCATCCTTTGGGAAGGTGAGGGGAAAGGGTTACAGTCCCCAAGGGATGGGGCAGAGTGTCACGCCTCAATGGTCTTTGGTGTCCTCAGTTGCATGGAGCTAACAATGCTTGTTTCCAGGGTACCATCTGCTGGAACCCCTGAGCATTCAGAATGATGAATCCTGGGTACCCCACAACTTCCAGCCACTAAAGGCTTAATGCTAGTGCTGCCTTCCCCATGCCTCAAATTCAGAATGTCTGAGACATGTACCCAATCATATCCCTGCCCCCAGCGTGTGCTGAATGAGATGAACCGCCTGGGTGTCATGATTGACTTGTCCCACGTGTCCGTGGCCACCATGAAGGCTGCTTTGCAGCTATCCAAGGCACCAGTCATCTTCAGCCACTCGTCTGCCTTCAGCCTGTGTCAAAGCAGGCGGAATGTCCCCGATGACGTGCTGCAGCTGGTGGTAAGGAATTGAGGTGTGAAGGGGACCCCCCTGCCTCCTGGGGGGTCCTCTCTAACTTTCACCCTCAACCCCCCTCTGAGCAGAAGAACACAAGCAGTCTGGTGATGGTGAACTTCTACAGTGAGTTTGTCTCCTGCTCAAGCAGCGCCACCTTGTCCCAAGTGGCTGGTAAGTGGGTAGGACCACACAGTGGCCAAGTGAGGGATGGCCTTGCTTAGGCCTCACACCTGCTATTCCCTACAGACCACCTGGACTACATCAAGAACGTGGCAGGCCCTGGGGCTGTGGGCCTTGGAGGAGATTATGATGGTGTTACCAAGTAAGAGTGACATCTTGTTCTATGTCCTGATGGGACAGGGGAGGGAAAGTGTGTCATGAGAGCAGTGCAGGACATTTTGCTACAAGGCTGCTCGTTGGGTCTTCATGCACCTGGAAACTGGCCTGTCTGCAAAGCCTGGTTCTCTTGGTCTTGGCGTAGGCTTCCTGTGGGACTGGAAGACGTTTCTAAGTACCCAGACCTGATAGCGGAGCTTCTCAGGAGGAACTGGACAGAGACTGAGGTCAGAGGTGTGCTAGCTGAAAACCTGCTTCGGGTCTTCTCTGAAGTGGAACTGGTGAGGAGAGAGTGGCCATTTGGGTTTCCTGTCCTTCCCCCACCCACAGCGCAGTCTGTCTAACTCGGGTCTGTCTCCAGGTAAGCAATAACATGCAAGCTCCTGAGGAAGTCCCTATCTCCTTGAATGAGCTGGATGGCGCCTGCAGGACTCACTATGGCTACTCACAGGCCCCCAGCATCCACTTGCAGACAGGGGCCCTGGTGGCCTCTCTGGCTTCCCTGCTCTTCAGTCTGCGTCTTCTGTGACATCCGAAGGACCAGAACCTCCTCCAGTGCTCACAGAGCTCAGGGAAGACTGGACAAGCCCAGAGTTCCTGTTGTCTATGCAAACCACACCCTTTCTTGAATAAGCAGTGGGCTTACCTGGGGACAGCTCAAGGCACAGGCATGCAATAAACGCAATGAGCCTTTAAGTGCTGAGTAGCTATGCTGTATCTGAGCCCTGGGAGGTTCTTCTGAGCATCTGGAGAGCAGATGCTGGGCACCGCCCTGTGTGAACAGGACATGATGAACACCTGAGTTCTTGGAGGGGAGGACTAGAAGGAACCCAGAGGTCAGCAAAGGGTCTCACGTGAGCACTGGCTAGTTTGAAAAATCATGGTCCATGTTTCAGTGGCTACTTCCCCCTGCCCTCACTGTGCATGTAACACATACACATGATCCCCCCAAAACAAACACACACATATCATGTGCACACAGCCTACAAACAGACACTCGGATGCACATACATATATACATGGGCACATGTACTCTGACATATACCATACGAGAGTCACACGTATCTATCTGGGTTCTATAGTGCTGGCAAGGGACCCAGGTAATCTAAAGTTGGTCCAGCCTTGGAGGGTAGGTAGGATCCAGACAGGATGGGTGCCTGAACTCACAGGGCTGTCTCACACAGCTAACAGCAGGTCTTTCCAGATTCACAGGGCAGAGGCTGTCTCCTAGGTGTTACCTACCATGGTGGTTAGTGTGAAGCAGGGCACCAGGCCTTCCATCGAGGACATTCAAGGATAAGTCTTGTGAATAAACTTGCGAGAGACGGCAGAAAGCAGTTCCCTGAATGGCCAGTGACCCCTTTGTGGTTCTTCCTACTGAGATATTCCTCATGGACACGACAAGGTCTCCTTTGTTGAGAGCCTGACCCTAGATACCCCACAAAAGGTGCAGGGTATGAAGCCCCCCATGGCCATATATCCCTTTCAGATCTGCCTTCCCTGAAAGAAAAGTAGGTAGAGGATAGTCTGTGCGGCTGACCTCACCCATGGGGCTGACCACACCCATGGGGTTGACCACAGGGACATCTCCTCCTGACTTTCATTTTTTGAGACAGGCTCTCATGTACCTGGTGATCCTCCAACTCACTATGCAAGCACAGATGATCTTCATCTTCTGATCATCCTGCCCTCACCTCCAAGTGCTGCCATTACGGGTACAGACTGCCTTCCTTGGTTTATATGGTGCTGAGGACCAAACCTGGGACTTTGTGTGTGCAAGGCAAGCATGCTACCGACTGATACCAGCCCCAGGTTGGCTTTGAGAGTCCCTGGCTACTCATTCACAAGTGCCACTAAGGAACGAAAGGACAGGGGCCTGCGTACTTCCAGGTCTGTGGGTATTAGCACAGAACAAGACTCAGTCCTATCCCTGTGTCTCACAACATAGTCCACTAAGTAGCATCCTTCTCAGTCTGGTGTAAATGTCTTGAGAAACACCCTCTGATTATTTAGTGTCGGTTTATAAGGAAAATGCTTAGGTTTCTGTGACCATTGTCAGGCCAAAGCAGTGGGAAAGGTCCCTCTGGTGTATCCCCAGTGTATTGCACCCCATTTTGCCAACTGGGAAGTAAAGGGGAAGTCCTAAAACAATCCTAGGTCCTGACTGTCAGGGGCTGAGGTGAGAACCATGAGCCTGAGACCTGCTCAGGCTATACAGCAAGGCCCTGTCTTGAGGCCAGATTGGGAGAACCTTGAGTTCAAAACCAGCCTGGGCTACATAGCAAGACCCTGTCTCAAGATTGCTAGTTGCCTAACGTAATTTTGTTGTTGTTGAGTCAGGGTCTCATGTAACTAAGGGTGGCCCCCAACTCGATATGCAGCCAAAGATGGCCTTGGATTCCTGGTAACGCAGTAAAATGACACGATAGCACTCACTGAGGTGACATGTCTCATCTGGTTCTGAAGAGTCCGTGCTGCTTGATGAAGCTCTGTTCACGTATCCCCTTTGTCCTACTTTGGGTCACCATCTTTCTCTTTTTATTTTAAAATGGCAGGGCTGGCCATGTGGCACACACCTTTAATTCCAGTACTCAGGAGGTGGAGGCAGGTGGATCTCTGTGAGCTGAGGACAGATAGCTAGGGCTATGTAGAGAGACTGAGTCACGAAACAAACAAAAACTGTGTGTGCATCTGTACATGTGTGTAAGCGTTCGTCTTACATGTGTGTGGAGGCGTGGGCACAATCGCACACACAGGACAACAGTTGAGAGTGGGTTCTTTCCTCCTATTGAAGACTGTGTCAGTTCAGGTCAGCAGGGTTAGTAACAAGCTTTTTTTTTTAACCTATCTGCTGACCATCTTTACATCCTATATCTCCTTCTAAAACATCCAGGCCTCCCCAGGGTACCCGAGGTCTAGGATTCTGCAAAGGGTTTCGCACAGGTCGGGGAGTAGCTAGAATGCACCCCATGGATGCAGGCTCTAATCTTGGTGTCTAGGGAGATGATCTGGACGTTTCTCTTTGTGTCTAACACAGATGTGTAAGGCAGTCCTCTGAGCTATTAGGACCATAGGGGAGGCCACTGGAAGGCATCTGAGGCAAGCAGCAACGTTCTAACTAAGGTAGACCTTCTTGGAAGGGTGGGTTATTTCACACATCCCTCCAAAAGATCAAGTGTGTTGGGAGAGCCGCCTATAATGCAAATGAACCTACCAGAACTACACATCCACCTTGAACATTATAAACACACACATACACAAGCATACACACACGCGCGCGCACACACACACACACACATATGCACACACACACACACACACACACACACACACACACACACACACAAGTTTGTCCCTGATCACTCCCTGGAGGCCTTGAACTTGCTAGGCAAGTGCTCTACCACTGAGCTAAACTACCCCAAGCCCCAGTAAGTCTGAAACTACGTTGGGTACAAAGCAAAGCAGAAGAGTCCAATCTCCAGTGTAGCAAATTAACAGAAGGGAGAGATACACATGAAAGGCAGTTTTCACATCGGAAGATAGTAAACAAACAAGATGTGTGTGGCACCTACCTATAACCTGAGCCCCGTGGGAGAACAGAGTGGGAGGACCTTGAATTCAAGGCCAGCCTGGGCTACATAGTGACATCTCCTCATATTTAAATTCTTTGTAGACTAATTTCTGTGTATAGGTATTTTGCCTATGTATGCCTGTGACCATGTATGTGTGTCTAGTGCCTACAAAGGTCAGAAGAGCGCAGATACCCTGGACCTGGAGGTACAGATGGTCATATGGGTGCTGGAAATTGAACCCAGGTCTTCTAGAAGAGCAGCTACTGCTCTTAACTGCTGAGCTACCTCTCCACTCTGACATCTCTTTAAAAGAAGAAGAAAAGAAGAAGGAGAAGGAGGAGAAGGAGGAGAAGGAGAAGGAGAAGCAGCAGCAGGAGGAGGAAGTGGTGGCTCATACCTGTAATTCTAGCTCCCAGAGATCAGAAGCAGGATCACTGCAAGTTTGAGTTCAGTCAGATAACTCTGCTTCCTAAATAGGCATGGCTATTTAGCAAGGCCTTGTCTCAAAAAAGGAAAAAAGAAGGAAGAAAAAGAGAAAAATAAGTTTCAGATAGTTAGGTCTGTGATACCAGCAGGCAGATAGATCTCTTATGATTTCAAGCTCAACTCACTATAGTTCCAGGACAGCCAGGGCTACATACGGAGACCCAGTTTCAAAAAGTACTTTAAGCTGGGCAGTGGTAGTGCACACTTTTAATCCCAGCACCCAGGAGGCAGTCAGGGGGATCTCTGTGAATTTTGAGGCCAGCCTGGTCTACTGAGTGAATTCCAGGATAGCCAGTGCTACAGAGAGAAACCCTGTCTCAAAACAACAAGAAAAGGTACAAGAAAGGAAGCAGGCTAGGCTGGTTCTTACAGTGCTGGTCCTAGTATCATCAGTGGGGTACAGTCATGCATTTTGTAAGCTAGTCACCTCTCTTGGAAGCATGAGGTGTGACATGCAGTCAGTTTCTCTTTGGTGTGGATGTGTATGCGTTTATAGCTCAGGGGTTAACAGTTGTGTCCCTTGATCACTTCATTTTAATTTTTAGATCTTATGTATTTAACATATACAGGCGGGTGTTCTTCCTGCATGTACACCAGAAGAGGACATCAGATCCCATAGGACTACAGTTATAAATTGTGAGCCATCATGTGGAGGCAGGAATTGAACTCAGGACCTCTGGAAAGCCTTATCTTTTGAGATAAGATCTCAACTGACTCTGGACCTCTCAGATTCAGATTTTAAGTAGCCTACTGGCCTGTAAATTCTAGGGCCTGCCCATCTCTGGCTCTAACACCAGGGTTACTCCAGGCCTGATTTTTTAACATGAGCTCTCGGTATTCAAACTCATGTCTTCATGTTTGTGCACCAAGCACTTTGCCAAAGGACTCACCCCCTACCAGGCCAATGGTCTAAGCGTTGCTCCCCTCTCAAATGAATCAGGGATGACCAGATCCCAAGGCAGAGAAGCCAAGAGAAACCATGTGCCCTGCAGTCAGGGGAAGCTGGGAGGCAGGAACCAGAGAGAGTAGGCTAAAGGACCCAGAAGCCAAAAAGCATCATCTTAAATTGGAAAAAATTTTTGCATCAATACTTTAAATTTCATAATAAATCATAAACCTGACTGATTCCATCATATGCGTAGTCTGAGAATCCTCCTTCACTCATGCCTCTCCCCTTTCCGGTGGAAACAAGGCCTCCAGGGACACCCCTCCCTTCATCCTGAGGCGAGGCACTGGATCACCCACATGGGGTTCAGCCCACAGTTCATAACCCTGCCCAGGACACTGTGAGTCTGAGACATTCTCCAGCAATCCCTTTAATTACTTACGACAGCACTGTAAAGGCAGACACGCCCACTTTGATGAACCCAGCCCGGCTCCCCCATCCCTACTGGTGCTCCACAAATCCTGTCCTGTCCAGGACCCAGGGGACTCACAGGCGGTCCCGAGACCACAGCTGCTCTCAAGGAGGAGGCTGATTTCAGAAAGCCTCGTGGTCCCCACATCCAGGGCCAACAATTCCAGCCCCTATAACATCAACTTGTAATGTGGAATACTCAAGGGCTCCAAAGTGCAGAACAGAAGAAACCAAACACAGGTGGTCTCCAAGCTTGTGTGTAAACCTGTGGGCAGCGCTGCACTGCTCAGCCTACAGAGGGCTGGGAAATCCGCTGTGCTTTCTACTTTGGCAAAAGAACAAAATCACCAGGAGTTTTAAGAACATGAATAAAGTTCAGGAGACAGAAAATAAAACAGCAATCTGTACACAGTCTCCAGGCTGCCCAGTCAGTACCTGCTTGCTGCCGGCTTCCTCAGTGCAGAAGGATGTAAGAGCTTTCTGCCAGCAGCCACAAGTGACTGACCCAGGCTCCCTTGTTAGCCACCCTGGCTCTCCCTTGGAGAAGGCAGAAACAGCAGCCTTTGTCTAAAAGGACAGGAGAACCAGCCATTCAAGAATGAGTACGCTAGAGGGCCTGTCAGCATCAGGCAGACAGCTCAGCCCCAGCAGCCCAGAGCTCTTCCAGAGGCAGCTGCAGACTATGGTGTAAGATTCTCTTAGGAGGGTCCTGGACTAGAAATTGGATGGTGGTTCTGTTCCTGCGGGCTGGGGAAGGAGCTGAGGGACAGAAAGGCCACGCAGACTCAGTCAGCTGGCAATGGACACCAAGACTACAGCCCTGGCAAGACGGAGGAGAGTAAGCACTTGTAAAGGACCCAGGTCAGTGTATGGTGGCACTGGACACCTTGGTACACAAAGTCCACAGGAACCTACTAATGGCTGTCACACAATGGGGTTTCCTGTCTGCAGAGGAGACCCCTGGAGAGGCTCCCAAGAGTTGCCTGGCAAAGGACTGGCTCTGACCCTCACTGGCCACAGCACATAGCAGGTGTGCAGTCACTGGACTCTGAAGGCCCCAAAGCACTGGGCTCAAGTCCACAAATATCTGCAGGCCAAACCCTGTCAACCTCACATAGGAGAGGACAAATAAAAAGTGTGCCCTCCTCCAGCTGTAGCCCACACCCACAGAAGTCACCACACATTTGTGCAAATTCAATACCAGGACAGAGACCTGCTGCCCAACCTAAGGCTCAGTTCTGAGGCACCAGCCTGACAGGTTGGAAAAGAGCCAAGGCAGCTATGAGGAGTTGGAGAGAGTGGAACGCGGCCAGGCAGAAGCCCCCAGTACATCACAGGCAGGGGAGGCAGCACCTGCCAAGGACGTGCTAATTCCTCAGGGCAGCCAACCTGAAACCAACAAAAGAAACTCTGGTAAGAAAGGCAGAGGGCAGAGGCACCTGCCATACTGTATGCACGACTAGACCTGAACCCAAAGTGAGGACCCACTTAGACTCAGGTTTTCAAAGCTGTCCTGGGATAACGGGTGAAAAGATGCCAGAAACAGTCACACACTGTTACATCCTTAGGAAGAGCACAGAGCTTCCTTCTATGGTGGCTGCTGGCTACAGAGGGTTAACCACGGCATTCTGACGTAAGGGGAGCTGTGCAGCCCGACAGGGGTTTCTGTCTGCCCTTCCCAACAGTTCATCAAGGGGGATGGGTCTTCACAAGGTCAGAGTCGGACAGGACATCGGGGCAGGCCCTCCAGCCCTCCCTCCTGTCAGGCAGCCCTACCTCCGAGACAGCTGGTCCTCCTGGCTGCGCACAGAGCTCTCGCCCACAGCAGAGGCTCCCTCTGGAAGCTGGCTCAGCTGGTCCAGGACCTCCAGGCCATTTTCCTCAGCAATCTGGACAATGAGGCTGTCGACCTGCTCCTGAGGTGTGGTCAGCGTAGTGGCAGAGCTCACAGAATCCTCCATTACCTGAGGGGACATTCACTCTGGGCAGTACAGCCACGGACCCTCCATGGCACCATAAAGCCCACTGCGACTGTTTGTGTCTGTTGTAGACATGTGTGGTACACACATGTGCTTATATGTGTTGTAGACACGTGTGGTACACACATGTGCTTATGTGTGTTGTGGACACGTGCAGTACACACACGTGCTCATGAGTGTTGTGGACACGTGCGGTACACACACGTGCTCATATGTGTTGTGGACACGTGTGGTACACACATGTGCTCATGTGAAGGCCAGGGCTGAGATGAGTGTCCTTCAGATACTGCGATCTATAAGCTTGTCACTGAAGCCAGTGCTTACACTTCAGCCATGCTGGCCAGCAAAGCCCTGGGGCTCTCCTGTCTTTGGCCCCCAGCACTAAGCCACACACCCAGCTTTTATGTGGGTGCCAAGAGCTCACCCTTGTGCCCACCCTTGGGCTGGCACAGGAAGCATTTCACCCGCTGAGCTATCTCCCCAACTCCTGCGTGGTTCCTGTTCACACGCTCGCTCCCGTGCTCGCTCGCGCACGCGCGCTCTCTCTCTCTCTTTCTCTCTCTCTCTCTCCTCTCTTCTCTCCTCCCTCTCTCCCTCCTCCCTCCCCCGCCCCCCACAGGCTTCTCCAGGAAGCCTTCCCTGCTCCCTTGGCCTTCCTGCCCCAGATCTGCCAGTCCCACCTGAGTCCACCCAGTTCATGGAGCTTGCTCAACTTCTGTGTGCTTGCCAACCATGTGGGCCTTCCCAGAGAGGACTGGTGTCCCATGTCCACCTCTGTCCAGTGACCCTGACACACTGTCCAGCCACAGCACAACAGCCACCTACCGATGTGTGCACATCCAGGTTCTGAACCTGCTGCTCAAACCTGTCCATCACTGCAGACACCTTCTGAAGATCCATGGCACTCAGAGCCTTGTCCAGAGCTTTGGTCACCTGTGCCATATTCTTGGTCACCTGGGGTAGAAGAGGATTAGGGATAAAAACAGAGTAACAGGTGGCCACGGACTGCAGACCAAGGACAAGCTATCAGGACTTCCTGATGAGAACCCAAGGCCTCAGCTCAGTTACTTGAACATAACTGATGACATAGGAGTCCTCTGGGCCTCTCCACTTTGAAGGGAGGCTCTGCTGTGGAGCCAAGAGCTCCATCTTACTCCCAGCCTCTTGTGGAATGATACCATGAGATCAGGCTTTCCTGAGGCCTCCTGTGTCCAGCTCCGCCTGCTGGCCAGGTTCTCTGCTGGTCCAGCCTCCCTCTACTCTAGAAATGCACCGTGCCTGCCAGTAAACCCTACAACAAACGCTGCCCACACGGCCCCGTGCTCTGGCACTTACCCCCTTCATGGTCACGGCTGTCTGCACCTTGGAGGCCACTGCGTCCACACGGGACGCCATCCGGAGCCAGTTCACACCTTCATTCTTCTTGCGGATGGCGTTCTCGGCGTACACACGGGCACATTCCACATTCTTCTGCTGAAGGGCCTACGGTCATCGGGAAATGCTCATGGCGGGGCATTTGTAAACAGCCTGCATTCTTCCCCAGGGTATGCTTTGCCACTGGGACAGCAGGCTTTCAGGTTCTCTAGGTATGACCCTCAGGAATGGGTGAGCTTTGTAAAACTGCAATGGCACAGTCTGGAGTATGGGCATCCAGAAGAGGGATGGGGGCCACAGACAAGCCATGGGGTCCAGTCTGCTGTTCCTCCAGAGCCACATCTGCACAGCAGAAAGGGGAAAAAGGCCAAAGGAACCACAGCAGGGAAGTGCAGAGCTTCGCAGAAGCCTGAGGTGTGCGTCATCACCAAGGCTGCAGCCTTGGACGACAGTAAAGAGCAGGACACTTGGCTCAGGTCTGACTGCTCTGTGTATCTTTAGGACGCCTTCCTGCAAAAACCTCAGTGAGTTCCCACTTCTGCCCAACTCTACAGAGCCAACATCAACCCTCTGCCCGGATTGTGATCTGCTAGGCTGCAGCCCTGAAGGACAGAAAGCTGAAGGCATGGGAGCAAGAACAGCTAAGAGGCCATGCTCGACAATTCAGGATGCTGGAAGGGAGGAAGGAGGCGTGAGGACCATGCACCCGGGCTGCTCTGGACATCACTGTGGGCATGGGCAGGGAGCACACAGGAGGATGGTTACTCCTCCCTCAGGCTTGTTTCTCAAGTATGAAAGCAAGTATGTCAACAGTGTGCAATCAGTGAGATTAAATCACAGCTCTGGAAGAGTGGTGTGCCACTCTGAGAGCAACACGGAGGGAAACAAAGCCGGGTGTGGCGGCTCCTACCTACACTTTTACCAAAGGTGAAGCTGAAGTAGGGTATGTCAAGTTTGAGATTAGCCTGGGCCTCACAGTGAGTTCCAAGTCATCCTCGACTACAGTATTCAATGTCAATAATGAAATGAAATTAAATACAATACAATACAGGGGACGGGGAAGAAAGACCTCAGCCCAGAGAAGCCACGCACCTTCTTCACTTTGGCCTGCTCAGCCTTGGAGTCCTTCTCTGCCTTCTTGGCCAGCTTCTCCAGCTGCTTTGCTGTGAACTAAGCAGAAAACATACATCCTGAGACACACAGGGGAGCTCACCCTTTAGCCCTGGCCCCCTGCCTCTGCCTGTCCTTGGCCCAACCCTGAGTTAAGGCGCAAAGCCTCAAAGTCCAGACAGACACTGTAGGCTGTTAGAAACTGCAACAGCCTCAGAGATGAATCCCCCTAAAGCCCCACCCGGTTCCTAAGCCCTGTGTGCAAGGGGAGGCTGCAACAGGCTTCCTAAAATGTCCTTCATCTCTGGTAACATCCTAACCCATATCTTCCCCCAACAAGACGATGAACTCTCACCAACCCTGCCCCTGCGTATGAGGGACTTTCGACTCACAGAAAGCACAGAGACCTCTTTCAGGCCACTCAAGCAGTGACGTAAACCCCTCTAAGTCTCTGTGGAGAACTGTGCATATACAGCTGACATAGACTTCTCTAAGTCTCTGTGGAGAACTGTGCATATACAGCTGACACAGACTTCTCTAAGTCTCTGTGGAGAACTGTGCATATACAGCTGACACAGACTTCTCTAAGTCTCTGTGGAGAACTGTGCATATACAGCTGACACAGACTTCTCTAAGTCTCTGTGGAGAACTCTGCATATACAGCTGACATAGACTTCTCTAAGTCTCTGTGGAGCTTCCTCACTTTCCCACAGAGGAAATGTCACCATATCAGGCCCCTCTGGCAATGGGATCAGACCCAGCCACCAGCAAGCATGTCTCACACACTGCCCTCCTTTAGGGCATCAGCCCACATGCCACCACCTGATAGGCTCAGTGTGACACCAGAGCCGTGTTCAGCTGCTTGTTACCTCACTCCTACCCAGATCCTCAGAGCCAGAGAAGACTAACTCTGTCACCTGGGAGGCATTGGAGCAAAGGGGCAGGAGCACGCCACGGGGTAGCAGACGGGTACAGATACTTCCCAGGAAGAAGCACTTTCAGTTGCCCATAGAACACTCTTTCAAGTCCTTAAAGTTCAGTCTGGGGTTTTAAATACTCAGTAAAACATGAAAGCATGTCTGTATCGCCCAGCTGTGTTTCTTAAAGATAATACACTCAGTCCTCAGGTAAGTCTGAGTGATCCTGCTTCTACTCAGCCAAAACCAAGGAATGGCCCTGTTTGGGCAGCCGTCTGAGCCCTGCGTGGCTGCGATTCAATTCCAAACGCTTTCCCGTGACTTTGGGGTCTGGGTTCCGCTGCCGCTGCGACTCTTGTTGATATCTGCTTGTTCCCAGGGCAGGTGGGGGAGGGTGAGTTTGTACAAACCTTCAACTGGAACAGGGTGTCTGCAAAGACAGAGGACACAGCTTAAACAACTTGAAGAAACGTGACAAGCAGTACATCTGACAAGCCAGTGGACTCAGTGGGATCCCTGCAGATTCTCGAGGCTGGCTCACACCAGACAGACAGGCCCAACAGTGCAGTCAGAAGACAGAGCCATGTTAGATACAGGGCTTCAAACCAACAGGGACCCTCGATAATCGTGTCTGTCAGGAACACAGGATGGCAGCAGCCAATCTTACAGGGTTACTTTGAGGATAGACAGGGTGGCCGGGCAGTGGCGGCACGCGCCTTTAATCCCAGCACTTGGGAGGCAGAGGCAGGCGGATTTCTGAGTTCGAGGCCAGCCTGGTCTACTGGTCTACAGAGTGAGTTCCAGGACAGCCAGGGCTACACAGAGAAACCCTGTCTCGAAAAACCAAAAAAAAAAAAAAAAAAAAAAAAAAAAGGACAGACAGGGTGATGTATGCAGCTGTTGCCCACGGTCAGAATGGAGATGGTGGCTTACAGTTTATTCAACTTTACACAACACATGGCAGTCTTTGCCTTTAGTACCAAGCTTAATCTTTAGTATTTAATGCTTGGTTTTGCATGGCCTTTCCTTTATCTTCCCAAAGGCAAATGACTGGTGTGGTGGAAAGTCTGCGTCATGACAGATGGCATTTCTCAGCCACAGCACCAGGCTCCAGCACACACTGTCCCCGCCTGCACTAAGCAAAGGAAAGGACTAACCAAACCAGCTACTCATCTGCAAACTTGGGACGGGCAAACTCAATTTCGTATTTATTTTTGATGTGAGACAGAATTTCCACTCACTAAGTAGCCAGCTTTGACTGGGGACACTTTGTCCTCCTGAGGGCTGGCATTACAGTTGGAGCCACCACAGCAGGTAACTGGCTCCGTTTCTAAATCTGCAGAGTGCTGTCATACTTGATTCCTGAAAAGCCTTACCCCAGCAGTGCAGACTGGGGACACTGAGGGTCTGCACATACAGACAAGGCTCGGGAGAGACCTGCTGGGCTGCAATCACCTCTGGGCATCTCCGGCCACTCAGTGCAGGGTGACGGTAACACAGTGACTGGAGGAACAGTGTCACCCAGGTGTGGCCCAGCCATCTCACTAGCTTTAGGACACTGAACAAATCTCCCCCATCTTAGCCTGTACTTTCATCTAGACTCCAGGGGGACTGGACTCTGAAAATCGGGAGAACCCTGATGTGAGCTTTAGAAAAATTCCGTCAGGAGAGCAGAGCAAACTGTGATGCTAGACCAAGTTCTTTATTGCTGAGATGCCAGGGTGTTTCATCTTCTCCCCAGGGGACACAGTATAGAATTCTTATGCATTTCTTCCACGGCAATGACATGGTACTATAGCTTTCTACATTTCAGAAAACAGTTTAAAACAGAACAAAACCTCTGTCACAGCCCTAGGAGGTGGCATAGACCTTTAATCCCAGCAGTGGGGAAGCAGATCTCTGAGTTCAAGGGCAGCTCAGTATACACAGTAGTAAGTTCAAGGCCAACCAAGGCTATAGAGAGACTGTCTCATACAAAAACTCTATACACTAGCCCATAAAACCTATCACCAGTTCTTTGGGACTCTAGAGCTGGGCCCACGTCAGGTGAAGTGACTCATATTATTACGGGTGGTTCCCTCGCAACCTGTTAGCCTAAGGTTAACATGTAACTCCCATCTCGAGGGGCTACTAGAAGGGAACTCGTATCCTACTGCTTGGTACTGGAAGTCCTTTGTATCCGAATTACTCCCTTTTCTCTGGATACTTTTCTGGTGCCTTCTGACCACACTCCAGGGTCCCCAAAGCAGAACAAAACAAACAGGGAGGGTGTGGGGTGCAGGCTTGGGGAGATCGGGGTAAGGAACAAGACCCAGGGGTTAGGAGCTGGCCGGGGCCTGAAGTCAAGAATCGGAAGCTAGTTCCTGTTGGGTTGTGCGATCGAGGCCCAAGACAGGTTTCAGCTAGGATCAGTAAAGGCTCAGGCACCAGGTCCGGCCGGTTCTGGTCGGTATGTGGGCTGCAGACCCGAGGGCAGGTCCTAGTCGGGGTCTCGAGCTGAGGCAAGGGGCGGGTCCCGGTCCAGATACAGGGTCGAGGTAAGTGGGTTCCAGGCCCGGGGACAGTCTGGGACTGGAGCCCGGGGAGGGTCCGGCTGGGTTATGGGGCTGAGGCGAGATGTCCGCAGAATCCCGCTCCGAACCCGAAGTGGATGACAGCCCCTTACCGTCCATGGCCAGGCGGGCAAGCACACCCCTCGGGGCGGCGCAGGGGACGAGATCTTACGGACCAGCAGTACCCGTGAGGACTTCCGGGGTCGCTACTGTTTCCGGTCGCGCGGCCTGCTCTCGCGAGAAGATGCCTCTTTCCCCCCCCCGCCCCGGACCTTGGGCGGGGCTTAGGCGCCGCGCGCGGCACGCGGTTGCCATGGTAATGCGCTCCCCGAGCGGAGTGTGGGTTTTGTGAGTCGGTCGGGTTACTGGGCCCCGAGGCCGCCCGGCTGGGGCGGCGGGCTCACCTATGGGCCAGTCGAGAAGCAAACCCAGAGAGAAGAAAGGTAAAGGGCGCCGCCTGGCGGCGAGGCCCGCCCTCCGTGCAGGCGTCCTGGGGCTGTAGGTCTAACGGCTTGTCCGTGTGTTTCAGTTGAAGAGGAGAAGAGCACTACCACTTTAGTTACAAAGACTAAGGAGAAAGTAATGGAGAAGGAGGCCAAGCAGCCTGACAAAGAGTCTCAGCCTGCCGAAAGCCTGTTCGGGACAGGGACATCCAAGCACTCAAGGCCTTCGTCTTCCTCTGAAGGTAGGAGACCCGAGGAGACCAGCCACGTCAAAGGCATCAGGGACGGGTCCCGTTTCTAAGAATAAATGATACAGGAGGTAAATAAATATGCAGTTTGCTTGTGCAGGACAGGCGAGCAGCAGCACGGGCAGGCTTCTTGCCTTTGACTCCAGTCTAGGCTGTAACAGGGATTTCAAGGGCATCTTGTATATATGGAGACCCTGTTTTAGAAGGAAAAAAAAAAAAAAATAGGGGAGAAACTTGAGTGATCCATACAGTGCCCCTCCTCCCCCAAAGAGGGTAGTAGGGTGCTCTCTGGTCCCACGGTGATCCCTTTAGCATGTTACAGCTTGGAGTAGAACCTGGAGGGATTGTCCAGGCAGCAGTGACTCCTGAGCCTGGCCACAAAGATGGGAGGGCTTCTCAGTTAGAAAGGATCATGAGTGGGACAAAAGTGTTTCTTTTCACACCTAGCATTTGGCAGACACCAGAAATTGCTGCCCATCCCACTTTGCCTTGAGACAGATGTTTGGCATATTTCTTCGTTTTATAGTAGCTCAATATGGCCACGCCTTTGGTGTGGAATTGGTGGAGACCAGACCACAAAAGCAGAAGGAATCTTACGTACGGAGCCTTCCAACACTGTGCCACCCCATTGTCGGAAATACAGCTGTTCCCGGTTTAAAGCAAGGGAGGCCTTAGGAACTGCGGGCTTTGTCTTTTTTGCTTTCAGAACCGAGGCCTCTATGAAAAGCAGAGGACCTACCCCAAGCCCACTGCTGTAATCTGGTAGAGTCCAGAGGCGCAGTAAGAAGGATTGGAGGTAGAAAGAGTAGACCCTCCTCTCCAATGAGAAGGAGGTTGAGGTACCCGTGGGACTTCAGGCGCTGCACAACAAGAGGCAGTTTGAAATCCAGGTGCTGAGATTGGGAAAGTGGTCTGAACGCTTAGAGGCCCCTCATTTGAGGCTAGAAGGCCCCGCAGAGGCTGCAGACCTAGGGAGGTTTGTCCCTCAGAGTGCTTTTAGCTGATTACAGAAAAGCCAACTAAACAAGATTTTGTCACCTTGTGGTTTGATATCTCACCAAAAAAGGGCCGGAGATGGCGACCACGTGTCTACTGCACAGCATAGCACCAGCATCAAGGACTCTGTGCTCCAGTGTGCCACTTCAACATCAGGGACGTCTTCCTGCACAGTGCCCAGGGATCTGGAAGGCTGCAGCGTCACAGGCACACAAGACCATGCTGACTCTTAAGAGATCTGGGGCCTCGCTTGCTATTGGCAAGGAAATCTTTGTGAGGTAGGCTTCATCTGCCCAACCTCTCTAAGATGGGTTCAGCTCTACATGTGTGTGATGTGCCGGAGGAGCCATAAGGTATCAAAGTAGACAAGGCCTTTGCCAGCAAGAAGCTACCCATTTGAAGGCCACCTGTGACACCTGTCACACAGTGTCATGTTGGGAGGAAAAGCAGGTGGACATGAAGAGAAACCAAGTGAGTCTGGTGTCAAGAAAAGTGGCGGGGCAGGCTCGACCATCACAGGAACAAAGCCACTGACACATGCGACCCTGGAGGGGGCCTCAAAGCATGATGTGAGATGAAGTCAGGTGTGAATGTCCATAGACAGCATGACTTTCTATGAAAGCCTTGAACTCACGGTCCTTTGGCTGCAGCATCCAGCAGTGTATGAGCTGTCATGCCCATTTGGAAATGATTCTAAAAGTGAACAGGTTGGGCATGGAGTTATAGTGCCAGCTACTCAGGAGACTGAAGCAGGAGGATCATGTGAGCCAACCTGGGCAACATTGTGAGACCCTGTGTTTTCAAAGCCCTGGGGAGAGTGCCTACCATACAAGAAGCACAAAGGTGTGGGTTCCTTCACCAGTACCCCATAAAGCAGGCATGGTAGCACATGCCTGGAATCTTAACACTTGAGACAGGAGAAGCATGAATTCAGGGGAAGCTGTCTTTACATGAAGTGTTCAGGTCCAGCCTGGGCTACGTGATACCTGGAGAGTTGACTCAGCAGTTAAGAACACTTGCTACTCTTACAGAGGGCCTGGGTTCAGTTCCCAGAATCCATTTGGTGGTTCACAGCTATTTGTAACTCCAGCTCCAGGGAACCAGTGCCTTCTGACCTCTGTGGGCACCAGATATGCATGTGGTATGCACACACACACATACACACACACACACACACACACACACACACACGTGCACAAAGTGACCCATAATAGCTCACCACTGAGCTGCTGAGGCTCTGGGTTACACCATAGTTGGGAACCCTGGGCTGGACCTTTGAGCGAACATTAGGTGACCGTAGGCTCTGGCCTTTGAGGCTTCACAGCCTGTTCCTGTCAACAGCACTTGCGGCCCAGATAAGTCTTTAGAGGACACAGCCTGGAAATAACCCAACTGCACCTACCACAGGACCTCAAGTAAAAACTGCCTAGAGAAGCCTGTCTTGAGTTCCTGACCCATAACAATGAAAACCATGTTGTTTAAGCTGAGAGAGCTTGGAGTCAGTTGTCACACGGCAGTAATATTCAGATCAAGGGGTAAATGGGAGTGGAGAGAGGAAGTCTGTGTATCACTTCCAGAACACCCCTGTAATCCCCGAACTCAGAAGGTCAGGGCTGGAGGGTCATGCATTTCAGGCAGTTTGAACTACATACCAAAGCCCTGTTTTGTTTCCTAAAAAAGGTATCACTGCTTGTGGGTAGGGGATGTTATTCTATACATACTGTGTCTGTATGCTTAAGGTATTTTTACATTGAAAATTCCACAAATATATACAAAGAGATTAGGACACCACAGATTTACAACCAGCCTATTCTACAATGTTGGACATTCTGTGCCCCACATGACCCAATTCCTTCAGCACATAAAGGACAGAGAAGGAGTTGGAGAGATGGCTCAGTGGCCGAGAGCTTACACTGCTTTTCCAGAGGACCTGCATTCAGCTCTGAGCACCCATATTGGCTAGCTCACAACCACCTTTAATTTCGGTTCCAAGAGAAAGATGCCGTCTTGTGAGTGACTTCTGTGCACACTGCATTCATGCACAAATTCATAACCTGGCACACACACATACTTCAAAATTAAAATAAGAAAAAGGGGATTTTTAAATGAACCAAGAAGTGTAGACCTGAGCCAGGTGGTCTTCACAGTCAGTTTGGATATCATAATCAACAGTTGATCATGGACCTTGGTGTAGACCGCGGCGTAGCTCAGTGGCAGAGCAGATGCGTAGCACGCCGAAGGCCCTGGGCTCTGTCCTCAGCACCAATAAAAAACAAAAGCTAAAAAGCAGCAACCCCCAAAGTCTACATTCTGTGGGGCTCCCTTAGGAATGTTCTCCAAATCACAGATTAGAGAGGTGGAGAACAGAGTTGGTTGCCAGGTGTTAGGGTTAAAGGAACAGGGAGGACGGGGCTGGGCAGAGGGGCATCAGGAAGGGGTCTCCGCTGGAAGAGGCCTGGTGCTATGCAGATGGGGCTGCTCCCTGTACATAGATGGGCACATGTCTGTGCACTCACTGGATTGATACTGTACTAATATAAGGTGCTGCCACTGGGGGAACTGTGTAAAGGGGACATGGGGCCACTTCTTGCTGCTTTAGCCAGTGTCTGAATTTATGACTATTTTTAAAAAATAAAAAGTTTAAAGATATAAAATGTTACAGTTTTAATTGTTCTAGTCCAGTATAAGAAAAGCAGACAAATTATAGAAGATGGAGAATAAGTAGAATGTGCGCGTGTGCGTACGTGTGTGTGTGTGTGTGTGTGTGTGTGTGTGTGTGCGCGCGTGCGTGTGTGTGGTAAGTGTACAATAACGCTGACACAAAACACCAGCAGAAAGAGGCGGGGCTGTGTAAATTCTGCTCCTCTGCTCGGAGAATTGATACTTTAAAGGAGATGTGTGTGTAGCCTCTTGGCATACACAGATTATTTCACAAGAGTAAGAGTGAATATAAAAAGTGCTTGGGGGGAAGCTGGGAGATGGCTGAGCAATTAGAAACATGGGCTGCTCGTCCAGAAGTCCTGAGTTCAGTTCCCAGCATCCACATGGCCTCTTGTAACTATCTGTAATTCCAGTTCCAGGGGATCCCATATCCTTTATGGCTTCTGCAGACATGCACCCTGCCAAAATAACCACACATAACACTTAACAGTAAACCTAGGTGGGGTTGGGTGTGCACCTCTAATCCCAGCATTCAGGAGGCAGGTGGAGCATTGGTGAGCTTGAGGCTAGCTCAGTGTACATGAGGAGTTCCAGGCCAGCCAGAACTACATTGGGAGAACTTGTGTCAGAAAACAAAACAAAATGTGGAGGTTGACCATGTAGCACAGTGGGTAGACTGTACCATGGGCTCCATCACCAGTGCTATCCGGACTATTCCTGTGCTGCAGGCTCGGAATCCCAGCACTTGGGAGGTAGAAGAAGGAGAATCATCAACTTTGTTTACTGAATTGTATTTCTCAGTGATTAATGTCTTTCCAAGTCTTGAATGAAAGAAAGGCATCGCTAAGAGAGAGATGAAGGCTATGACCATATATGGAGATGCAGCACCTGCAGTCTCTGCAGTTATGGGGCAGAGGCAGGAGAAATCTCTTTGAGTTCCAGGTCAGCTATGACTCTAGAGATCCCATCTCAAACAAAACAAAATGCACACACACACACAGTCTCTCCGAAAATTTTTTTTCTTTTTTTTTTTTTTGTTTTTGTTTTTTTTTGTTTTGGTTTTTCGAGACAGGGTTTCTCTGTGTTGCCCTGGCTGTCCTGGAACTCACTCTGTAGACCAGGCTGGCCTTGAACTCAGAAATCCACCTGCCTCTGCCTCCCAAATGTGGGGATTAAAGGCGTGTGCCACCACTGCCCGGCCTCTCCAAAAATTATAAACACTATAAAACTCAAAAAAAAAAAACCCTCAAAACAGTGAAAAGTCATTTACAGTTTGTTGGCTCATGCCTGTAATGTTCTTGAAGCTGACACAGACAGATCCCAAGCACCAGCCCAGGTCATGTAATGAGACTGTCTCAAAAAACAAACAAACAAACAAACAAACAAACAAACAAAATCTCAGAAGCCAGAGAAACCTCTCAAATAATATCAGATCAGATATGATCAGTTATTCTGAGACATTGTGGAAGTCAGTCTCTCTCTCTCTCTCTCTCTCTCTCTCTCTCTCTCTCTCTCTCTCTGTTTTGTTTGAGACAGGGTTTCTATGTGTAGTCCTGGCTGTCATCTGTCTCTGCCTCCTGAGTGTGGCATTAAAGGAGTGCACCACCACCGCCAGGCTAGAAGTACCTATGCTTCTTGAAGGTGGTTTGATGGTGTGGTACAGTCTCCCAATCCCTGTCCTCTGTTGAACACCATACCATGTGTGATCTCTCCTTGAGTAGGGTAGAAATACCTCAAAGGAAGAAATGCCATCGCTGTGGCTAGGTTTCAGTCAACTTAGATCAGATCAGAGATTATCCGGGCATACCCAACCTAACCACAGAGGCCTTTAAAAAGTCACAGGCAGAGGTGGGGAGGATGAGTAGTCGTATCAAGCCTGACCACCTGAGATCAGTCCCTGGACCCCACACAATAGAAGAAAGAAAACAATAAAAAGTTGTCCTCTGTCCTGTACTTCTGCAGCATGGTACATGTGGCCCCCGCCACAGGTGCAAACAAAATACAATTTAGAATGTTTCTAAAAAGTTACAGGCAAGCAAGGTGTGGTGGTGCCCACTTGGGATTCCAGTTAAAGCAGGAAGATCCTGAGTTTGAAGCCAGACAGAGCTACACAGCAGAAACCTATTTCAAAACACTTCTCCCCAAAAATGAGAGGCAGAGAGGTTGCAGGCCTCCGGAAGTCCCAACAACCCCTGAGCATAGCGATCAGGGAGATGGGATTAAGTACTTGAGTGACAAAGAAACCCTGAGCCTCGTCCGTTCTGTACAGGAGAATGTAGCCCCCAGGCTCTGAGTAGAAGCCTAGCCAAGCTCTGCCTGAGTTCCCGGGGCACCAAGAATGAGAGACTATAAGTATGAACACTGATAAAAGCCACCGACTTTGAAGTCATTTGTTCTGGAGTAACAAAGTGCTTTAGGGTGGTACTGTGGCTCAGAAGTAAGATGTGTGCCCAGCATCAGAGAGGCACAGTGCACCCTGGAGGCATGGTGCTTTAGATAGGAAGATGGAAACAGGTTCTAGGCCACACAGCAAGACCCCATCTCAAAAATTAAATAAATACAGCAGGCATTGTGTATGAAGAACCCTAAATCAGGTATTATGTTTGTATTCCCAGCATTCAGGAGGCTAAGACTAGAGAATCTTGAATTCTAGACAGCCCACTACATGCTTGAGACCTTGTCTCCACAACTAGATAGATAGATAGATAGATAGATAGATAGATAGATAGATAGATAGGTAGATAGGTAGATAGGTAGATAGATAGATAGATGGCCCGCCCTAGTGGTTGGGATATAACTCAGTGGTAGATACTTTCTACCACATTAGAAGCACTAACATAGCAACCCTAACATAGCAAAACAAAACAAAACAAAGAAAAAAAGAAATACCTTTCCCTCCCTCTGACAGGGTTGCCTACATAGTGAGATTACAGAGATCTGCCTGCCTCTGCCTCCCATCACACCCAGCACATGTGTCCAAACCAGTCGTTCTTGATCTGTGGGTGGAGCCGCCTTTGGGGGACAAATGACCCTTTCACAGGGGTCACATATCAGACAGCCTGCACATCAGGCACTTACATTATGATTCATAACAGCAAATTAACAGTTATGAAGTAAGAGCCAACATAATTTGATGGCTGTAGGTCACCACGACATGAGGAACTGAATTAAAGGGTCAGCATTAGGGGGTTGAGACCACTGCTCTAAAATGAAGGAACTAGAGTTGGCAAGATAACTCAGCATGCCAAGCCACAGTTACTGCCCAGCCTGAGGACTTGAACTATATCCCAGTGACCCACATGGTAGAAGGAAAGGATCAACTGTCACAAGTTGTCCTCTGACTTCCACACCTGTACACATAAACACACACACACACACACACACACACACACACACCCCACACGTAAACCAACATAAAAAAATTAAGACCATTTGGATGAAGAAACTGAAAATTAGGGGCTAGAAATATGGCTCAAGAGGTAAAGGCACTTTCAAATAGGCCTGAATTGGAACCCCAGAGCCCATGATGTCACAGGAGAGAACTGATGTGCCTTGGCACACACACGTCTGAATTCAGAGACAACACATACCAACAACCTTTAAACAAGAAAAGTAAGGGCTGGAGAGATGGCTCAGTGGTCAAGAGCTCTCATGACTGTTCTACCAGAAAGATGAACTGAGTTTGAATCTGAGCACCCACATGGTGGCTTACACATACCTGTAACTCTGGTTCCTGTGGATCTGATGCCCTCTTCTGACCTCCACAGGTACCAGGCCACACATGCGATACACGTACATGCAGACAAAACACGCATGTACATAAAACTAAAAAAAATAATTTTTTTTTTTGGTTTTTCGAGACAGGGTTTCTCTGTGTAGCCCTGGCTGTCTTGGAACTCACTCTGTAGACCAGGCTGGCCTTGAACTCAGAAATCTACCTGCCTCTGCCTCCCAAGTGCTGGGATTAAAGGTGTGTGCCACCACCGCCTGGCTTAAAAAAATTAAAGAAATTAAAATTCAAAAGAGCTGAGCATGGTTATTCTTACCCACAATTCCAGCACTGGAGAGGCTAAGGCACGAAAATTATGGGCTCCATGACAGCCTTGGCTACAGAGTGAGGCCATCTCAAGGAAGAAAATGCCACAAAACAAACCACAAGACATTAAATAAAACGCACAAACTGTTTTATAAGTTAACAAAGGAGAGTATTTTCTTAGATTATACTGTTTTCTGAAACAGTATCAGAGTCTGGTATATCCCAGGATAGCCTCAAATTTCTTATATTAAGCTGGGCAGTTTTAATCCCAGCACTTGGGAGGCAGAAGCAGGCAGATTGCTGAGTCGGAGGAGGCCAGTGTGGTTTACAGAGCGAGTCCCAGGACAGCTAAGGCTACACAGAGAAACTGCCTCATGAAACAATAAACCTCACAGAAAAAACCTCACAGAAAAAACAAAACAAGAAAAACTTCCCATAATATAACAAAATAAAATAATTTATAAAAATTTTATATTTTATAAAAAACATATGTATATATGTATAAAATATTATAATATATAATATATAATATATTATATATTATATAAATGTATTATATTATATATATATATATATATATATATATATATATATATATATATATATATATATATATATGTCTGGAGAGATGGCTCAGAGGATAAGAGCACTGGCTGCTCTTTCAGAGGTCCTGAGTGCAATTTCCAGCAACCACATGGTGGCTCATAACCATCTACAATGAGATCTGGTGCCCTCTTCTGGCCTGTAGACATACATGTAAGCAGACTATATACATAATAAATAAATCTTTAAAAAAATTATATATATATAATAACCTTGGACTCTGACATTCACATCTACGCTTCCTTAGCTGCCACACACATTCTCTTTAGTCTTCTGGCAGAAACATAAATTGATATTTGCTGGAGATTGAGCCGGGGACTTTAAGTGTGGTAAGCATGAAGTCTAGCATAGAGGAAGGGTCTCTTAGGTAACCTGGGCTGGCTGAGATTATAGGCATGTGTGCCACCAAGTCTCCTTCCAGTTAATTTGATATTTACCACAATGTGAAAGCATACAGTTTGGTGCAGAGGTTCTGCTTCTGTTCAGTGAAGCTGTGGTGGTTCATACTGTCAGCCTGGAAGGAACTAGAACCACCCAGGAGACTAAACTCCGGGCCTGGGTGTGAGGAAGTTTCTAGAGAGGGCTACTACATAAGACTCATCATACATGTGGGCGCTGGTACTGCATGCATGATGGCTTCATGCTCTGGTGGCCGAACTTTCCAGACATGATGGACTGTTTCCCCTCTTAATCCATGAGACAGAATAAATCCTCCCTAAATTGTTGTCAGGCACTGGTGTTAGCAAATGAGAACACACACACACACACACACACACACACACACACACACACGAGAGGGGAGAGAAACAAATGCCACAAAATATATAAAAAGTAGAAATAATTATGTACATCAAATGGAGTTGGCCACACAAGAGATGGGAACTGCAGAGGCTCAACATTTATGATTTTTGTGGCTATTTTTGTTGTTTGTTTTTGTTTTTCAAGACAAGGTTTTCCTGTGTAGCCCTGGATGTCCTGCCCTGGAACTCACTCTGTAGACCAGACTGGCCTTGAACTCACAGAGATCTGCCTGACTTTGCTTCTAGAGTGCTAGGATTATACATAGACATATACACATACACATTCACATATATATACACACACATACACACACATACATTACAGATACAGATACAACACACACACACACACACACAGAGTCTTTTTTGTCTTTTCAAGACAGAGTTTTTCTCTGTATAGCCCTGGCTGTCCTGGAACTTACTCTGTAGACTGGGCTTTGAACTCACAGAGATCTGCCTGCCTCTGCCTCCCAAGTGGTGGGATTAAAGGCGTGTGCCACCGCCGCCCAGCTACCAGTTGATATTTTGAAACTAGATCTCACTATATACCCCTGGCTGGCTGGGACTCTCTATGTATACCAAGATGGCCTCGGACTAGTAGAGACCTGCCTGCTTTTGCTTCCTCAAGTGCTGGACTAAAGGTGTGCACCACCACTCCTCACTCTACATGTAGTGTTATTTTTATCTGTGGGTTTTTGGTTTGTTTGTTTTTTTTTTTTTTTTTTTGCCTTTTTTAGACAGGATCTCTGTACCTAGCCCTTCCTGTCCTGTAACTCACTATGTAAACAAGGCTGACTTCAAACTGACAGATGGTCATCTGCCTCTGTCTCCTAAATGCTGCGGTTACAGGCGTGCACTACCACACCTGGACATCTTTTTTTATTTATTTATTTATTTTTATTAGATACCTGGACATCATTTTTAATTAAGAGGACTCATAAACTTTTAAATTGTCTTGATATATTTTGTTATGTACTCTTTATAGTCAACGGGAATAGCAGACCTGACAGTTGGACATTGACGGTAAACATGATGAAATGTAGGTTTTGGCTTAATGATAAAAAGAAAAAGGACGGGCACCTGCCGCCCAGTATGGGTCAAGGGTAATTTGGCAGTGCTTAAGATGAATTTGCTTAGTTGGTAGAATGGTTGCCTAACATACAAGACATTCTAGGTAGCTCCTCAGTACCACATAAACCATGCAGTCACTTTCCTGTAATCCCAGCTTTAGAAGATAGACAGGACAGATGATCACAAGTTCAAGGTCATCCTCAGCTGGACACTGACTTTGAGGTCTGCTGGGGAATATGAGAAACTATCTCAAGAAATTAAGTAAAAGGAAGCCCTAAGGAAGCATGAGAGGCAGAGGAACTCTCCCATCAGGGCCTGGGTACCAGTGGTTCCCTCGCTACCTGAAGCTTTGTTAGGTGGCTTAACCTCTCTGTGCCTGTTTCTGTATAACAGACATGAGTCATGGGAACCGTGTGAGAAGTTGTATGCTTTTATTTCCTAGGTTTTTGTTTTGTTTTTATTTGTTGTTGTTTTGAGATAGGCCCTCACTATGTAGTCTTGACTGGCCTGGATGCACCATGTAGACCAGGCTGGTCTTAGAATCATAAAGATTCACTTGCTTCTGTCTCCTGAGTGATGGACTTAAAAGCTTATGCCACCATGCCCAGCATTTCCTATTATTCTAGGGCTCAGGACAGCTGGCACACCTGGCACCTAGGTTAAACATACTTGCTTCCAAGCCTCAGGGGCTGAATTAAGTCTCCAGTCCCCACCTACATGGTGGGAGGAATTAGGTCTCCGGTCCCCACGTGGTGAGAGAGTTAAGTCTTTAGTCCCCACCCATGTGGTGGGCGGAGAGGGTTAGGTCTCCGGTCCCCACGTGGTAAGAGAGTTAAGTCTTTAGTCCCCACCCATGTGGTGGGCGGAGAGAGTTAGGTCTCCGGTCCCCACGTGGTGAGAGAACTGACTACCACAGTTGACGGTTCACCTCCACCTCTGCATCATAACTTATGTAAATCCCTACACACACATTCACAAATAAATGTAATTTAAAAGGAAAGCAATATCAGAGGCAGGTTCACTTTCTTCTAGCTTGACTGGAGAGGGCGGGTGGCTGGCTCAGAGAGTAAATCAGGAGGTCCGGAAGCTCTGCCTAGCGAGTGTGCGTTGGAAACAGCCAGCTGTGCAGCGTTAGACAACAGGCGACCACTGCACACTGTGACTCAGTTGGACACTTCAAATCTTCCCTGTGAGTTCTAAACTCTCTGAGATGGTTCACAGGTTAAGAACACCGGCTGCTCTTCCAGAGGTCTTGAGCTCAATTCCCAGCAACCACGGCTCACAACCATCCACAACGTGATCTGATGCCCTCTTCTGGCATGCAGGTGTACATGCAGATAAAGCATTCACACATAAAATAAATAAGTAAAATATCTTTTAAAAAGTCCACTCTACTCATTTGCTTCTGAAGATGTGTGGTTGGACTTTTCAGTAAATGGCATGCCCCCAAGTCTGGGAAAAGACAAGTGTGAGAACTGTTAAATTGAAGAACCCAGAGGTCTCAGGACTGGTGGGATCCTAGCTTGTCTGTATTAAAGACTAACAGAATGTAGTGTCCTGCACTTGTCCCCCTGAAGCCGTCTTGCAGTTCATGAAATGTAGAGTCATCTCTGCTTCTGCCTTGCACGAGTATATCCAGTAGGCATAGCCCGACCCCCTGAGCCTGCCGATCTGAGCCACACACAGTTTTTTCCTTGGTTTGCTTGTTTGTTTTGTGTTTCTTGCTGGCCATGAATCTGTTCCCTTTACTGCAGCTAAGACTGGCTTTGTCTTGATTGTGGAAGACGTTTCACACCCACTAATTGGATGTTTTCTTCCCTCTAGACAAACCTGAGACAACGCACAGGTCAAGCAAGAAGAGAAGCATCATCCCGCAGATCATCATCACCCGGGCCTCCAATGAGACGCTGATCAGCTATGGCATCCCTGACAGTGAAGAACAGAGAACCATTCGGGAGCATGCTGACTGGGGCCCTTACTACCGACACAGGAGCCCCAGCACAATAGCAGCCTATGAAGTACACAACACAGAATAAATGAGAGCTCTCGGTAGCTGTGATCCTTTACTGTGACCCGAGTCTCGGCTAAACTGACAGAAGGGCCACCCCTTCCTGAGCTGCGGCTGAATGCCCATCTGTCTCCAGTCTTTGAAGTTGTGTCTCAGTGACTAGCTTTCCCAAAGTCAGTTTCAGCTTGATGGGGAAGAGGGTGGCTGGCTCAGAGAGTAAATCCAGAGGTCCTGAAGGTCTGACTGGCATGTGTGTTGGAAATAGCCAGCTGTGCAGGGCTAGACAGCAGGTGGATGCTCACGGGGTGACCCAGGGGCATTAAAATCCTCTCTACTCATTTGCATCTGAAAGTGGGTGCAGTTGAACATCAGTAAATGCCACACCCCCAATTCAAGAACAGAGAGGACCCAGGGCTGGTGGGAACCTAGCTTGTTATGAGACTTGTTACTGATGCAAAAGAATGTAATGTGTCCCGGAGCTGAGGAGGGCAGTGGGGCACTTGGGACTTCTGCAGTAGCTTATGAATGCTGTCTTGTCTTCCGGATCCATGGATGAAGGGTCTTTATAGTGAAGGACCTCTAGGAACGCCATACATGTTGGCCATGAGACAAAATTGGCCTCTGTGGGCTAACCAGAGACAGTGGTACGCCCACCAGGATCACAAACACAACCTCCTCCTGTACTAGGGTGAGGGGATCTGCTGCTTATAACACATGCCAACAGTTTCTAACATATACATCATACCAGCTAGTATATAAAATACATACTACCTTATCTAGTACATAATTGCAGGCCTGACAGTATGCATGTATGTCTACATACATGCACACACACACACACATTCACACACACACACACACAACTTAAATGAATTTTGTTGTATTTTATAACGTGGTATAATGCAACAGGAAGAATCCCCTGGGCAGGCCTATGATGAGGATTCCTACTGAACAATCATACAATGCCACAGGCCTACTATAAAGAAAGTTTATTGGGAAGTGGAGTGGAGCAGGGAAGGGGCAGAGCCAAAGAAACTGGGGAGTGGGGGAGAAGACAGAAAGAGAGAAAGAGAGAGAGAGAGAGAGAGAGAGAGAGAGAGAGAGAGAGAGAGAGAGAGACACCAGCTGGGAACACATGGGGGCAGAGAGAGAAGGAACAAAGGGGAGAGAGAGAATAGGAGATGGAGAGAGGGCTGGGGTGCAAGCAGTCCTCGTATAGGCCCGTGTCTCACAAGACTGCAGATGGTGACTTAAGCTACTGCTAGGTGGCTGTTGCTGGGCTCCTGGGAGGAGCCTACTGGAACTGTCTGTCAGCCACTGACTTTAAAAACTGATTTGTGTGCAGTGCTAAGGAGTGAGCCTAGGACTTCACACAATGCTAGGCAGGTGCTTCAGCACTGAGCTGCAATCCCAGCTTGATTGTTTTTGAGACAGGGATAGGGTCTCATATCCAATCCAGTCTGGATTGGAACTATTTAGCCCAGGCCAGCCTTGAACATGCAGCCTCAGGCTCCTGACTGCTGCAATTACAGGTGTGTGACAGTGTGCCCAGAGGAAAACTGAATTTCAAAGTTAAAAAGAAATGTAAAATGGCAATCTGTTAGAAATCTTACAGTATTATTATTTATGATTTACTATTGAGGCGCCACTGAAAGCCTTCTTTTGTTTTGAAATGGGATTTACACCCCATTCTAGCTTTGAACCCAGAACCTTCTGGCCTCAGTCTCCAGACTGCTATGATTACAGGCATATGCCACCACGTCCAAACACCAACTAATCTGCTTAGCATTGACCTAAGCACAGTACCCACGCGGGCCTGCCCTCTGTTCCTTCTTTAGAAGCAGGAACATTCATCTTCCTAATCTATAAAATCCCTCCACAGAGGATCAGAGCCATCGGTGTTCTGAATTCCATTACACAGTAAAAGAGCTGAGCGCAGCCTCACAGATCCACTTGGGCTAGAGTTGTTCTGTACAGCTAGTACATTAATTCCTAGCTGTGTTCAGAACCAAGCAACTCTCCCCAACTCCGGAAGACAAATGTGGAATGGAAAGGAAGGGCAGGAAACGGAGCTCTTTATTTTCTCTTGTAGGATGGCATGGCTGTACAAGGCTTCTTTCTGTTTTGTCCTTGGCTAGTGATGGGAACGAGGTTGTCCTCAAGAAGGACTGGGTTCCCAAAGATCCAGCTTTCGGGGAATGATGTACCCAACCACTATCAGAAAGAATAGCTCTCATTTGTGTTAGTCTCCTGGAAGAGATCGCTGGAACTGGTCTCGCTTAAATGGGAAACAGGAAAGAGAAGCATTTTCTTCTAGCTGATCAAAACCAATCTGAGTCCTCCGCAGATAGTGGAATTATGTCTTCATCTAACGCTGAAAGGACGCGGTAGCCTCTGTGACCCGGGCAGCTCCTACTTCCCAGGACAGGCTTAGGCGCAGGGCAAGTGAAGAACAAACCGGAAGTACGTCATGCGCCTGCGCCGAGGGGCGTTACGCCTGCGCGCTGGGTGAGGGCGGCGGGGCGGCACCGGCTTGGGCATGGCGGAGGTGGAGTCGGAGTCGGATCAGATCCGACTGAAGTGTATCCGTAAGGAAGGTTTCTTCACCGTGCCTTCAGAACACAGGGTGCGACGGGGTGCCACTCGCGCGGCGCCGTGTGGCAGGGCCAGACTGAAGCGCTCTGGGGCTCTCGGCGTCGCGTTAAAGTTTGAGTCCTAGAGTTCGCCGCGGCGTGTGCAGAAATCGGCCGCCCACAGGCTGGGGGCGGGGTGGGACCGAGGGAGTGCGGCCTCGCGTGAGAAGAGTGGGAGGCTCCCGTGGCGCCTGCAGCCGGGGCTTCTCGCCTTGCGTTACCCACATTCTTGCATCGCCCCTTTTATGTGATGCGGAAGGTGAACCTCAGGGGCGCCGATTTCTGCTCCAGTAGACAGTTGATGGATGGGAAGGGGTTCCTGCAGCAGCCCACGTATGTTTTAACAACTCGTTTATGCTTTGCGAGGCCAAGGCACATTAACTAAGTGCCCCCAGATCACTGCGCTGGAAGCTGAGGTAGCGAAATCGTTCTCAACTGGGGAGAAAATGCACGTGTGCAGTGATTGGTTCCTTAAGTCAAAAATGTCAGTCCTGCGTGGCGGTCCGCACTTGTAATCGTAGTCAAGGAGTTGAGGCAGGATGGTCATTCCAGGTTGGAGGGCAGCCTGGGCTACAGAGTGCAACCTGGACTCCAAGCAAAGATACAAAATAGTGGAGATTTGGAGAAAAGGAGTATATTCTGTAAGAAATTTGTAGAAAGGTTGACATTTGTTTTGGACCAGGAAGTGTTGCCAGAATTTGGGCAGATCTGACAAGGAATGGTATGCCACACTCAGGTAGCAGCACCAAATCATGGTGAAGGGAATTTGGAGTGAACAGGGAGCCTTCGAGATGAGGGAAGGAGAGAGCTAAGAGTGGATCGTGGGGGCAATCAGATATCAGAAAGTAACAAAACCCAGGGCAGGGCAGTTAAGAGAAGGGACCTTGCTGAGGTCCTTCTATCTTCTATCTTCTAACCCAAGAAACGCTTAGTTAATCCACCTATAAAGGCACCGCACCATGAAGATGTATTAGGTTACAGACTCCCCAATAAGACCCCAGAATACTGTGCTCACCCAAGCTATTTCTCTGACTCCTAAAATCCTAGAGGCAGCTGTTGCCCATAAGTGGGCTAATTGTTTTGTTTCGTTGCCTCACCTGACCCTCATCCCAGCCTGCAAAAGGACAAGGATCAGCTACTTCCCTCTGTCTAGAAGCCCCTTCCCACATCTCACAAATGATTACCCCTGGATAGGTCTCCTCACGCATGAGAAGTTGTGACTCCATGTTGGAGGCTGGACTCTCCTGCACTGAGGTGTTTGTGTCCATGGCTTGCTGCCCTTTGTTACTAGACAGCAGACATCTGGAGCACGGGGTTGGAGGGAGTGCTTAGGCCATCTTCAATATGCTTCAGTATTTCAAAGTGATTCCAGTGGTATCCGTCCCCTTTGCTCATCAGAAAATTCCAAATATGTGGTTGCCTTTCTGTTTAGTAAGCAAGATGCAAGTTTCTCAGTGCTAGGTGAGGGTGAGACTCATCACTGTGCTGTTAGCGTCCAGACCCCCACACTGGCTGCCTCTCTCTTTCAGCTGGGAAGATGCCGAAGCGTTAAGGAGTTTGAGAAGCTGAACCGAATTGGCGAGGGCACCTATGGCATTGTGTGTGAGTGGTCAAGACGAAGCTCTGTACTCCAAACCAGGCCAGAGCTTGCTTCCAAACCTTAATCCCTGGTGTGATACTTAAACATAAGCATCAGGTTGCCAACGTCAGCAATCCAGATGTGTAGCTGTGGAGTGGGGATAACTGGCCGGTAAAATGGACTACCTCCGAAAGCTCCTTGCAGCTCCATAGCTGTGAGGAGGCTTTGGCCGAGTATTTGGAAGTTGCATAAGCCAACAAAATGCTTTGTAAGCCATTATGAAATAAGTCTTTCCCCCCTAGATAGACTACCTTCACTGGTATTGGAATATCACACAGGTGAACTCAGAGCAATAGGTTGCATGGGAGAGCTTCTCTCCACATGAGTTGCTGATGGCCAGGTTTCAGCTCAAGAGCAAAACTGGAATCTCCCAACCCAGCTCAAATGAGAACTCCCAAGCTTCCATCCTGGGAATGGAGAAAGGACCAAGTTTTGTTGGACATTACGTTGTCAGAGAAGAAAAAGCATTTCAGTAAACTCTTAAGAGAGGCTCCCATGTGGCCAGGTGGGGCTGTGACAGTTTGAGGTCTACTCCATTGCACATGTGCTCCTGTTTCAGATCGAGCCCGGGATACCCAGACAGATGAGATTGTTGCCCTGAAGAAGGTGCGGATGGATAAAGAGAAAGATGGTGAGCTGGGATCAGGATGCAGGACCACCCTGCCTGCCTGGGCCATCAAAGCAGGAAGGAGAATGGAAGCACAGGTCACCTGAGGTTTCTCAGGACTGATCTGCGGAGGCCATGTGCATTGTAGTTAGGGGTTGGCCCAGCCTGCACCGCAGCCGGAACCTGAGCTCCCTGGGCCCACCAGACCTCCTTCATCTTCGCCAGCTGTAAAACTGCACATTCTCTCAAACCCGTTTGCCCCTGTCCTCTGGGGAAGCCACTGTCTCCCTCCACATCTGCCCGTGTCCTCTGGGGAAGCCACTGTCTCCCTCCACATCTGCCAGTGTCCTCTGGGGAAGCCACTGTCTCCCTCCACATCTGCCAGTGTCCTCTGGGGAAGCCACTGTCTCCCTCCACATCTGCCAGTGTCCTCTGGGGAAGCCACTGTCTCCCTCCACATCTGCCAGTGTCCTCTGGGGAAGTCACTGTCTCCCTCCACATCTGCCAGTGTCCTCTGGGGAAGCCACTGTCTCCCTCCACATCTGCCAGTGTCCTCTGGGGAAGTCACTGTCTCCCTCCACATCTGCCCCTGTCCTCTGGGGAAGCCACTGTCTCCCTCCACATCAGCCAGTAGCCCCACCCACTCCCCTTGTATCCCTAATGAATGCAAGAGCAAGAGTGGTGTTGGTCTCACCATAAATGTCCCTTATGGGAGGACAGGATGTGTGGTGTCTGGGTGGAGTTCGCTAAGCACTTCTGGTTACAGGCATTCCCATCAGCAGCCTGCGTGAAATCACACTGCTCCTGCGTCTCCGCCATCCGAACATTGTGGAGCTGAAGGAGGTGGTTGTGGGTAACCACCTGGAGAGGTGTGTGGTTTCCTGAGTCTCTCCCATACCAAAGGGTCCATGTCCCAGGGCTAACCTTCCCACTGCGGCCACAGACCTTGTTACATACTAGGGAGAAAACAAGATGGCATGCATTCTCTCTCTTTTCCACCTAGCATCTTTCTGGTCATGGGTTACTGTGAACAAGATCTGGCCAGCCTATTGGAAAATATGCCAACACCCTTCTCGGAGGCCCAGGTGTGAGGGGAGGTACTCCACGGGTGCTCCCTGGTTGGTGGATAGCTGTGTTGAGTGTGACAGCTGGAAATGGATGGGGAATGGATGGAGTTACCCAGTGCCTGTGCACAGGCCTGTCACCCCAGGTCTTCTCAGTCCATGTGGCAGGCCACTGGAAAGGAAAAGGGGACTGAGAAATGGCTCAGAGGGGGAAGTGCATGTGTGCATGCAAGTGTGGGGCGGGAGTTTGGATCCTGACACCCATATAAATGTTAGGAGGCTATGGTAGCCTGCCTGTAATCCCAGGATAAGTTCTAGGCTGGCTGGCTAGGTAGAGCAGCTAAATTTGGTCAGCCCTGGGATCAAATGGAAGATGCTGCCACCATATATAACAGAAAGCAGATGATGAAGACACTTGATGTCAACCTCTTTATCTGTAGACTAATGCACGCATACCCACACATACACTGTGCATGCAAACATGTGCATCACATACATGTTCATGTATATACAATAAATAAGTCTGCTGTGGTACTGTCTTAGTTGTGTAGGACATAGCAACAGCCACACTCTGGAGGCTGCTGGTGACCTCCAGGCAGTGCATCAAAGCTCTCCAACCTGTGCCTTCTCATAGGTCAAATGCATCATGCTACAGGTGCTCCGTGGCCTTCAGTACCTGCACAGGAATTTCATCATCCACAGGTGGGCGGGGCAGCCAGGAGGAAGGTGTGCTGGGGGTGTCTGACGGGTGGAAAGGAGTGGGTCAGGGACAGCCATGGTGTCCCACAGTGTCTCGTTCCAAATATATCCAAGAGAGGAGCAGACACCCAGTAGAAATCTAACTGTTCCCAGGCAAGGCTCTTAGATCAAACAAGACTAATCAGGCTTCACTTCTTGGAGAAGGAGGAGGTGGGTGGGTGGGAAGGCAGCAGCCAGAAGCCTTCAGTAGAGTGCACCCACCCAGAGTCTTAGGCCAGGAGCTGCTGTCTCTAGAGATGTCTGTGAGGCGTGGAGCCCACTTGTTTGACCTTTGTGCTGAGGCTGCTGTACCAAGACATGGGTGAAGGCAACCTGGCCTCTCTGCACCGTCTTGATTTGAGAAAGCCCCAGTTAAATGCCAGGAAAGTGTGTCAGGCTGTGGTGACAGCCTGGCTGCCCTTTGGGAAGTCACCATTGTTTTCTTTCCGACCCAGGGACCTGAAGGTGTCCAACTTGCTCATGACAGACAAGGGCTGTGTAAAGACAGGTGGGTGCCGGGTGCTGAGCCTGTGTATGTGGAGGTGGGGGTGTCAGTGTGGCTCTGGAAACAGAGATGACTTGTCTGTCTTCCTAGCCCCAGGCCACCTTAGTCCCGTTCCTTTTCCAGACAGCAGCTCGTTTGTCCTCACTGAGTGATGGTCTCTTCTCTCGCCCTCTGCTGCAGCTGACTTTGGCCTGGCTCGGGCCTATGGCGTTCCAGTAAAGCCAATGACTCCCAAGGTTGTTACCCTCTGGTGAGTTCCTTAGCGTCATGGTGGCCCGTGGGAATTTCTGTGTCTTCCACAGTGTCCTTTGTGTTGCGGCAGATACTTCATAGGGGCCTTGAGAGTCTCGGAGCTGTGTGGGCATGCACATACTGCTGATGCCTGGGTCTGGGCCAACTGCTCGGACAGAGCTAGGCTCAGTGGCCTCCAGACCTCTGCTCTGTTCAGATGAAATGCCATCCTGTGCTGGTCAGCGGTGCTGCCTTTAATTCCAGCACCGGGAGGCAGAAGTAGGCAGGTCTCTGAGTTGAGAAACCCTGACCTGAAAGCAATGCCATCGTACACTAAAGAGCCATAAAGAGCCTGGCTCTGCCTCGGGAAGGGAAGGGAGCTTTCTGCGAGTTTTTGGGGGGAGGAAGAGGGGATAAGGCTGGAGAGGAGTGGTATGGGGGGTTTCCAGTCAGAATTCCTCTGTGTAGCCTGCTCTGAGCTCATTCTGTAGCCTCTGTCTCCTGAGCGCTGAAACTAAAGATGTGTGCACCACTGCCCAGCCTTCTGTGGTTGTTTTGACGGCAGGATGAGGCTGTGCCCAAGGGCAGGGCATTGGTGTCTCTCACATCCTCACCAGGATCCTTATGAGGCCTCAGCAGTGTATTCTCTGACTGCCATCTGAAAGCAAGCTGATGACGATGACGGCATATCTGGGCTTGGATCCATTGGTTCTCACGAGATAGACATGGTGGCTCTCTCAGGCTTAGGGTAGAGGGTGGTCCAAGGGCCACTGGGGACTCTGAGGGAGCTCAGGCTGAAGGAGAAGAGCTGACCAGAGGTAAAATGGGGCCTTTGTCTGCAGGTACCGAGCCCCAGAGCTGCTGCTTGGAACTACTACTCAGACTACCAGCATTGACATGTGGTAGGAGTGGTTTCTGCTCCTAGGGCCTCAAGTCATCTGGCCCTGGAGGTCAGCCCTGGTCAGGGGAACAAGATTGGTGCTGTAGTGATGAGCCTGACCTCGGCACCCAAGGAGGGGGAGCATGAGAACATGGCTGGGGTGCTCACTAGCTCAGGCCTCAGGTTCTCACGAGGCACTGCAGACTTGGGGGGAGAGCCTTATGGCCATTTGCCTACTCCTTCATGGGCGTGTTGCTATGGTGCTAAGCAGAGACCGGCTGCTTCTACAGGGCTGTTGGCTGCATCCTAGCAGAGCTGCTGGCCCATAAGCCCCTTCTCCCTGGCACTTCTGAGATCCACCAGATCGACTTGATTGTACAGCTGTTGGGGACACCGAGTGAGAATATCTGGCCGGTGGGTGTTACAACTCTCAGTCCCCGTCCATGCCTGGTGGCTCTGTCACTCCAGCCCCTGCCTCTTACAGGGTTTCTCCAAGCTGCCGCTGGCCGGCCAGTACAGCTTGAGGAAACAGCCCTACAACAACCTCAAGCACAAGTTCCCGTGGCTCTCAGAGGCTGGACTCCGTCTGCTCAATTTCCTCTTCATGTATGACCCTAAGAAAAGGTACAGACCTCGCCTCTAGACAGCTCCGTGGGCCCTGGCCCCTGCAGAGATGGAAGGACACCTTAAACCCCAATCCTTAAGTTACTTTTGTGGTGTTGGGAATGGAAGCTAAGGCCTTCCTTGCACACGCTAGGCAAGCAGTCTAGCACTGAGCCATCTCAATTCAACAAACCTTTTAAAGATGGTGTCTCACAGCACAGACCATAGATGCCCACTTTCCAGACATGCACAGACACCCATAGGTGCCAGGTGTCCAGTTTGAGCGGCCTTAGGTCTTAGAGCCATTCTGTGCTCTCCTGACAGTGTCCAGGTGTCCAGTTCCCATTTGTTGGAAATTGAATTGGGCTGTTGAACTTGGCTATGTTTTGAGTGAAGTAGGCCTAAGGCCAAAGGTCACTGTCATTCTCCAGGGCAACAGCAGGAGACTGCCTGGAGAGTTCCTACTTCAAGGAGAAGCCGCTGCGTAAGTTCTCTGGATCTCCTTAGGTTCTTGGGCTTGACGAGAAGCCCTCTTTGTCCATATTGGGTGGGCTCCCAGGGCAGGCTCCACAGGGAAGCAGATGGGTCAGGGCCAGCTTAAGTGAGAAGTCCTATGTAAGGCTGGAGCATGCCCCACCAGGAGCCCCTTCTCCAGGCTAGCCCTGAAGCTGCCCTTCTCCTGCAGCGTGCGAACCAGAGCTCATGCCTACCTTCCCCCACCACCGCAATAAGCGTGCTGCCCCAGCTGCCACTGAGGGGCAGAGCAAGCGATGCCGGCCCTGAGAGCGCAGCCAGCCCACCCTTCCACACCCTCGTGGATCATCAGCCAACGACCGGGAGGCCTCCAGGCCAACAGGCCTTTGCTCCTCCAGTTGGCCGTCCTCTTCAGCTGACTCCTCCCTGATACTTCCTCTGTGTCCAGATGCAGAGGGGATGACGGACAGGGACGTTGCTGAGTGGGACACCCAGGATAGACTGGGCTGTGTAGCACCATCTGGGTGGCCTGTCTTGTCAGTGAAGCCCCACTTCCGGGGGAGGGGAGACACAGAGCTAGTGCTGAGGGGCCTGAAGGTCCCATTCAGTGTGTGTTGGAACTGGAGCTGGCCACTAGCCTGGAATGAGCAGGCCCAGGAGATCATAACTGTTCTTGCTTGCCCAGGACAGATAGGCTATAGTGACCCTGGCCAGGGCTGATTGGGCTTCAGGTAGGAAGGAGGGAGCAGGGGTTAGTTGGAGTAGGATACTTTAAGACTGAGAATGAAAGCCCTGGGTGGGTGTGGCTGGCACTGGTGGCCAGGGAGAGAACTGGTGGACTGCTTTTCCAGGGGTGGAGAGATAAAAAGCCTTTCCAGTACACAATTTGGCAGTCCTTTAATGTACTGTGGGGTTTCGATCCATGCAACATGGACAGCGTCCTCTGAGGGCCTGCATGAGGAGCAGAACAGGCTCGGCTGAAGGGGTGTCACTAGAGTGAGTGCTGCTGAGTGGTCATCACTGCCTGGGCCTCTGAGTGGTTGATGAAAACTCAGCCCTTCACTATCCCTATCCTGAGGATTAGTGGTTTAGGGCCCCTAATGAGGGGTCCTGGGCTACCCCGATGGGAGATGAGGCTATAACTTGTTCCTGGTTAACTGTGTGCCAGGAGTGAGCTGCATGGGGCGGTGAGCTGCTTTTTGGCAATAGCCGGAGAAGTGGCTTGTTCACGTTCACCTCTTTGGCTGGTAGGCAGCCGGTTGCTGAGAATCATTCCTGCTGAGAAGGGGTGACAGCTCCCCCCACTGCCTGGGACTGTGCCTCCCACTGCTCCCCCACTGCCTGGGACTGTGCCTCCCACTGCCCCCCCACTGCCTGGGACTGTGCCTCCCACTGCTCCCCCACTGCCTGGGACTGTGCCTCCCACTGCTTTTGCAGCTCCAGGCCTTCTTACCGCAGAGGTGAACCGGGGTCCTCACAGCTAAGTAAGCTCTGCTCTTTTCAGACCCTCCCACATGGCCCAACCGGGATCTTAACTGTGTCACCTGCAAGCTCTTGAGCGAGCTCCTGGGTGAGGGTTTCTCAGCACGTGCAAAGAGGACATATCCTCAATCATAGACGACAGGGATCAGGTCAGGGCTTCAGGCAGTTCATTCATAGGGTGGGGTCTTTCTGAGTTTGGGTACTGTAACACAGATGACCTGGACTTCTCTACCCAGCACATCTGGGCCTGAGGCTAGGGACGAGAGGGAAGGATCTCGTTGATTGAGCTCGGCCTGCTGCACCAGGGCTGAGACGGCACCGGGCGAGAGCGGTCCATGAAGGCTCTACCCTCTTTCAACTGCAGGTCCTGGACTCCCCTGGGGAATAGGAGGGCCAGGGCATCCAGTGGCCTAGGCCCTTTACCAAAAGAAGCACCATGGAAACTCCCCCAAATTCTTGGGGTCCATCTGGGCCTAGGGATGGGCCCCAGGACTGTCATAGAGCAGGGTATCCACCTGTGCTCGTTGCAGCCACAGGCGTCTCTGGTTATCACCAAGAAGTATACGTAGTGAATGAGTTGGGCGGCAGGCAGATAGGGCAGTGCAGTGGGTAGCGTGTAGCTGACGGCAAGTGTCACAGCAGAGGGTGGGTAGGTTGCCAGGGCTCAAGCAGCTGTGGGCCTGGTAGCTCAGAGGCTCAACAGCAGGCCCATAGGCTGAGGATGCTGCTCCTTCTGCCTGCCTGTGTCTGGGGCTGGCTTGCCCAGGGCTTGAAGGGGACTCAGGGGGAGCTAAGTCCCCTGAGCGACTCAGCTCACGGCGCAGAGAGAGGAAGGAGAAAGCAGAGGGTTCTGGCTCCAGCTCCTCTTCCAGAGCCCCGTATGGTGGGCTACTGGCCCGATGCATGTCATCAGCTGGGGGTTCCCAGGGCTGGCCTCCAGAACCCCACAGTTTGGCACTCTGCTCCCAGAGTGGTGGTCTATAAGCCAGTCCCACAGGAGGTGAGTCCAGCCCCGGGGAAGGCTCACCATACAGACTGGCCTCTGAGCTCTCGTCTTCCTGCAGGTCCTGATAGAGGTCCACTGGGGCCCCATAAGCGGCAGGTGTACCCCGAGGGGGCAGGGGTGGTGGCTCCTCATCTTGGGCCAGCCGCTGCTGCAGCCAGGCTACACAGGAGGCTACATCCCCACTAGCCCTCCGAGCTCGGAGCAGCTCCTCCGCTGGCAGCACGCTCGTGCCCAGCTGAGTCAGCACCTCACCTAGGATCTCACACTCCAACCGAAGAGCAAAGCAGCCTAGGGCCACCTGGACCAGCTGGCAGGCAGGCGGCGGGGTGGTCACCATTAGGCGGTGGTTGTCCCTGCGCACATAGCCCATCTTCTGGAAGCTTCGAGTCAGGAGCTCCTCGGAGAGCACGCCCTTCAGCACGTGCACGTAGCCCCCTGAGAAGGTCTGTAAGGAAGGGCCTGGTCAGGTATGTTCTTCACAAGGTTCCTGGATGCAGCCTATGTGGATCCAGTCCTGCCTTGACCTTGGTGCACTTCTGAAGCTTGTGTTCACCCCCCGATACAGTTTTCATCTGTCTGGACTCACGTGAGCTTGGGTGTCAGACATTTCTTCCTCCAAGGGAGAAGCTAGTCTGTGTTTGCTAAGTAAGCATGGCATCACTGAGCCCTGGCCCTTTAGGGTTTGTTCTTTTTTGAGACAAGGTCCTCATTGTATAGCCCAGCTTGACCCTAAACTCTCCATCCTCCTGCCTCAGCCTACAGGAACATTCCACTGTACCTCACTGGCAGGTAGCCTCTTACATTCTGTTCTGCCCTTTACTTTTGTTTCCTCCCAGAACTCTGTAGTATTCCAGAAAGTTTAATGTGCTTTCAAAGCCACCTATGGACCCAAAGCATCAGGCTTTAAGCATGGGTCTTTCTAAGTGTGAACATCTACGACAGCTCTGGGCATCCCTGGAGCACTTCCGGATTAGCAGCCCTTAGGAAGAAGACATCTCCGCACAAGGAGCACTAGCGAGAACACTCTCTTTAGGGGTTTGCACCTTGACTTAAGAGAAAAGGGGCTTTCTCCTAAAACCACACAGCTAGGAGGCTCTGTCCTTGCCAGCTCCACCCCAACACTATTCCTGAACTATTTATTCAATGTCAAGGCCACGCCTGGCCTGGCCTGGCCTGGCTGCCTTTGTCCTCTGAGGCTGATGGGTGGGCCTCTAGCCTGTCAGAATGAATGAAAGTCCTGAAATCTCAGGTATCCCCCGTGGAGCAGCAGGCTGGTGGGGTGTGGAGGGGGAGACGCTTCCATGACAACCAGTGGAGGCTTACCTCGCCCACGTGCTTTCTGACGTCATTGACTTCCCACTCAAAATTAGCTCAGAGCGGCCCTGCCCCCTCTAGGTGGTCTGCCATCTGACCTAGGGACTAGGCCATCCTTGGACCTGGCCAGCTAACCTGGACCCAAGCAGGAACAAGATCCCTGCTGTTCCTGATCTGCCGTTCTCTTTCCAGTCTTAGCGGTCTCCTTTTACAGATGGGACCAGTCCGCATCCTAGAGGAGTTAGGATGACCATAGGACATCAAGTACCTCCCTCACCCACCCACGTCTACCCTACGATTTCCATGGCAACTAGGGCAGTGAGACTACTTCGAGGACAGCCATGTAAGTTCTAGGTGAATGACTCTCTTAGGCATGCATCCCAACACGCCCACGACCCCTCAGCGCAGAACCCTCCCCTGAAGAGGGCCTGAAGCCCCCAAGAGCCTGGACGAGGAAGGGAGTGAAGGAGCGTCACTAACACCATACCTTGATAGTGGTGAACTCCTTCCTCCAGGGCAGCAGGTACAGGTGCACAGCGGCCAGCTCTAGGAGCTCGAAGGCGCGGGCCAGATCGCGGAGGGCTGGCGCCAGGTCAGCTCGGCCCCACAGGCCATCAGTGAACAGCGCCAGCGCATCGTCCTGTAGGGCCCCGTGCAGGTCGAAGTCCTCCACCAGAATCTGCCAGAGCACCGCGCGCAGCGAGGGGTCGCCGCATACCCCCGCGCGGCCGTGCCGCAGCTCGCGTTCCAGGCACAGGCGATAGTCCTCTGACAGCGAGCTACTGCCCATCCTGATCAAGCGCGGGACTAGGTGTCAAACTAGAGACCATGTCATCTCAGCTGTGCGACTGTCGACCAACCCGGCACCCAGCAACCCCAGGGCTCCTTCCAACCTGGAAATAGGGACCTTGACAGCTTAGCAAGTCTCGGAATCTAGGTCCCCTTCAGCCCGGAGACGTGGACGCTGGCAGCTCAGTGACCACAGTACCTATAGCCTCCCCTCCCCAGGAGACCTTCAGCCCCGCTTGCTGAGCGTCCTTGTATCAAAAGCAGCGCCCCCACCAGCTCAACCAGAGCCCCTCTCCCATAGACTGTCCCCGTGGGCGGCGGTGCTACCTGATAGTCGCCAGCTATCCCAGAGAGCTCCGCTTGGGCCTGGGTCTATCCTCGCTCTTCCGCAGAGAGTCGAGCCCGCCCCTTGGCCTTGGTTGTGACGTTGGGGGGCGAGGCTGGAGTCGGGTGCCGCCCTTTTGGCTAAGTAAGAGGGTGGCGGTGTAGGCGTGGCCTGGGTGAAGCTGGGCGTAGCCCTCCCTTGCAGCTCACCTTTTGAGGTCCTCTCAGATTCACTGTCTCCAGTCTTTCAACTAGTCTGAGTGGGAGTACACAGTGGGTGTATAAAACAGGTCATCAGGATGGGCCTCGCGGAGCGGGTCTGAACTAAGCTGGGTTTTTTGTCTCGTTAAACCAACCCACAGAATAGCTAAATACCGGCTAGGCGGGTCCTGTCTAGGGGGCAGATCATGGACCAAAAGGTCAAACACAAGTATTTACAATTTAAAACGGGTGAGATGGTGGATTGCCCAGTGGGTATGAGCACCTGCGTGGCAGCTCACCACCGTCTCTAACTCCAGTTCCTAACATCCACTTTCTGGCCCCTGCATCTGGCACACATTTGGTGTATATACATGCAAACAAAACACTTATACACAGAACAGGAAGTCCTTAGTGGCCCTGCAGGCTTTGTTTCCTGGTCTCTGGTACCTCATTTCTTAGACCCTGAGAAAATAGGTTAGGGAGTATTCGAGGTTGGACGAATGTATTCATCCTCCAGGACAAGGTGCTCCTTAAGTGTGTGACCTACAGGCCTTCACAACTGACCTGGATCATGAATTCACCAAGAATTAGTCTGGGCGACTTCAGGGGAACTGTCCCTCGACTTGCTGTGGTCTTTAGCAATTCATTCAGAACCTAAGGCACCCTCTCCTTAATCCTAAAACCTAAGCCTCACGGAAGCAGTATCTTTTGCTGGATCCATTCCTGGACAGCCGTACCCCTCATCTCTCCAGATCACCAAACCTAGGCCAAGTCTGATAAAATAGAACCTGGCATATGGAAGGTATCTGTCTTCTTGTAGGATTTCCCAGAGTCGAAGGACTTCAAACAAAACAGGGTAACCTGAGTAGGCAGTGATCCACAGGCAGGCACCCTGCTGGCTATCACTAAACACAGGTCTTTTGTTGTGGGCTTGCCAATCCAAAGGGGAACCTTGGTTGGCTTTTGAGCTTGCTTCAACTTAAAGTGACATAATAGTTTAACTTCTGACAAATCATAAAGATTCCAAGCCTGCCTTGTTTCAAGACAAGCCTGGATCCCAGCTGCAGCATAATGGGGGAGTTAACAGAAAAATGAAGAGGCCTTGGGGGCAGGGGTGTGGCTCAAAGGTAGAATAATTTCCTAGTGTGTCTAAGGCCCCTGGTTTAGTCTCTAGCATTGCAAAAAAACTGTGTTACACTAACGGCAAAGCTGACGTTCACCTGCAAGTGCACTTTTGTTTCCACTTGTAACTTAGAGGTCATTGTGGATTGGGTTGAGCCTTGAAGTAATGATATTGATATTCTTCCCCCACCCCATCTTTGTAGACTAGACTAGGCTGGCCTAGAACTCAGAGAGCTACCTGCCATCGCTACTTACTTTTCTTGCTATCCCAGGGCACACAAGTGTGCTCGACACATCCTCCATAGACCTTAGTTTTAGCAGGGCAGATTTGCAAGGTGGAGGCTATTCATACTTATCTTGCCTAGGACCGGAAGCTGGCTTCTACTCGGTTCATCCACAGCTTATGTAGCCAGGTTAGTCCACCACATTTGGTTTTATGATGTGCTGGAGGTCTAACCTGGGGCTTCCTGTGTGATAGGCAGGAGCACTGCTCACTGAGCCACACACCCAGCTTCAACTTGTGTTTCTTGATTGTTGTTTTTAACTTCCTTCATGCCAGTTAGTTTTTTTTTTTTTTTCTTTCCTTATTAAAAGAGTTTTTCTGTGTAGATCAGCCAGCCTAGAATTTGATCCTTTGGCTTCTGCCTATGAAGTGTGGGTTACAGGCATGGCACACCTACTAGGTCTGATTATTGTAGTTTTTTTTTGCTCTCTACATAGCTAATAGTAGTTGCTGCTTTTGGTTTTGGCTGCCTCTTGTTACTCTACAGGATTTTCAGTGGAAAAAATGCCATTCATCCGTGCTCAACGGAGGAACCATAGTTTAGAAATGCTGACGGATGAACCCAAAGACACAGCTTGTTTTTTCCTTCAGCTACCACGATGTGACAAGCTGGCACCCCACAAGGACAAGGCCACTACTAGTCAGATCATGAAGCCCCATGGTAAGAAGCATGGGGGTGAAGCATCCAAGTCGGGCACCTCCCGGGCACTGCCGGAACCAAAGGAATTGGACTTCCAGGGGGAGGCACGGGCTCAACACCAGGCCATGGAAATCCAAACGGATGCTGGGAGAGCTGTGGCAATTTCTGTTGCAGTTCAACTGGAATCTTCAGAAAACCAGGGCAGCTGGTAGGTGAGCTTGAGGGAACTCGGTAGGAGGCATCATTGCTGAGGACTCAGCCCAAAGCAACCCAAGAAATCTGTGCACAGAGTAAGCAGATGCCTCAGAAGGCACAGGGTGAGCCTTGAAGACGGTGTCTTCACACGAGACACTGTGGGCAGCAGAAATGGCGGACGACTGGCTTGTTAAGGTTCCTGTGGAGGTTGGGGCTGTGGGTTAGATGCGAGAGCGCGTGCCTGGCACGTAGAAAGCCTGGTTCCACTTACGACAGGACAGACTTCAATGACAGCAGAGGCCCGTAAACTTACCAGTTGGGAGGTAGCTGGTGATCAGGCAGGAGAATCAGAAATTCAAGGTTATCCTTACAGTAAAGCAAGCCAGGGTTTATCCTTGAATATGAGGCTCTGTCTTTAAAGGGAGGGCAGTCAGCTGGGTTGGTTATAAAGCACACCTTTGATCCCAGCATTTGGGAGGCAGAGGCAGGCAGATCTCTGCGAGTTCAAGGCCAGCCTGGTCTATAGAGCAAGTTCCAGCCAGGACAGCCAGTGCTACACACACACACACACACACACACACACACACACACACATCCTATCTCAAAAAACGAAAAGAACAAACAACAAACATAATTTGTATAAAGACTAGTAAAACAATAGAATATTGGCTGAAATGTTTTCTGATTGTCTAGAAGAAATTCACCGGCAAAGTTAATTTTGAATTCTGAGTTTCAGTTATATACAAAAAATGATTCTGACACGCACACGCAAAGAGGAGCATGACCTGCACACAAAGAGGCCTCATCTTAGTGCCATGGCCATCCGAGCAGCACCGTGTGGTCTCCCCCAGGGTGTGCCGCAAGTATGTTCTGATCTCATCCCAACCCAACAGATGCTCTCAGAACTAGGACTTACGTTGAAGTAACCATGCTTCTGTGAAGTGGGGCTTTAAAACTGACTTGAGAGTCAAAGCGGAAGCAGCCTGCAGCAGGTACATTAACACAAGGCTCCATAGGTAGGTACCTGGCATTCACATCCACGGTCTCTACACTTCCTAAGAGCACGAGCCTCTAGGAGCTGGCAGTGCCAAGAATCCAAGTCAGCTGAGCCATGCTTTTTAAAATTCATTCATTCATTCATTCATTCATTCATTCGGTTTTGAGACAGCATTTCTCTGTGTAGCTCTGGCTGTCCTGGAACTTACTCTGTAGACTGGGCTTTGAACTCACAGAGATCTACCTTCCTCTGCCTCCCAAGTGCTGGGATTAAAGCGTGTGTCATCACGACTGACTTTAACCGTTATTCTTTATGTGTATGGGTGTTCTAAGTGCCCATGAGGCCCAAAGAGTGTATTGGATCTCCTAAAAATTGGAGTTTCAGATGGTCATGAATTGGTACAGACGTTGTTGCTGGGAATTGAAACCTGGTCTTTTGCAAGAGCAAGTACTCTTAACTGCTGAGCCGTTTCTCCAGCCTGGCTGAGACACAAGCTTGTTCCTTGGTAGTAGTTGGGCATGGGGTTGACATTCCTCAGTGCGAGTCAGTGAAAGCCAGCACCAGCCTGGCTGTTCCTGATGCAGGTGGGAAGAGACTGCTAGGGGTGTCTGGCCCATTCCCAATCTGCAGAGGTCTCTTCCATAGGTCAAGTGCCCCAGGAATGGGTTGTCCTGCCCAAGCTGACGTGGGCCCACCACTTGCTTTTGGTGTCATGGTTTCAGGCTTCTATTGCACCACTTGCAGGCTGGACTCTGAGGTCAGCCTACCAGGCTCAAAGATGCATGTTCTCTATTTCCTTGCAGGTTTGGAACACAAGTGTTCAATAAATGCCCAATAACTAAGTTTCATACAGCCTACTCCAAGAGTCTCCATCGGCCCCACTATTCCGTAGTCTGGGACTGGAAATCCCCCCCCCCCCAGTGTCCTGCCACCTACTGTCTTACAGCAACCCCAGTTGCCATGGGTATTTCCTTTCCTGTGCTTGGATGCTAACATCACCCTAGGGCCCCAGTAGAATCAAAGGGCATCGCTATGTGTCCCTACACGTGGGCTGGCACTGTGGGACATTCCATTGTGTTTGAGTAGGATCAAGCTTACTCAGACACCTTCAGAGAACTACTGTGGACTCAGGACTACAGTAGTGACTCAAGTCTCCCCCTCCTAATGACACCCTACAGACATGTGCTATCCCAGAGGGGGAAGTCCACAATTTCCTGACTGGGAACACCCTGGGAAGATACTGCTTCTGTGCAGTGTCGGGCTGGGCTGTGGTCCCTCATTGCCCTGTCAGCTGTGATCTCTAGGAGACTGGCAGAGGCTGTCTGTGTTGCCTGAGTCCTGCCTGCCCAGTGGGTAAAGGAACAAGTCACATGGACTTAGATGGAGTGACTTTTTATTTTAGGCCGAGTTGGTGGCCACCTAGAGACATGTAACAGTTTAGGGGCTGACCTTTAGACTCTGACATTGAAGAGTCTGTACAAATGTGTTTGTTAGCCAGTGTCCTGAACGTAGTTCACTGTCCCCAACCAAGATAAGCCCAGGGCAGGCTGTCCTGGACCTCAGTAAGAGAAAGGCTCATATCCCAGGCCTGGGCAGTGATACCTGGGCCAGTAAGAGCAAACAGGGCAGCTGCTGCCTGGTAAATGAACAACACAGCCTCACACTACCTACACCCAGTCCTCTGGGCAGGGTAAAGCCCACTTGTTACTAACAAGAAACTGGCTCACACAAACTTAGGCTGTCTCAGGAGACTGGAGGGGTGCGAAACTAGACTGGCCTGTCCAATCCCCATCTCTGTGCTGATAGATGCCCCAGTAGGGGCTGCCTAGTGTCCACGAGAACAGTGAGGGCCACCAGGTTTACTGGAGGCCCAGCAGTGTTGCTGGCTCCCCACGGAACAGCAGCTACAGATTTCTCCTGTGGGGTCTGAGAGGCAAGCCCAAGACAGAGCAGGCCTGACTCAGCTAGCCATGGCCTGCGAAAGAGGCACTGTTCCAGGCCTCCAAGACAGAGTTACGGTAAAGAAGGCGGGCAGGAGCTATAGAGCACCACCACAGCAGGCTGCCTCCAGTGTCCCCAGACCAGATGTACAGTGCAGTGTGGAGGTCCTGTGGCTCCTTTGGTCTGTGAGGTCCAGCCACCACTACTTGTCCAGCCGTCCCCGGGAGAGAAGTTCCACATAGCTCAGGGCGCTCTGCAGTGATGTCAGGCAGTACCCTTCCTCTCCAATCAAGTACCTGTGTGAGGTGGGGAAGGCACGTGTCGACTGAGAGGACAGACGGACAGCCTAGTCCTCTGGATGGCAATATCTTCCCTTCTTGCTTGGGCAATGACATGGCCACAGGTAAAGTTGTTAGAGAGCTGGGTCCAGGCATGCCTTTCCCCACTGCCAGTCCTGGTCCTGTGATGGCCCTGCAGTGCACACTGCTCGTCCCCAGGCAGATGCTGCTCAGGGCACCCTGTAGATCTGCACGGGGTCTTCTGAAGGCTACAGAGCATGCAGGTAAGTGTCCCGTGCACAGGAGGATCTCAGAGGGCTGTCCAAAAGTGATGGTGGGGCTGCGGGCTCCCACAGCCTACCATAGCCATCGCTTTTGTTCTGGGGTGAGGCCCTTGTCTTTTTCCCACAGAGATCTTCCCCCACGTCAGCCTCCTAACCACCCGCTAGCCTGGGCTCCTTCCTACCCTTCATGAGTGAACTCCTCCAGGGCTGCACACTCTGACACCAGCTGGGGGAGGCCACTTCTCAGCACCACGAAGGACAGAATGGGCAGCAAGTCATCAGCACCACTGCTGGGCAAAGGCACAGAGGTCAGGGGGGCCGGGGCCAAGGGGGATACCTGCTCTGGCTCTCTGGAGCTATCTTGGCCAGGCTGGCTACAATTCTTGTACTCCCATCCCCCAGCAGCCCAGCAGCCCCCTGGCCATGGTAATACGGGGCCCAAATAACACTCTCAATGGCAGGATACACTCACTAGTCCCTTCTGATTTTCTACTTGGCTCCGGACTTACACGCTTTTGGAAGCTTAGGAGCAACCGTCTGAGATTGGAAGATAATCACGTCTGCACTAGGCCCTCCCTCTGGGCCTGCCTCAGGAGAGGTCTAGCTACGCTAGTCAGGGTACACACAAAGAGCTTCCTGGAAGAGCATAGGACCAAGCAGCAAGGAGGCAGCTAGAACCTGAGGCTATCACTTGGATCTGACCTCTTTTCTATGGGCCAGGGAGGCTCCACACACCTACGGCACCTGCTCAGTGTCCTGCACCCCAGGGACATGATAGCCCCCCGTTGGGGTGGCTGGGCAAAGGCTGTGATTTGCAAACACTTAGCCTAGGAACTCTTTTATAAGATGGGAGAGAGGGCAGCGGGTGGCAGGCTCTGTGGTGAGGATGGAACAGCACCCCACCCTTAGAGTGGCTGAGAAGAATCTGCCCTCCTCTTGGGCTGAACTCCCCAGAGGTGACTTCACACTTGGCTCTAACATTTACTTGTGGGCTCCAGGCCCAGGCCAGGGTCACAGCCCCTCAGTCTGCCAGCAGGTGCAAAGGTCTGAGCTCCTGCAAGAACCACAAGGGAAATTCACTCCAGGTCAGAGGACTCAGCTAACAGCCGAGTTGGGGAGAGGTGGAGGAAGGCTCAGGCATCGCAGGCCTGAGTGAGGTTGTGTGTCTTGGATGTGCCAGGGAGCCCTCGTGCTAGATCTGTTCAGGAAAGGTGTGTCACTTTGAAAGAGCACCTTATCTGCGCCCTCAAGTATGGACCAGGGCTCCAGGCAGGTCTTTCTCAGAGAGTAGCTCTCAGTCTCACCAGATTAAACAGGACCCAGGACCCCTAGGATTTCTTGGCCTCGTCAGAGGACACTGCAATAGCAGACTGTCCAGGTGGACTGGAACACATGGTTGTGGGGTGGGAGTCCTTGCCCTGTCCCCATCCAAGGTCTTTGGTAGTATGAGCTGGACTCTGAGGTGATGTGATCTGGGGCTAAGTGAAGCAGGGCCACCAGGGTCTTCTTTGGCCAGTCACAGGGCAGGAACACATATTAGTACACCCCCAGCCACTGGGTCTGTTCTGAACTCACATGGCAGCAGCAGGGGGCTGGGATCCACCCTCAGGCCTGGCCTCCTGGGCGCGACAGTAGTCTTCTGCACAGATGCAGATGACCCTCAGGGTCCGCACTGTGGAACAGAAAGATGGCTTCAGTGGGTGTGACGTAGTGAGAGTATCTGACAAGGGCGGGAAGACTCGAAGGACCAACTGTGAGGGAGACTATGTTTCCTTCATCCAGTAGTCTCCTAGTATAGCCTAATCTCTCCTGATAATGCAGGACTGGGGAAAGCTGAAGGGCACTGCCCCTTATTTGCTTAGTGATGGACCTGTAGCCTAGCAGGGAAGGCATGGCTAGCAGGGAAGGTATATCCCCATCTTCCACCTCTCAAACCTCTGGGCCCCTCAGATCCCCGCACCGATGCACTCCAGCTTCTTCTGGGGGCAGCTCTCCAAGACCAGCAGCCCCAGTTCTTGGGCTGCAGTGCAGTAGGGGTAGGTGGAGGCCTGAGCCTCAGGGACACGTGGGAGGAGCTTGGTGGGGATGCCAAGGGCTGTAGGGGGTGCATTCCTGTACAGCTCCATGCTCCTGCTCACAGCAGCCTCCCGGGTACGGTGCACACTCCTAAAGCAGAGAGGCCAGGCTCAGCCATTATAGACACACTGTTCCACAGACATGCAGGGTTATGGCTGGGGAGTCTCTGGCTCTCATGCTACAGGAGATGCTCAGGTATTTGAGCAAATGGCCTGACTGTCCCTAGACAGACAGGTGGGCAGAGCCACCTTGCCAACACCCGAGGATGGCCTCAGGATCAGATGAGCCACTGGGAGGCTGGGGTGGAGACTCCAGCTCACCGGGGGTGGTGAGCTAGTAGTACCTGTAGAGGGCCAGCAGCAGGGGCCACAGTGGGGAGAAGAAGGGCTCCTCAATGCACGCCAGGCAGCGGTCCTTGGAGGCGGCTGTGTTCAGGCTTTCGAAGGCCAAGAGGGTCAGCGAGAGCAGTCTATCTGCCGGGAGCAGAGTTTGGGGTGTCCGAATGTGCTACTGCCCAAGTTCAAAGTCAGGGTGCCCTGTTTACGAGACCCAGCATCTGTCCAGCTGAGCTACAGCATCTGGGCTCTGGGGGTGGTTCTACCTGGTTATTCTTCTTGCTCAACCTCTCATACTCTTCCCCTGCCTATGCTTCATCCTGTGTCCTGGGACCAGGTCTTAGGTCTTCTTCCCTGGGGTTGAATTGGGCTCCCAAGTAGCTAAAGGATCCGCCAAAGGGAGGGGTGGATGGCCCCCTTCTGAAAGGACTGGCTTCTAAATCTACACTAATCCTAGAACTTTAAAACAGTGAGTAAGGCCCCAGGCTGTTAAGACCGCCTCACTGGTTCATATAATGTCTAGAAGCCTTGGAGTAGGCACAGCCAGGCCACCTCTGTGATCAAAGGCACTACATCCCTAAGCTCCAACACCACCTCCACCCACTGTCTGAGGCACTAAGGTAGGCTAGGGCCTGCTCTTCTGGGCTGAATGCTTGCTTCTGTGGGTGGGTAGACAAGAGGTCCTTGCTGTCCCGGGCAGCAAGCTGCACTTGAGGTTGGCAGATGCAGTGAAGCAGGTCCTGTGTTGGTCCTGCAGGCTCACCAATGGCATTGTGAATGTCCTTTACTGTGCTCTTCAGACATTCCAGCAAGGGCTCCTTCTTTGTTCCTGGGGTCTGTGGCTCAGACATAGCCAAAAACTGTTCCAGGTCCTCGAAGGAGCTGTCCTTGTCTGGCAGGTGGGATAAAGCATCCACCAGGGGTGAGGAGGGCCCTGCTGGGCTGCCGTCTGCCTCTCTGTCCAGGGGGCCTGAGTGGAGTGTGGGGATAGGTGTGGAGGGAGGTCCATCCAGAGCTCTTGGGGCTGCACTGGGCTCTGAGGGGGAAAGCATGCAGTAGAGGCTCTGGGAAGACCGAAGTCGCCGGCTCCCAGGGGCCAGGAGGCCATTGGCTTCTGGGGGGAGGGAGCAGCTGCCCGGGGCAGGCGCAGCACTGATGGCAGCCCGGCTCACAACAGGGTACAGCGCACTGTACACTGAGCACTGGAGCTTCTTCAGGAGCTGGGAGATTGGGTGATCAGGAAGGCTGCAAGGGGAAAAGCAGGCAAGATGCAGTCGGCCCTCAAGAGTCTGCCCAGGTGGGTACCTGCTGTGCCCACCCATTTTTCTCATCCCAGCAAAAGTGAGTACCATAGCGGCCACCCTCAAAGCTCGGCAGGGCTTTAATCTACTTTTTAGCCCGAAGCTTATAAATCTGAGCTCAATTTTTATTCATTGACCTCAGTCACCTGGGCCTTTCGTCCTCATCTGTGACATCACCTGTACAAAAATTGCCACACTATGGAAGAATTCCTCGAAGTAGCTTCTCTGACATTCCCTGTTAGTGACTATCACAAGTGTACTGTGACCCATGCAATCTGGAGAAGCTAACGGAAGCCACTGAAAACCTGTCAGCACAGGAGGCCCCTGTGCAGGAGCCCTGTGCCCCTCGGTCCCCTAGCCTAACCTTTCCCCATCACTTATCAGGAAAAGCCTCAGGCTGGGAGATGGGCTCTGTGAATGACTACCTGAGTAAGTGGGAGACTAGGCTGGTCACCAGTGACAGGTCCCCCGGGCTCCGCCTGAGCTTGGCTCTCCAGTGCTTTGGCCAGTCCTGCAGGACAGAGGACCTTGGAGGAAAGCACGGTCGGGTCTCCATGATGGGGTGCCCTGCAAGGGCTGCGTGGGGTGTCCTGGGGTGTGGGAAGGAACCAAGTCCTATAGACCCATGTGATCCCAAGTCTGCCATCCCTCTGCTTGGACCAGTGGGAGTCGACTCACATGGTCTTGCTCATACTCCAGGATGGCAGCATAGAGGGCTCGCTGCTCCCGCTCCTCTGGGGTCAGAGCAACTTGACTGCAGAACCTCCTGAGGAGGAAGACACGCTGGGAACAGGGATGGCCCTATGGGCTCGGGGAGCCCCTTCCAGGCCTACCAGCATGCCTACGAGACAGGGAACAGACATACCTGTTGGCAGCCTCCTGAAGGCGCAGGCGCCGCTCTTCCATCTTGCGCTGCAGCTAGGGTAAGAGTCAAGGGGCCATACTCTCTGACCTGACTGAGCCTCCACCCCTGCCCTGGGCCTCATCTGCTCTCCAATACACTTGGTGTTTCAAGTGTCTCCGTAGGTGAGGCTGCCTTTGCCTTCTAGAGATGAGTTCAGCCAGGAGAACAGCTGTTAGTTCAGGAAGGGGCTTACTCAGGAAGGCAGACTTGAAGGGAGAGAGCAGCATTAGTGCTGGGAGGACAGGAGGGCGGAGCTTAGCTAGGTCCTCAGGAGTGGAAGAAGGGTTAGGGCCATGTCCTTAAGGGGACACTGCCTCACTGCTCCGAAGGCTTATAGTCCCAAACCCACCTGACACCTGGCTCTTCCCCTCCCCCACCTGGCACCTGGCTCTTCCCCACACCCACCTGGCACCTTATGTATGCCCACCTGGCACCTTATGTATACCCACCTGGCACCTTCTGTATGCCCACCTGGCACCTGGCTCTTCCCCACACCCACCTGGCACCTTCTGTATACCCACCTGGCACCTGGCTCTTCTCCACACCCACCTGACACCTGGCCCTTCTCCACCCTCAGCTCAAGACCTCATTACTCTTAGCTCCCTGTAAGGATGCTGTCTCTTCTCTTGCTTTGGCGATTACCAGATTCTCCATCATCTGCCGCTGTAGAGACAGGGTCTAAGGAAGAAAGGAGGAAGTAAGGCCAGTTCCTCAACTGACTTGACCTTTCCCTGAGCAGACCAGTTCCTCTCTGGGCCATGCTCACCAGTGATGTCTTCTGCATGGCCTGGCTGGGGTCCAGACGGGCCATCCGGGCCTCATATGTGGCCCTCAGCTTCTGGTTTTGTAGTGAGGCCTTCTCCAGTGGTGTCAGCTCCCTAAAAATAACAACAAGCTGCTCTCCACGCACAGGAAGCCCAGGAATGTTCTAGAGGCCTGAGCAACCATCCTCACACCCTCTAGACCTTGTTCTAAGACCAAGAGGGAAAAAGATGGTGGTTAGGCGGGAAAGAGATGCAGAAGGCTGTTCTAGGGCAGGCTAGAGATCTGGTGCCCAAACACAAGTGTTTGTAATGCTAGGACTTAGGGCTTCTCAAGAGAAGCGGGACACCTGGACTTTTATGGAAATAAGTTATAGATCTGTGAATAAAATGGAAACTCCTGGAGGTTACTACAGGGGCCACACAGCAAGATTCGCTTGCAACCCACCAAAAGGAGAGATGTGTCTATTCAGTGACAAGTGGCAGTTTGCCACACACCTCCCTGCTTCCGGAGATAGCAGACAATAGGGCATGGAGAGGATTGAGGCAAGAGTCCGTCCTGAAGCTCATGTTTGTATCTGCCCCAGTGCTGAAGCCACACGCACGCGCGCGCACGCGCGCGCGCACACACACACACACACACACACACACACACACACGTGGGGCCTGGGGAGTTAGTTGGGTGCAGGTACCTCAGGGAGCTGTGAGGGAGGCCCTGATCCATCCATGCTGGGTTCACTGAGCTTTCTGCACCTGTGTCCTGGTGTCTTTCATTAGTGTAAAAACTACTGTAGCATCTCCTAACAGTTCCCGCCCCCATCGCCTTTCTTCTTGCTCTAGAACTTCGAGGAACATGCCAGGCGGTCTACCTTTCTTATTTTTGTCTTGTGTTTCTATGACATATGCATTTTTATCTTTTGCCTGATTTTTTTCATTTTTTTTCTCTTTTCAGCTATGCTTTTTTTTTTGGCAGGGTTTCTCTGTGTGGTCCTGACTGTCCTGGAACTCACTCTGTCACTCTATAGAGCAGGCTGGCCTTGAACTCTCTGCCTCCCAAATGCTGGGATTAAAGATGCATGCTGGCATCTGGCCCCCCCCCCCCTTTTTTTTTTGAGACAGTATCCCAGCTTGTTGGTGAACTTGCTCTACAGTTAAGGCAGCCCTTGACTCCCGATTCTCCCTCCTATACCTTCCAAGTTCTGAGATTACAGGCATATGCTAGGTAGCTCAGGGTGGACTTGAACCCGTGACCCTCCTGACTCCGCCCCCTGAGTCCTAACATTACATGAAGCACTAGGGATCTAATCCAGGGCTTCACAAGTGCTAAGGAAGCAATCTACCATTAAGCTACATTCTCAACTATCTAAGTAATTTTAATTATTTTTAATTAAGACTTTATTTTTATGTGTATGGGTGTTTTGTCCGCATGTATGTCTGGGCAGTAAGTGTGTGCCTGGTGCTCAAGGTGGCCAGAAGAGGGCATCGGATCCTCTAACTTGTTTTGAAAAACACATTTCAGATATGTATGTATGTATGTATGCATTGTATGTATGTATGTATGCATTGTATGTATGTATGTATTTTTTCATTTTTATTCATTATTTATTCCATATTCATAGAAATTATTAATTTCCACTTCATTTTTTTATTTGCTAGATTTGACGCTATAGTTTCTTGTTCAGATTTCTTCAAACTTTGTATTTCTAAACAAACCTCAGTGCTGTTTGGCCTGTACCTGGTAACTGCCTGAAGTCTTCACAGGTCTGTTCTGCCAGCATCACCTCAGCATTTCTGTTTCCTATATGGCTATGTCTTTTTGAGAGACAAAGGCACTCTCTTCCTAAGAGAGTTTGCACCTGCTTCTGTCAGGCAAGGGGTGAGTCTTCTCTGGAACCACTTCACCCAAATGCTCCGAGGGACGCTCACCATGCTCAGCCTGCAGACCATCTACAGCGTTAGCACACACACACCCCCACCTTACCCAGCTTACTTCTTAGAGTTCTGTGATTCTGCCACCTGCAGCTTCTGGAAGATCTCAGGAGGCAGGAAAGGAGAGAGCTTCCCCCCTTCATCTGAACACACTCGGCGGTGTCGGCTGGTTGGCAAGGGTACGGGAGGAGCCACAGGTCCGGCTGGCTTCAGGCATATTTTCCCTACAAGGCAAGCATAGCACCCTGGTCAGCAGGCTAGGGACCAGCCCACAAAGCAGGTACCAAGAACCCTCCTCTTTGGGTACCCACCAAGTTTGGTAGCTGTTGACTGGGCTCGCTCCAGACACTGTTCCGCCAGCTTCAGCATCTTTGAAGTCTCAGGGGGCACAGTTTCCCCAGCTTCTAGGGAAGGAATGTGGGGGACGGTTAGTCCTGCGGTGACTCACACTCTGACTAAGATTAAGGAGCTGTGAAGGCTAGGCAAGCTTACTCATGTCCATCTCGGAACCATGGCTCAAGACAGGGCACGCGGATATGACTGGCAGCTCAGCATCACACCGACCTGCCCTTCTCCGGTGCCTGCGGTTCTCACTGGACCTGCTTGTAATTACAGCTCCTCTGGGGACGGCCATGCAGCCCTCAGGGCTACTGCACAGAGACAAGGGTGCTACAGAGTCTCCTGGCCCACCACTTACTGGCTGCCTGTAGCACGGACTCGCTCCTCTGCAGGTGCTACAGTGAGCATGACCTCCTCCCACGGATGTCTCCCGTGGGTTACCCACAGGTGTCTGTGCTGTCCCTTCCCTTCACGAGCCCGCGTCTGTCAGTGGACTCTCCTGTTCCCTCGTACAACAGATGCCTCATACAAAAACGCCTCCATTTCCTCCTCATTCCATGTCCATTTTAACACCCAGATTCCCCTAACCTGTCCTTACCCAACTTTACATTGCCAAAGACGGCAGGTCACTCATATTTCTTTCTGTCCTCTAAGACACTACTTAAGTTTCCTCTGGAAATTCTGTCTGGCTACAGGAGGTGGCCATTTCAGCCTCTCTGATACCCCTCTGGTAGGAATCTAAGCTAGAGTCACCCTACTAGAGTCCACGTATCCTCTCCTATCCCAGGCCACTCGATAGTCACCAGAGATGCCTCCACTGATTTCCATTCTCACTCCCAGGCCTCTCCCACCCCTGGCCTCCAAACCACAAGGCTAGTCCTGATGCTTCAGATGTGTCAGACCTCAGCTGAGCTCACTTGTTCCCCGGTAGCTCTCCCTAACTGTGTTCCTATGTCCAGTGGGTTGCTTCTGCCTCAGATGTCACATGTTCACAGTGGAATTCTCTACTTTTTAAAAATTTGAGACAGTGCCTCATGTAGCCCAGGCTAGCCTCAAACTCACTACATAGCTAAGGATGATCTTGAACTTCTGATCCTCCTGCCTCCATTTCTTAAGTGCTAAGATGTCAGACTGTGTTAGCACAGTAATTTATGATATGCCAGGGACAAATCCAGGGCTTCCTGCATGCTAGGCCAGAGCTCTCCACCAACTGAGCCACTTCCCTAGTAGCACTGGAATTCACTGCTTCTCCCCTTGCGTGATGTCAGCCCTTGTCTGCATGGAACATCCCCTGCTGCTAGCAGCTCACTGTCGACCCTAGCAAGTCTGGTTGGTTTCTCTTTCAAAATACACCCAAGCTCTTTGCTCTTCCCAATGCTGGGTAGAGCTTTGGGTCCAGGATGTACAAAACACTGCTTTAACTACTTCCTCCTCGAGGACTTTTAAATGGACTTTTGTTGGCAACAACCCCACTTTTGTGCAGCTCACTGTTAACTGCCTTGAGGCAGCGTGCTGGCTGGTTCTGTGTGTCAACTTGACACAAGCTGGAGTTATCACAGAGAAAGGAGCCTTCCTTGAGGAAATGCCTCCATGAGATCCAGCTGTAAGGCATTTTCTCATTTAGTGATCAAGGGGGGAGGGTCCATTGTGGGTGATGCCCTCCCTGGGCTGGTGGTCCTGGGTTCTATAAGAAAGCAAGCTGAGCAAGTCAGGGGAAGCAAGCCAGTAAGCAGCATCCCTCCACGGCCTCTGCATCAGCTCCTGCCTCCAGGTTCCTGCCCTGCGTGAGTTCCTGTCCTGACTTCCTTTGGTGATGAAAAACCATGTGGAAGTGTAAGCTGAATAAACCCTTTCCTCCCCAACTTGCTTCTTGGATATGATGTTTTGTGCAAGAATACAAACTCTAACCTAGATAGTCAGTGTCTTGACCTGATGCATGATCCATCCCCTAATCCAGAACACTTCTTCTCAGTGCCACCGTGTTACACTATGACATCAAATTCTAATGATAAGGAGCAGGTTTGGAAAGAAACAGGAGATCTCAGGAGGCAGAAAAGGAGACAGCTTTCCCCTTCATCTGAACACACTTGGCGGTGCCAGCTGCTGGGCGAGAGCATGGGAGGAACCCACCATTTTGCATCATGAGAGGAGCAGCAAGTCTGAAGGTATAGTTACCTGTAGTGTTGCCCACATCCTCCAGCAACACCTGGGAGATGTAGTGGATGCTCCGAAGGTATTCCACGTACGCTTCCTATATGCAGAGGAGAGAATGGCAGCGGTCAGGCGAGTGGAAGCAAGTGCCTGCATCATGCCTGCCAGGTAGATGCCCATGTGCAAATCGCAGGACCAACAGTGCCTGCTTGTTATTTTGGCAGACTTCCTTCTAGGCTTCAGTGATGGTCCAGCTAGGACAGAGACAGTATCCCCACTGTCTAGACTAGAAGGAAAAAAATGTTTTTACCTGAGAACAAAAATCAAAGAATTTCTCCCTTCAACACTGCACTGAGGTGTTCCCAGATGGAACCTTACTGTCTACCACAGGAAGGAGCTGTGCTTCAGTCAGGAGGCTTGGGAGAGCAATCTCACCAGCAATATCGTTTTCCACTTTGTGTAACAAAGTTCCCCTTCTTGTGCAACTCAAAGACTAGTAGTCTTTCCATGTCTTATGAAAACACTTCCTGAAATCTGAGGAGGAGATATGGGCTCATTTGTCAATCTCAATTTTTGGCTTAGGTGAAGAAATAACATTCTCCAAACTCCAGAATAAGAATTCCCTCTGCTTGCCGGGCTGTGGTGGCGCACGCCTTTAATCCCAGCACTTGGGAGGCAGAGGCAGACGGATTTCTGAGTTCGAGGCCAGCCTGGTCTACAGAGTGAGTTCCAGGACAGCCAGGGCTACACAGAGAAACCCTGTCTTGGGGGAAAAAAAAATTCCCTCTGAGTTGCAGGTTTCAACTGTGTGACCCCTCTGCCCTGGGTTCTGTGACAGCTCAAGACAGACTGCACTCTGGTCTGTATATGTTTCATTTTATTCGTTGTCAAATTACCCACCTTTAATTAACTCAGTACTTCAGACAAAATAGGTTTCAGGTAGGATTCTGGTCTTGTGAGGGTGCCCTAGAAAACTAAGTAGGGACACTAGACAACCAGTGATTCTTCCTCTCCTATGGAAGCTCAGGGTGGCCCGGCCAGCTTTTCTACCAGGTTGACATCCTTTTAATTAGCATTCATTCTCAGTGACAGGCCACACCCCTTTTGTGCCTGGGTTTCTTTACAAATGACCTTTGAAGTCAACAGCAGACAGCAGCATCATGAATGAGCCAACAGTCGGTCTTTTCCGGATTAAATCTACACAGACTCTGTCAAGAATACACACACACACACACACACACACACACGTCTGTCACCCACATCTTGGATGTAGGTCCTTTGCAAACAGAACCTCCTCTCTATTTCACACCGACTCTTTATAAACAGGTAAACCTGAGGCCCAGTGCGAGTTGAGCTGTCCGAGGTCCCGGCAGAGCTGGGTGCCCTTAGGCGCCCGTCCCGGAGCCTCCGGGCGCGGTCCCAGAGCCGCCGCGCGCGTCGGAAACGCGGATCCCTTCACACGCCTGCCCTCGCCCACCAGGGGCCAAGCGCCTCCTAGAGCTGCTGCCGCGCCCCTCCCAGCCTCACCCGGGGCCGGTTGCCGGTGTCTAGCTCGATGGCCTTGTTGGCCAGTTTCATGGCGCTTTGCAGCGGCTTCGCCGCGCCGTCCCCGGCCGCAGCGGCCATGGCGCCGGGCGGGGGAGGCCTCGGCGGCAGGGGCGGGGCGGACGCCTCCAATCCGGAACGCGGAGTGCGCAGCTGAGGGAGCTGCGGAAGCTGCGCACCACCGGAAGGGACCCAGATACACTTCCTCCGGCCCCGCCCCGCCGCGCAGACCTGGGTTTACGGAGTAGAAGGGGTCAGGTGGGTCTTGTCAGCTCTTCTGGCCGACTTGCTCTGCGTCTGGGCGAGAAGACGCTCTCGTCTTGAGGTTTTCTGCGAAGTGCAGTCAGTCCGCGGCAGTTTCCCCTCCCGGCTGCCCCTCCTTTATGGGCCTGTCGCGAGTTCTCAGCGACCCTAAGAACTCTGGGCTCTCGACACAGCAGCGGCCACTGTGGCTCCCGGGCCGCTCCTCACTTCGCTCCACCCCCTCGCTTCACCCCAGCTCAGATCTCGGGGAGCCGAGCGGAGCCGAGCGGAGCGGAAGAGCGCGGAGCCGGAGTGTAGCGGAACCGCACTGAGTGAGTGAAGTTAAGTCCGCTCTAGCAGAACTCAGTGGGCCGAGCCGCACCGAAAAGCACGGAGCAGGGATCAAGTGGCGGCTGCCACCATGAAGCGGGACCGGCTCGGCCGCTTCCTGTCTCCGGGAATAGCTCGGCAGCGAGGGAGTTCGGGCGGCAGCTGTGGAAGTGGTCGGACTCGGGGTCGCCCTTCTCGCACCGGCGGAACGAGCGCTGACGGGGCGGCTGCGCAACTCAGCTGGGGCTCGGCGCGCTCCTGCGGGGACACGGGCGAGGACGGGACAGACGAAGCAGGTGGGTTTCGGGCGTCCTCTGGCCCCGGTGCGAGCCTAGTGATTCTGAGAGCAAACCAGGCCTCCTAGTTCCGGAAAGCTCGGGTCCTTTTCCTCTGCCGGCCAGACAGCCGATGCTTTCCTGCCGCGTGTCGCTGCTAGTTAGTCCTTACGATGTTAAGGCACACAGGTGTGGCTTCAAGTCTGCTCTTCGTGCTGTGTACTTGTAGGGCAACTGCTTAACTTTTTTGAATCCCGGTTTCTTGATGGTTAACTACAGGCCCATAACCTAGCCTGTGGTGGGAACTGGGTTAAGCCAACTGCCTGTTCCTCCTGTGGCTGGGAGTTTGTGAACAGGCAGCAGCTGGTTAGGGTAACAGCGTCAGTGTGCATCACGTTAGTGGAGTGTTCTTTAGTCATTTGAGAATGGCTTTTCTATGTAAGCTGTCCTTTAGTCCCGCTAAAGGACAATGGGGCAATGAGGTGGCATCGTTCTCGTGCTGCAGACAGACACTTATGGATGGACAGGGAGGAACAATGAGTTAGTTTCTCGGGGCACAGCTTGGACACGTTTTCGGAATCAGGCTGTTCGAACAGTGGTTAAGTGTCATCTTCATTGGAGGCGTCTGGGGTTCTTTGAAAATGAGTGTTCAGTGAGGAAGGCCCCCTCCCGAGTCCCGCTCCTAGTGTGTTGGGAGTCCAGTGTGGGCGGGCACATCTCCGATCTGTTAGAAGCCAGGGGGAAGCCTGGTCCTCACATTGCTTGTACTTCACTTCCTCCACATTTGCTTCTTTGCTCAGGAGCAGGCCGAGCCCTCGCTATGGGACATTGTCGCCTCTGCCATGGGAAGTTCTCCTCACGGAGCCTGCGAAGCATCTCTGACAGAGTGCCTGGCGAGACCTCAGAGAGGCTGTCCCCAGGGGAGCGTGTCTTCATTAGGGACTTCCAGCGTCTGCTGGGTGTTGCTGTGCACCAGGACCCAGCTCTGCCTCAGTTTGTCTGCAAGAACTGCTACACCCAATTCTATCAGTGCCACAGTCTTCTCAGGTCCTTCTTACAGAGAGTCAATGTCTCCCCAGCTGGCCAGCGGAAACCTTGTACAAAGTAGGCCTTTGTTGGATTTTTTTGGGGACCTTTAGGGGGTCGTCACCCAGTGTTCTGGATGTTGACTTAGGGCAGTGACTTGGGGTGGACAAAAGCTAGGATAAGCCCCTCGTGTTACAGTGAGGTGCTGTGGTGGCAGTGTTTGCAGAGATCTAAGGGTGAAGAGAGGGAACAGGGCAGCTAACAGAGGGGCCCTGGGGAAGACAACTAGGGAGGTTTGTGACTTTGAGAGGTTCCTAAACTGTGGCCACACTGATGCTTTGCAGGGTTGGTGTTCAGCCCCCCGCAGTGGCAGAGGAGGGAGCATGTATGGGTGAGTGCTATACGTGCCAGGGTGGGCATTCCAGGTTGGGCCTAGCGTTGCCACCATGAGACTGACATTTCTGTTGATTCTCCTCAGCTGATCTGATCACCTCGAGCCCTCGGTGTCTGCACGGCTTGGTGGGCTGGGTGCATGAGCATGCAATCAGCTGTGGGTCTCTGCCCAGCCTCCAGAGGGCGCTGTCCTCTGAGTACTGCGGCATCATCCAGGCTGTGTGGGGCTGCGACCAGGGCCATGACTTCACCATGGACACAGACTCCAGCTGCAGAGCTCTCTTTTTGGACAGTGCATTAGCAGTGAAATGGGCATGGTGGGGCAAGGAGATATCACCACGACTGGCCCAGAACTCAGAGTCAAACCCCACTGGAGCTGCCTCTCAGCTCTGCCAGGCCAGAGAAACCCAAGGTGGATCTGAGACCAAGACATTACCCAGTGTGGATGTGGCCCTGCTGCACTCACATGGAGACTCTGTGGGACCTGGGCTAGGCCCCTGTACACAGCCAAACTTGGCTCCCAGTGAGGCCCCAGGTAAGCAGCACCTGTGGCTTGTGCCAGAACAGGATTCAGTATTCTGACCAAGGCTGTCATCAGCAGAAAGTGGATTTCTGTACTGTTTGCATATAGATCATGGTATAGCACAGGAATCTGGTAGCAGGAGATGAGGATCCAGCCTCAGTGCCTTCCCATAGGACCTAGGGCTATTCCAATACCTAAGAGTAGGGTGGCCTGTCGTGACTTTCTGTTTCTTTACAAGCAGGCCTCTCAGTCGACAGTTTCTGTAATGGTGTGCTCATCTGGCATTCAGTCTTCTCTAAGCCTGTCCTTAGACCAGAGGGTACTGGTTGTTCTTGTAGGCTGAGGGGACTGAGGGAGAGAGAAGAATGGGGTTATTGTCTGCAGGACATGGAGGCAGACAAAGAGGCTGCTACTTTACCATGGTGTGGGCCAGTGTGGTAGCCTCTTCTGCTGACTGGCCTTTCTGTGGGGCTAAGACCCCACCCACGCATGCTGAGGGTTGGATGCAGCTGTTCCTAGGCATCATGTTGGGAGAGTTGGGACCAGCTTCCTGCCTGTCTCTTGCCTTCATATGCTTCATGGCCAATTATGGGGACTCAGATGGTTCTCACTTGGAATTCCACACTGGGGCTTTTGAAAAATGCTGGAGAGTTGCCAAGCATAGTGGCATACACCTTTAACCCTAGCTCGCTCGTGGGGAAGCAAAGGCAGGCAGATTTCTGTGAGTTTGAGGCCAGCCAGCCAGGTCTGCATAGAGAGTTCCAGAACAGAGCCAAGGCTACATAGAGACCCTGTCTCTCAAAAAAAAAAAAAAAAAAAAGGGAGGAGGAGGAAGATTGAAGATATGTCTCAGCTAAGAACAGTTACTGCTCTTGGAAAAGACCTTGGTTCAATTCCCAAGACCCACATGGTGGCACATTACCATCTGTAACACCAGTTACAGAGGATCCAAGGCTCTCTGTCGGCCTCTGCCAGTACAAGGCAAAACAGTCATACACATAAAAAACAATTTAAGATGTTAAAAATGTAGGTACCCATGTGGTTCAGCTGCAGATTGGGTCATTCTCAGAGAACAAGGACCTGAGTCTGAGCAGGGTCCCTTGGACAGAGGCTGTCAGAGTGAGTGTCAGAATGAGAACAGGACGTTGAGGCCAGAGGCCTCCTGGCCTCAGTAAGGAAGGACCTTAGATGGGGGCATTGTCTTCTTACAGGTAAGGCCTTCTCTGTGCTCATTGTTGGTAACCAGAGCCTGTTCTTTGTTTCCCAGGGCAACTGGGTGAGAAGCAGGTTCCGTCATCAACCTCGGATGATCGGGTAAAAGACGAGTTCAGTGACCTTTCTGAGGGGTGAGAGAAGAGTGGGTTTGAAAGCTTAAAATCTCTCCTTCCAAAACCAGACTCAGCCTCTAGAGCTGCTACCCTTGGATGGCATGTTTGCCTTCCCTCCTTCTCAGAGGTGGGGAGGAGAGGAGTGCCAGGGTTGCTCTGAGGCCTCTGGCTCCTGACTTGGCTTTCTGCTCGCAGAGGCACCCAGATGAAGCATGCTGTAGGGGAAGAACTGTTCTGTTCTGACCCACAGCAGTCTGCATTGCCTCATTTATACTGCCCAGGATTGCTCCTCTGCTGTGACCTGTATGCTGCTTCTTTAAAGGCCTGAGTCTTGTACTAGTTCCAGCGTCACTACAACAGAGGATGCTAGTTAGATCCAGGCCCTTTGGGGTAGTGATGCTGAGACTTGGAGTGGAAGTTCTGTGTAGGGTGAGGAGAGGACAGGCCTCCCTTGGAAGGAGTCAGTGGGTCTCTCAGCTCTGGGCTGAGAACCCCTTGGGGTGTTTGCCCCTTCTGTCCTGCCCCACAACTCCTCTGAGGATCAGCTGTATTGCTGGGCTCTTAGACTGCCTGCAGCCTTACCCCATCCAGATGGCTGGTGGCCTGTGGGGAACACTGTGGTCTTGCTAGACTGGCTGTTGGCTGCTTTTCCAGAGGCCAGTGATTCATGTTTTAGGTTGAAGGTCATAAACCCTTTTTTCCTGTTGTGAACTTTAATTGGCCAAGAGTGTGTCTGTGTTCACAGTTGATGGGTGATGCAGTCACTTTCTGAATATGCTTTTAAATCTTCACGCTCTCCCCTGCTGTAAATAAATAAGCTCTTTTAGGGTTGGGTCCTGGTCTTCTGAAAGAGTGGCTTACAGGGAGGAGGATTGCTAGCTTGTTTGGTTTCAGTGAGCAGCTTGTCCTCCTAGCCCTGTCCCAAGAGCACACACCCAACAGCTAGGGCATAGGTAGAGGAGTTGGGGATTTTAGATTTTTAAGACGTGTTGAGAAGTGACGCACAGACTATGGGGTCTGTAGCACCTGAAGACAGGAGGCCATGTTGGGTTTGCTCCACCCAGGTCAGTGCTTTGCTGAAAGCTCTCTCGTCTTTTCTAGAGACTTCCTGAGTGAAGATGACAGTGATAAGAAGCAAACCCCACAGTCCTCGGATGAGTCCTTTGAGCCTTACCCAGAAAAGAAGTAAGAATATAGCCCTGTTTAAGCATATACCTCCTGGAGGGATGGTTTACAGGTTAGCTGTGGTGCACAGGGAACTAAGACATGTGTAAACACGGAGAATGGAGGCCCGTCCTTCCTGACTGGCCTCGGTTAGTTCACCACCTATTTTTTCCTTTGGTCCGTCTCCCACGTCTAGCAAGCATGCCTTTCCCTATGCCCCCACCCACATCTGTGTTTCTCTCATGTGCATATTTATTGTGTTTTTGTCCGTGTGTGTGTGCGTGTGCGTGTGTGTGTGTGTGTGCGCGCGCGCTGCACAGGAGGAGGAGGTCAGAGAACCATTTCCACTATGTTGGCCCTAGGTATCAAACTTAGGTTGTCAGGCTTGGTGGCAGGGGCCTTTTACCTGCTGAGCTGTCTCACTGGCTTCTAAGCGAATCAGAATGTTTGTTTGAAAGGCCGGGCGAGCAACTGAATATGATAGGATTCCCCTTGGTCTTCGAGCCCTCTTTCTGGTGGTTTGGCGACCTGGCCTAAGTATGTATCGGGAGGTGGCAGATAGCCCTGTTGTAAGACACAGTCTGATTTTAGTGGGTTTCTTAGTAGTACTTTTATGGTCCTGCTCCTAGTGTGTTCCTGAGCATCTCTCTGGCCCTACTCCAGCTGTTCCTTCTTCTCTCTGGATCATGTCTCTTGTGAAGCCCAGGAACAGCCTTGTGACCATTCTCAAGTTTGCCCTTGGCTCTGATTCTTTAACCAGGCATTCTTCGTGTGGCTTTGCCTTGGCTTACCCTTTCTTTCTCCAGATAAACATAAGACTCTTAACAAGGAGAGACAGAGCTAGTTTTTAGTAGTGTCTCTGTCCTATCCCTGTCCCAAGAATACATACGTACTCAATAGCTAGTTAGTGACTACCTCAGTGCCACAGTGCTCCGAGCATTTCACAGTTCAGAGTGAAAATCCAAAGAGCACACAACTCTGGGCTCCATACTATCTATCAGCTGAGAAAACCCCACAAAAATTAAGAATTTCTTGGTTTCTTTCTTTTTTTTAAAGGTTTATTTATTCATGTATGTGAGTACACTGTTGCTGTCTTCAGACACACCAGGAGGTGGCATCAGATCCCATTACAGATGGTTGTGAGCCACCATGTGGTTGCTGGGAATTGAACTCAGGACCTCTGGAAGAGCAGTCAGTGCTCTTAACTGCTGAGCCATCTCTCCAGCCCTTGGTTTCTTTTTTTTAATGTAATGTAAGTTCTAGTATTCTTTTTTTTTTTTTTTGGTTTTTTGAGACAGGGTTTGTCTGTGTAGCCCTGGCTGTCCTGGAACTCACTCTGTAGACCAGGCTAGCCTTGAACTCAGAAATCCGCCTGCCTCTGCCTCCCAAGTGCTGGGATTAAAGGCGTGCGCCACCACTGCCCGGCCCAGTTCTAGTATTCCTTATGGAAAGAGGAAGAGAAATAAAGGAGATGTTGAGGGCTCAGAATCAGATGCAGTACCAAGCAGGCCATGTCACTTCAGCAGGCATCACAGGATGGATACCTGGCTGGGGACCTACAGGGAACAGACCCGAACACATGGCCAGAGTTGCAGGCTGGGCTGCAGTAAGGAATCCCTGTTCCCTCTCCAGTGACTTCTTCCCTGAGCCACTTTGGTAGGAAGTTTGGTGTTCTAGACTAGGATAGGAGGGTTAGTAGGTTTCATTTTCAGAAAGATGGGGAAGTGGTTGTTTTGCTGAGCCCTGGTGCTGATATCTAACAGCATGCACTACTGTGCATGTCCCGTCTCACTAACATGTGAGGTGGACAGAGTGCACTCTGGACAGGACACTGTTAGTACAGTGTGTGACGTTAGTGGAAAGTGTACTTTGCAGGATGTAGGTCTAGGTATCAGTGGATATGTGCATCTGCTGGTCATGATGCACACTGACCTGAATGTTTCCTAAGGCTTAGCTGGAGAATTTTGTTTTTCAAGACAGGGTTTCTTCATGTAGTCTTGGCTATCCTGGAACTTAGAGATTCACCTGTCCCAAGTGCTGGGATTAAAGGTGTGCACCACCACTGCCTCTGGTTTCAGCCGGAGGTTTTAAAAATAGTTTTGTTTTTTTAAAATGTGTATGTGTGTGTGCTGGGTTCATGTATGTGTACCAAGTGCATGCTGGAGCCCTTAGAGGTCAGAAGAGGGCATCAGATCTCCTGGAACAGGAATTATAGACAGTTATGAGCCATTATGTGGATGCTGGGAATTAAACCTGGGTCCTCTGCAAAAGCAGCAAGTACTCGGCGACATCTGAACCATTGTCTCTCCAGTCCACAGCTGAAGACTTTGAGAACAGGACCTCAAGAAGCTCTTGGTTTGTGTGCCTACTCACATATCTGCCTCCTCAGCCCTTTCTCTTAGCCTTTACAGTTCTGGTGGCTAGGTCCTCCTCCTGAGTGATTAGCAGAGCTTCTGAGATGGGCTGGTCAGAGCACCGTGATTCAAGCAGAGGACAGCACAGTCAGATAGGATCGGAGGTACTTATGTATGAAACACAACTAGTCTAGTGTGCAAGGAAGTTACTGCCAGAAAAGGCCACCTCTTTCAGTCAGGAGACAGTGTGGAGTAGGACACTGGACAGTTATCAGACGAGAAGTGGAATAGTCTACATGTTGTATATAGCCTAGTGATTTTTCTTCCTTTTTGGGTGTTTTGTTTGAGACACTACCTCTCTTTGATCTAGAATTCCCTGTGTAGCCTACACTGGGCTCACCTCCCTTTGTTACTCAAGCAGGCCTTGAGAATCTGATCCTTTTGCTCCAGTCTTCTCAGAGTGGTGTGTGCCACCGTACTGGGCTACTTAGTTTTTGTTGTTTTCTGAGACAGGGCTTGATGTATCTCAGGCTGGCCGTGAACTCAGCAATCCTCCTGCCTTGACCTCCCAGATGCTGAGAGCATCTGGCTTCACTCTCTCTTTGTTTTTACCTCTCTTTGAGATGGAGTCTCATGTAGGCTGTTCTGGAACTTTTTGTGAAGATCAGGACAGCCTCAAACTCTACCATCTACCAAAGGAGATCATCTACCTTTGTTTTCTGAGTGTTGAGATTGAAGTGTGGACCATTATGCCTGCCTTAGCTTTCAGAAATTACCCATTTGTTTTATTTTTATTATTAATTCATTTTTGGTTTTTTGAGACCAGGTTTCTCTCTGTAGCTCTGGCTGTCCTACAACTGTCTGTAGACCAGGCTGGCCCTGAACGCAGAGATCTGCCTGCCTCTGCCTCCCGAGTGCTGGGATCAAAGGTGTGTGACATCACTGCTCATGGTTCACTATTTTCTAAAAGACTTATTTAGTTTTGTTTTATAAGTGTGGATATGGGCCTGCATGTCTGTCTGTGCACCAGGTGTATGAAGTGCCCTTGGAGATCAAAGAGGGTATTGGGTGCCCAGGATGCCAGGACTGGACTTACGGCCAATTGTCAGTTACCATGTGGGTGCGGGAACTTAAGTCCTCTGCAAGAGCAACAACTGTTCAGTGTCTCCAGAAGTTCTGTATGAAATTCCAGTCTGCTGTATTTCTGCCCCAATAAGGTCATGTGTGGATTTGCTCATTTCTCCATCCTAGAGATTGGAGCCAGGTCTTTGCATGTGTTTAATAAAAATAGAGCTATACTCGCTACTCTTCTGATGGTGCTCTTTAGTCTTTGAGCCATGGTCTTCTCTGTCTCAGGTTCCGTTACTGCTGAAATGGCTTAGCAGTTAAGAGTATCTCTTGCTTTTGCAGAGGACCAGGTTTTTGTTGCCAGTATTCGCATGGCAGCTAACAAGTCTGTAATTCCAGATCCATAGGACCTGACCTCCTCTGCTGTCCTCCAGAGGCAATTCAGACATAAACACACATGCAGACAGAATACCCACACATAACATGTAACAATACATCTTAGAGGGTGGGTCAGATCTAAGCCTTGTGGACACTGGGTTGCTGCTTGCTTTACAGTTGAGCTACACTCCTACACAGAAGTTAGTGACTTGTTAAATGTTTGCTTGTTTTGAGATAGGTCTTGGTGTGTTGTCTGGGCTGTGCTCAAGTGTTCTGCATCAAACAGTGCTCTCGAGTTATCCCTGAGCAGCTGTCAGATATGCACCATGTGCCGGCCTTTTATCCTTTTTGATGCTATTGAACAGAGTTGTCTCCTTTTTGAACTCTCATTGTTCGAATATGCAATATAACTAGACTTGGGGCTGGAGATAGGCCCCTGGCTGCTGGCTGCCCGACAGAATCTCAAGGACAGCAGATTTGCTGAGCCCCTTTCTAGCAAGAGGTCGTCTGGGAACAGAACTGATAGAATTCTCTACCACTTTCCCTATCTCCATCTTTTGATTTGGGTGCTTAGCACACAGGACTTTAAGTCTGAAAATGGGAGAGTTCTGTGCTAGCACGTGCTCCTCACTGCCATCAGCTCTGCTTTCTGGGCTGTACACCCTTCCCAAGGTATCTGCTTCAGGCCTCTCCTCTGACCCTCCCAGGGCGTACTGACTGTGATGCCTCATGGTAAATGAGCTTCTAGTCTACACAGAGGCAGCTGAGTCAGGAAAGCTTGAAGAGAACTGTAGATGCAGGAAGAGACAAGAATCAACTGCAAATGGAGATTTAAAAAAAAAAAAAAGTGTCACTAAATTGTTCTCCGTTTAGGGTCTCTGGTAAGAAGAGTGAAGGCAAAGAAGCCAAGAGGCCCGAAGAGCCCAAAATCAGAAAGAAGCCCGGGCCCAAGCCTGGATGGAAGAAGCAGCTGCGCTGTGAGAGGTGAGCAGGCTGCAGTGTGGGGCGTCTGTCTGTTGTGTCAGCACCCCCACATATGCTCTGCCTTGCAGGGAGGAGCTGCCCACCATCTACAAGTGTCCTTACCAGGGCTGCACAGCTGTCTACCGTGGGGCTGACGGCATGAAGGTAAGGAGCGGGATCTCCTCAGTCAAGCTGCTCTCAGGGTGGAGTGGGCTCAACTGACTTTCCCTGGGTATAGCATAAACTTCTGGAGGCACCAGGTATTTCTGTAGAGCCATGTGCAGACTTCCCAAAGGTTCCCATGATCCTAGTAGATGTGGAGTCGGCCCCTTGCTCTACAGCACTGGATTAAAGGAGCCAGCTATGGTATAGGGTAGGAAGTAGTTGTCTTTCCAGTAGTCAGTTGTCAACTGCTCAGATCACTACGCAGGGTCTCCTGGTAGAATGTATTCAGATGAAACACCAGGGCGTCTTGTCCCTTCTTCCCCCAGAAGCACATTAAGGAGCACCACGAGGAGGTCCGAGAAAGGCCCTGTCCACACCCTGGCTGCAACAAGGTATTCATGATCGACCGATACCTGCAGCGGCATGTGAAACTCATCCACACAGGTACCTGTCTTAGGCCGTGCCTTCTGAGCCCAGGTGCCCAGCCAGAGGGATATACCCTACCTAGAAGCAGGTAGTTCCCAAGTAGTTCCCAAGGTGTTTCTGTGTCACATAAGTAGTCCGACAAATTAGAGCCCTCTCTGTTGAATTCCTGATGGTAGTAGGGTTTTCCTACCCACTCCTTGTAAGGTCTGAGCAACTTCTCTGCAGTGGTAGCACAGAAACCCCAGGACTCTTGTGGATTCACCTTTAAAAATTAACACTAGAGCCATGTGGCACATGCCTTGAATCCCAGCACTTAGGAGGCAGAGGCAGCTGGATTGCTGTGACTTCAAGGCCAGCATGGTCTACAGAGCTAGTTCCGAGACAGCCGGGGCCACAAAGAAACCCTTAAAACCCCAGCCTCCCCAAAACAGAACACTAGAGCTGGCAAGATGGCTGAGCGGGTAAAGGGTCTGCTATGAAGCCTGCTGAGCTGGCCCCTCCAGGACCTACTGAAGAGCTGACTCCACGCTGCCCTCGGATCGCCACACTTGCTATATGACACGTGCATACCACCCCAAATTTAAAAAGTAGAAAACAAATTTGTAGCATTCATTCAGGTACATCTGTTAAATTTTTCTGGGGTTTATATAAATGACAAAAATCTTTTTACACTGGCATTTGGGCACTTGATTGATGGGTCATTTACTTGGTTTTATGATGAAACCCAGCTATGTGTCGATTTTCCCTGCTAAGGACTTGGGCATGTCTCCTGAGAGAATGACTCCCTTTGGTCTAGATCTTCCAGCTGTGTAGCCAGTCACTAGTGGACACGGCAGCAGCTCTCTGCAGAGGTGAAGCATTAGTGGGCAGTGTGGCCCACACCTTTAATCCCAGCATTGGGAGGCAGACACAGGAAGAGCTCTGCGTTTTGAGGCCAGGCTGGTCTACAAAGAGTTCTAGGACAAACAGGGCTACACAGAGAAACCCTGCTTCAAAAACTACAACGTGAAACATAGACTCGTGAGTAGTTGAGCTGAGTGGACAGGCGTTTTATAGCTGTGTAGGCTATGGGTTGGAACAAGTAGAATTGGTGCTACAGCGGCCACGGTGTAAGGGAGACGCACATTTGTGCTCCGTGCACAGAGCATGCATGTGGAGCTCGGCACAACTTGTAGGTATCAGCTCTACCACATGGGATCTGGGATTGAGTCAGGTCCTTAGTCTTGGCAAGTGACTTTACCAGCTGAGCCTTCTCAATGGCTTTTTTTTTTTTTTTTTTAGAGTTTTTGTGTAGCTCAGGCTGGTCTCAATCTTATAGATGGCAGAGGATGATCTTGAACTGTCGAGCACTGGGGCTGCAGGTGTGTGCCACCACACCTCTGGCTAAAGCTTTGGTTGACGAGCTGATTTCCGAAGTGCCATCACACCACTTCTTCTCCACCAGCAATGCTGTGCTCTTTGGGGCCTCACTAGAGAGAGAACCATACCCCGCAAAGGCCAGGCTGGGCACGGTGGTGCACATACTTCTCTATGAATTCTCTGGAAGGCCAACCAGGGCTACCCAGTGAGATCTTGTCTCAAAAAAAAAACCGGAAAGGTTTGAAATACAGTTTCTGTGGGGAAGACTCAGCCAGGTAACAGTGTTTTGAGGAACCCAGAAATCTTTTTTAATGAAATAATTTATATTGGAAACGTTTTTTGAGGCAGGGTTTCTGTGTAGTCTTGGCTGTCCTAGAACTTGTTCCACAGACCAGGCTGTCACTGAACTTAGAGATCACCTGTCCCTGCTTCCCAAGTGCTGGGACTCAGGGGTGCGCCACCATTGTCCAGCTAGAAACTTTAATTATCTGAGTTCTTCATATCAGAATTGTCTTTCATTTTAGATGATGTTGGGTTCCCCAAGGCCCCTGCTTGGGCACACACCCTTGTGTTGTATAAACAGTGACACCTAGTTGTCACCTCTCCTGGAGCAGATTGCTATTGGTAGCTGGGTGCTCACACCCCCTCTGGTCTTGCAGAGGTACGCAATTACATCTGTGACGAATGTGGGCAGACCTTCAAGCAGCGGAAGCACCTTCTTGTCCACCAGATGCGCCACTCGGGAGCCAAGCCACTGCAGTAAGTGTGGGCTGGGTGATTCCTGTGTCTGGGACAAGGTGCAGCTTACCTCACCTGCCTCTGCCCTGCAGGTGTGAGGTCTGTGGCTTCCAGTGCAGACAACGGGCATCCCTCAAGTACCACATGACCAAGCACAAAGCAGAGACTGAGCTGGACTTCGCCTGTGACCAGTGCGGCCGGCGGTTTGAAAAGGCCCACAACCTCAACGTGCATATGTCCATGGTACATCCTCTGACCCAGACCCAGGACAAAGCCCTGCCTCTGGAAGCAGAGCCGCCACCTGGGCCTATGCGCCTCTCTGGGACCGTGGAGGGTCAGGCTGTGAAGCCTGAGCCTACCTGAGAAGTGCAGGGCGACCACTGGGCGACCGCTCGGCGTGTGAGCAGCTTGGACTCAGCAGGTGACGTGAGGTTAAGGACAGCTTCACCCACGGCCCTCACCTCGCTGCCGGCACAGTTCTGCTTGCTCGTTGGATCCCATGCTACCGCAGCTCACTGAGCCAGCAGCCATATGGTGGAGGGCACCTCTCTCTCAGGCTGAGGGTGTGTACTTCAACCTGCTGTGGTACCAGCAGTTTTATTTTCTTATGGACACAGATTATGAATAATTAATTTTTCTTTTCCTAACTAGAGCAATCAAGGAGATTTGTAATCCACTTTCTAGTGTAACAAGAGCTCCATGTTATGCTTGCAATAAATTATTTACAAAGGTTCGCTGGTGCAGTCAGAACAGCTGAGGCTCCTGGTAGAGGTCAAAGTGGGGGTCAGCCTGCTGCCTTTGCCGGAGGGCGTTGCTCACCTCAGGGTCACAGTCGCCTCGACCAGCCAGCAGCTGTGAGAAAATACACTGCTTAGTGCCTACAGCCCAGGACAGCCTGAGCAAGCTGTCTGCAGACACCACCATCTCAAGTGTCACAGGGCTGTGGTTTCATTTTATTTAAGTTGTGAAATCCACTCATGGAGGACATCTCTGGGTTTGTTACCTCTGTCATGTTGGCGAAGCACTCTGTTGGGCACTGAGGTATTAGCTGCAGCAGAAAAACGCGTGCCTTTGTCATCAGTTGTATGGGGCTACCCTAGAACGGAGACAGGCAGTCAAGGGTCAGGCACAGTGAACTGGCATTAGCACATCTCAACTGCCATCTCCCTCACAGACATGGGGTGTTCACCTGGAGCTCGGAGTGTCCTTGGAGCTTTAAGCTTCTGCTGGCCTGAGGTAACACAATGCTGGTTTCCCCATCCACAAAGAGCTGCACCAGCTTGAGGTACATGTCAACAGCAACACGCAGGAAAGCTTCTTCCCTGACAGCTGCCCCTTCACCGAAGTAAGAGAGCAGACTGCAGGTAAAGGCAAGCTGGTCAGGGACTGGAGAGGCTGAGATGAGTAGTAGCACAGCGACTACACACACATCTGTGGAGCAAACTGACAAGCAACTTTTCCCACCCAGCGAGAGACCTTGGGAAAACATTGCCCTCTCTCTGACCATGCCAGGCACCGTGAAGTTGGGCTTACTCACACTGACTTGACTAGCTTACCTGTAGAAAGCCAGTGGTAGCAGCCTGCTGTGCTGATCTGGGGCCAAGTGGAGGAGGTGCCCCAGCTTGGCATCTGCAAAACCAAGGAGTTCAGTCAGCTCTATAGGCTCCTGAACCAAGTGTCAGTGCCATGGGTGACTCCGGGATGCCATGTGCCCTGGGAGGTTTCTGTCTAGCTGTGGTGACATTCAGAGGGGCTTGTGAACTACACTGAGGACACTTGTAAGAACTACTGGAAGAGGGGCCTTTCCCCCTTGGCCTCACACAGAATGGACTGGCAGTTGAACAGGTCCCTCTCCCGGGCTGCCCCTACAGTGATGCAGATGGACCGTTGAGTGCCGGGCATGGACTCTTCTGTTGCTTTAAAGTGAGTGTGCCCTGAACTAGTCCCCAAATCAAGTGTGGGCTTTTATAAACTCGGTAAGAAGTAAACCCATAGTTTACTGCCCAGGGTTGTTAACTGTGTGGAAGTTGTTTCTGGAGCGACATAGTTGCCATGGTGGCTCATCCATTTACGTCTGTCTCATCTTGGGTAGAGCCAGCCTTCCCATACACATGCAGGGACACGTGGCTTCTCACCTGTCTCTGCCAACTGGAAGAGCATCAGCCAGGACACCTTCCTTCTTTCTAAGCACATGAGGACCTCCGCACAGATGTCCATAGCCGTCAGATACTCAGCCGTGTCCTGTGAGCCACAGAAGAGCTGAGGAGCTGGGAAGCCAAGCTCTGCTTCCTTTTTACTTTGCAAAGTCTCAAGCTGGTGACATAAGCTGAACAAAGGTGCCCACACCCACCAGGTCGCTGTGCCAAGCTCGTGAGCATGACCTCAAAAGGAAAACCAAATGAGAAACAGCCTCAGATACCCAGAGAGCTGACCTGAAGTCTGAGTGGAGCTTACTACCTGGTGCTCCCGCCCAGCCAGGGATGCAGGGAAAGGCCACCTCGGCTGAAAGGTCCGACTTACCCGCTGGTTCAAGTAGGATGAGAGTAGATCCATCAAGGAAAAGAAGAGGAGGGCGGTCAGCAGCTAGGAGGAAAACAGTCGCTACATGAAAGCCACACACTGACACTCCAGAGCCTAGGGCCTCAGTGGACCTCAGGAGGGGGAAATCCTAACTCACCTTTTTTTTTTTTTGAGACAGGGTCTCACTGTGTAGCCCAGGCTATCCTCAAACTCATTTCAGCAATCTTCCTATCTCAGCCTTCTAAGTGCTATGACTGCTAGTATGAACCACTATGCCAGGCTTGCTATCATTTAGGAGCTTATGTCAGAATAAATTATGGCCAACAGGGTCATTTCAAACAATTTTTGCTATTTTTTGTGTACACACATGCAAGTCAGAGGGCAACCTGTGGTTTTGTGTACACACATGCAAGTCAGAGGGCAACCTGTGGAAGTCAGTTCTCTCTCACCATATGGTTCTGAAGCCATTAACATTCCTTCTAATATGAATTCAAAAGCAATAGAGAAACGGGCTTAGAAGAATCCTGGGGCGTTTATATTCTACTCATCAGATAATTAGCTCTCCTGACGTAGTGCTCAGGTTGGCACATGCATGATGAGCCAGCAGGAGACCTGTATTGACAAGTGAGGGGGCAACTTCCTTCCCCAATGCTAGTTCACATCTCCTCTGCATCCGCAACAAATCCTGGTCCACACGTTAGAGGTCCTGTAAGTACTGACAGAGAAGGCACTGGGTACTTAGGGCTCTTTCTCTCCGGCCCAACACTCAAGGCCCGAGTGCTTTTGCTTAGAAGCTGGAGCAGTCTCTGTACCTGTGCAGAGAAGCAGAGCTGCAGCCTCCCGGGCCTCTGAGCTGCTCTCTGTAAGTGCCCTGCCGCACGGGTCACAGTGACGGCAATGGAAAGATGGGAGGCGTGGACACTGGCTGCTGGCTTTATTCTAGGTAGTAACGCAGGCAAAACCAAGCCCAACAAAAACACTTCCAAAAGAAGCGTAAAGCATTTTACCAATAATCACCAAGCTAATAGTTTAACTGTGAAATAGAGTGACAACTCCAAATCTAATGCTTGTCCTTAGAAAAGGAAAGCCAGTGGGCCAGCCTCACTGGCGATCCCGTCTCACCTCCTCTCTTTCGCAGTCCAGCCTTTTCAGATGCGCCGAGACATTTTCCTTCCTAAGGTCTCTAGTTGCAAAGTGCAGCGCAGCGGCGGAGATCCAGGCGGGGCTGGGTGCCGGGGAAGCTGAATCAGAGGCGAAACTGACACACAAACATCGTTGTAGACATTTAATTGCCACTCTCCTGGCCACCAGGTATCTGTGTTTAACAGCAAGGGGCTCTCCCTTCAAACACAATGCAGGGCCCAGAGTCACTACAAATGACTGTGTCTCCCAAGAGAGTCTCACTCTATTACTAGCGAGATACCTTAGTTTCCATGAGGGTAAAAGTCTGGCAGAAAACTAATGTTAAGTGTAGGAGTCACAGGAGTAACTGATCTCTCTGTAGAAATAGGGTTGGTAGCGTGACCTGCTTGGTTACGGAGCAAGTTTTGGAGGACAGAGGCATCATTGGTTCACACTAACCACCAGGCAGAAGTCCTCCAGAGTCACGTCCTGCTGTGGCCTTCCCTCTAAGAACTCCCTGGGTGCTGCAGGAACTTGTATTCCTCATGAGAGTAGGTCAGCCAGGACTGGCAGAAATCTGACTGGGCTCTCAAGTGAGGAACGAGCTGAGAACCTGCTTCCTGCACTATACTATACTGTGCTGCCTGCCTTGGGCCCGTGGGCACCCTGTGTTAAATAAATGTTAGAGCAGAATGCAGGGCCAGGGCGAGCTGGAATCAAGCCTGATAAAACCAGCCTTCAAGAACACTTGAAGCCGGGCGATGGTGGCTCACGCCTTTAATCCCAGCACTTGGGAGGCAGAGGCAGGCGGATTTCTGAGTTCGAGGCCAGCCTGGTCTACAGAGTGAGTTCCAGGACAGCCAGGGCTACACAGAGAAACCCTGTCTCGACAAGACCAAAAAAAAAAAAAAAAAAAAAAAGAACACTTGAACAGCTTCCTTAAACAGGCCAGCCAGCCAGCCAGCGCAGTCTGAGGCGCCGCTTGCACTCAGGCAGTACCCAGTACTCAGGGGATGTCCATGGACATAGCCTGGCCCAAGGAGCAGCTGGGCTCCCCCTTGACAGACACTGCTTTGGCTCACTTGCTATCAGCTTACTTGCTGGCAAACTCCCGGGCCTCCTGCAGCCTCTGCAGCTCCCGAGGCAGTGTGCTCTGATAACATGTCTTCCACCGACTACACAGCACCGGTTCCAGCCTTGACCACCACAACTATGAGAAGTAAAAGATCACCAAGAAGCAGATTAACAAAGTTGTCATGGACAGCCATGAGATGCTGCCCCTTGGCCACCATCGAGACAATAGTTGCTAGTGAGTTAGGAACTCCTGAGCGTCACGCAGCTCACACTGCAGCGCCGTGCAGCTTTCCCTTTTCCTTTTTGAGGCTGAGTTTTAGCATATAGCTCTGGCTGGCCTGGCACTCTCACCAGGCTGGCCTAGAATTCAGAGGTCCGCCTGCCTCTGCCCCACAAGTGATGGGATTAAAGGTGTAGGCCATCATACCCAGCTTATGGGGCTTGCTTCCTTTTTCTTTCAAGACAAGGTTTCTCTGTATAGACCCTGCTGTCCTGGAACTCTCTGTAGACCAGGCTGGCCTTGAACTCAAGAGATCCTGTGCCTGTCTCTGCCTCATAAGTGCAGAGATTAAACGTGTGTCCACCACCAACCATGTTTGAGGTGTTCTGCTCAGGGACAAGGCTTGAAGGGAGGGCACGCACACACACACACACACACACACACACACACACACACACACACACGCAAGCACAAACACTTACACATATTTACTTTTGCCTGCAATTATGCTTATGTATTACATATGGGCCTGCTTTGTGTCAGAAGGCGTTAGCTCCCCTGGAACCTGAGAGATGAGTAATGAACCACCATCTGGGTCCTCTGGAAGAGCATTGTTCTTACATGTTGAGCTGGTGCTCCAGTCCCTCCCACATCTTGAATGCTAACCACCAGGGTAGGACGCAGAGCCTCCTGGGAAGTGAAGATCCCAACTCTTGGAAAAATACCCTAGACGAGGGTCTGTGAGAAGTCTCAACAGAAAACAGTGCTGTTCCCAAATCAAATGACCTGAGTTCAATCCCAGGGTCCTATACGGTGGGGAAAAAGAACTGACTCCTGCAAGTTCTGACTTCTATGCATGAATATATACAGAGAGATGAGTGTGTGGGGGGAGGAGATAAATAAATGTAACTCAAAAAACCCAACTGGGCCAGACCTACCAGTGCTGAAGTCAAAATCACGGGACACTTAGTCTGACATTCTGTCAGTGTCCGGTTGGCCACCAGTGCTGGGTCTTGACTTCGGAGACACATACTGAGGAGCCCCTGCAACAAAAACATCTGAAGCTCAGTGGTCTACCAACCCAGGTGCCCCTGGGAACCCAGGCCCTGAAGGGCGGCACCAGGCTGGAGTTACATAGGAGGCACCATATTACCCTGAAGAAGTGGGTGGTGATGTCGTAGGTCAGGACACTGCCGTGGCAACAGAAGTTTCTCTGTAAAACAGTTCAAAGTGAGCACAAAACCAACAGAGAGGTAGGAAGGCCAGCCCGGAGTGTTTGCACATACCAACTCAGAGTTGACCAGGTTAAAGAACTCTTCACAGTTGGGGGACATGGGCTGTCCAGCCTGGGGGCTGCCCACAAGAACAGACGGAGGCAGGCGGAGGAGAATCCTTGGAAAGAAGGGCGCATTGTGGTGAGGACAGACAAACAGACAGCATGGACAGGGTGTCCTTTCCCTGCACTGCACTTTCCAGATCAAGTGATGTTTGTGATCAAAGTCACAGCCCTTCTAGTTCCCACGGGCCTTGCCTTGAGCCCCTGCGTTCTAAACAAAAGCTGTCTTTGTCCCCAGTTCTTCATCGCTGCTTATGCCCTGTGGGTACCCCAAATGCACTTCAAAAACCCTAAATAAAATTTCAACATCAGGTGGAGGGATGCACCACTGTATAAGGAAGCAGTCCTTAACTGGAGAATTCTATTATGAAAATGGTAGCACTGCACTTACAAAACAAAAGAGCAAAAGACGTGTTCTTTGTCGTGCACCCTTCCCTAGAGGGGTTCTGAGTCTAAGAAGAAAGACTAGAATCCAAAACAACTTTTATACTTGTTGCTATGAGAGCCACCAAGACCCTGAAGCCATTCCAAGCTTGGATGGAGAAGACACAGTAGAAACAAGCAATCAGTAGTGGAAGCTAAGACGGACGGACGCTGGCGTGCGAGCCGAGCATACCAAGCATACCGTTTGTATATGAGCACCTCTTGCTGTCTCCTAAGGCTGGTAGCCATGCTGTCTGCCCTTGCCAGAGCCTGCAGCCGGCTTCTGAATACCCGAAAGAGAAAGTGACTCTGAGGAGTAGAGCAGCCATGGGGCACAGCAGAACCTTGATCCAGCTCCAGGTCCACAGCCATCTCCTGGAAAAGAGCAAGGCCAATTTCACCCTCTGTCTCTGCTGTCACCAAACATGAACAGAGCAGAAGAGTTCTCGGCTCACTGTGGACCTCAGCTGGGGACCCTGAGAGATGAGCCTGAGAAGGCTGTCTCCACCGGGATGGGGAGTGAGAAGGGACAAGGACACAAGCTTTTCCACATGAAAACCAGTTCTAGCCAGATCTAGTTGCCCAGCTATCAGGAGACTAAGCCAGGAGGACTGCCACGTTGGGGGCTTAGAGCGCTTAGCTTAGAGCGCTTGGCCAGGACGCACGGGCTCTAGATTCACGCCCCCACCCCCAATTACCACAAACAAACAAAGCAACCTTTACATTGTAAACATAGATAAGCACAGGGGATACCCAGCACACCCCCCAGGTCTCCCTGGGCTGCACACTGCCCTGTGCTTAGTGTAGACAGGTGTGCACACACGCAGGAGCGAGTGGCAGGTGAGTCCGCTGTATGCACGCTCTAAGGCTGTCAGGCTCCGACGGTCCGTTCCCATCCCCACTCGCATAGCTCAGACTTCTGTCGGCCCCTATTTAGAGTCTAGCTAGTGTCAGGCCAGAATTTTGCTGTCACAGTTCCTGAGACCCCTGTACTTTGCATGTAAACCTTGCTCCTGATTTAAAGCTATTGGTTAAGTAAAAGTGACTACAGCCAATTACTGGGGAGAAGAAAGGTGGGTGGGGTCAGGTTACCAGGCTGGGGGGGGGGGGGCTCTCAGATATGGATCACAAGGAGAAAAAGGAGGCAGAAAGAATAAGAGGTCTCCATTAGACATGACAGACCAGGAGCCTAGTGAAATGCCCTGAGGACAGACTGACTGACGGAGTACGATTCAGATAGCAAGTACTGGGGGGTGCGGCTGGGAAGTAGACAGTCAAGCGTACAGGGAAATAAATTAGGGGTAATTCCCCCAATAAATGTGCTAAAGCTGACTTAAACATAAAGACTCCAAAGGCGCCTTTCTGGAGTGTCGGGTGGCTGGCCAGGTCACAGTAAGAGCTAAGAGTTATTTTAAAAACATGTAAAAATCCATTTACAGTGGAGGTGTGTCCTGTCTACTCAACAGAAATAATATACCTGGCACCCACAGATGTCACAGCCTGCTGTATGACCCTAAAAACCACAGGTAGGCGAGGTCTCTCTCAGGCTAATCTCTGACATGTAGGAAAGATGGAGGGGAAGATGAAGGTAGAGATGGAGCCAGGTGCTCGGCATCTCTTCTCCTGGAGGACGGACGCTCTCATTGAGGGGCTTCCTCAGCTCTCACCACCTACAGCTCTAATTCCCCACATTTCAGAATTCTGACCCTGGAAGAATGGAAGCAAGGAACCCACAGATGTGACTGTGTCTGACAAGGTGACAAGTACTACTATGGTTTGGATCTGAGGTGTCCTCCAAATGCCAGTGCTGAGCACCAGTGTTCAGGATGAGAGGCTCGTGAGGGCCTGACCCCATCCGTTGTGGAACCTCCCTGAATGGACTACTGGGAACTGGCAGAACATGTAAGGGTCGGCCTGGCTAGAGGAAATCCTCATCAGGGACGGGCTTTGGAAGAATCTACCTTGCCCCCAGTTGCTCCTTCTCTGTGTCTTGGCTGCTATGTCTGCCACACCCTCCCCTGTGCGATGTCCTGACTCACCACAGGACCAAAGCCATGAGGGCAAGCGGCCTTTGCTCTCTTAACTCAGTTCTCAGGTGCTGTGCTACATATGGCACCGGAGGACTGGCATGCCTGCTCCCAAGGGCATCGGGCATGGAGGGCTGGAAACAGGCTACGTAGAGATTCGAACTAAGAGACACACTGGAACATCAGCATGGCACAGCTGCATCCTGCTCGCTCTGGGAGCCCACGGTGCCTGAAGGCTCCACGTACACAGGCCAGCTTGTTAAGGTCACGTCTCAGAGCCTACAGCTCAGTTGAGTAAGCACGGAGGAGCAGTTTTGCTGTCAAAGTTTGGATGTTTCAAAGCTGAGACAGTTCTGGCATCACAGCCGTGTCTGGGTCTTGTGATGTTCACTCGTGGGATAAACTCAAAGGATGCTGTTGCTCTGGGCTCTGCCACGCTGTGGACAGTGCAGGTGCCCACTCAGTTCCGTTATGCAGACGAGTCATAAACACCTTAGCAGAGGGCAGGTTTGCCGCAGCAAACACACTGAGCTCTGCTGCTCTCTAGCTCACCTGTAGCCTAGAAAGGATGTCCTCGTTTCCTGTGCGGCCACCAAGAACCAGATCAGAGTCCTCTGAGTGCTTGTAACTCCTAGAACTGAAAATAGAACAGAAGCCTGCTCAGGGCCGCGGTGCCTGCTCAGGGCTGTCCAGCAGTGCTCACCGCGGTGCCTGCTCAGGGCTGTCTGGCAGTGCTCACCGCGGTGCCGATTCCTTCTCCTACCTCCACATTGCAGCACCTGCTTGTAACTGACAGCAGGAAACAACCAAAAGTACTAGCAAAAAACAGCAGCAAAAAACCAAAGTACTAGCAGTCAGGAAAGGCAACAACGTAAAGAACGGCGGCCACACGCATGTGATCTCTGCGCTCAAGAGGCAGAGGCAGGAGGATGACTGCAAGGTTGATGCCAACTTGGCTGACACAGCCAGTTCCAGGCCAGCCATGGCTAAATTGCAAAAGCTTATCTAAAGAAAGGGGAGGGTGTCTGAGAGCCAGCTCAGTGTTAAATGTGTGTCAGCAATCGCTGAGGACCAATGGCAGATCCCAGCAGCCCCGTGACATGCTGGGTGTCATACAAATATCTCCAAGTGGCCAACATCCTCTTCCGGCTCCTGCATTTGCATTTGTGCTTGAGCACAGACCCCCCCACACACACACACATACACACCCACAGCCCCCACACACTCACACACTTTTTTTTTTTAAAGGGAAGAAAAATGAACCAAAAACCAAGTGTGATTTCTTGTACAAGGTTTAACACCCCAAACTAATTCATACACTTAACAATGCCACAGAACTGAACGATGGCACGGACAAGGGACGTGACTTCACTCGCAGTAAAGCACGAGCGATGCATTCAAAAGAAGCTACCGCAGGGGACTGAGTTTGCTGCGTCCATTTACAAACCTTGGTTGGATTTCTATACGTTATCCATGAATAATTAAAAGACAGAGCCAGTCATTCTATTTACAGTCACACTGAAAACAAAACAGAGGCAAGAGGATCTCGGGGAGTTCAAGGTCAGCCTAGTCTACATATCAAGTTCTAGGCTAGACAGAGCTACACGGTGAGATCATGTCTTAAGACAGAAATAAAATATTTCTTAATAGAAGTCTTATATTTAACCAATACTAGACTTGTATCATGAAAAACCTAACATATTCGTAAAATAAGTCAAAACCTAAAAAATCATCCCAAGACCATGGACAGGAAAATATAAGTACCACTAAGACGGCATTATTATCCTAAGCTGGAACGATCTAATACAGGTCCCATCAGGATCCTGAATGGTTTTGTGAAAAACAAAATAAAATAAATAAAAAACCCAAATAAACAAAATATTTTATTGATGGTAAAAATCACATAGGACCCAGAATAGCCCAAAGCAGCCTCTAAGAAAGAGCAACGTTGAGAGACACACTTCAAAATCTCAAGACTTACTTCAAAGCCACATCACAGAATAACACCCTGAGACAGCAGACAGAACCAGGGGCCTAGAGATAAACTCTCCTGTGAGTGGCCAACTGACCCGCGGCAAGGACATCAAGACCATCTCCGGGGACGTTCAGTTTTCTAAACAAAGGTGAGCAAGAGGATAATGTGGACCCCTACCTCACATGAAGGAAGTAACAACAAATGACTCAGACCCCTGCAAATCCATCATTCATTCATTCATTCATTCATTCATTCACTCATTCACTGACCATTATCAAGGGGGTGAAAAGACAATTCAGAGAACAAGAGAAACTCTGTCCAAGTCTGTCTGTGTGGGACACATAAGGAACCACAACTCAGACAGTCCAGTTTAAAGGACTGGGGTGTCCTCAGAAGTCTGTGTGGGGCCCTGGGTCTGATCTCTAGTAGCACAAAAGAGAGCCAGGATGGGCTGGTTGGGGGCAGGGAGAGATTCTAATATTTCTCTAAATGGTCCATGATCACAAGAAGAAAAATCTCAAGCAACAGCAGCGAAACAGTACTTCATCCTTCCAATGGCTCTTGCTAAAACCAGAAAAGAACAGTGTTCGTAACGCCGTGGGACACTCTGAATCGTCTCTACTGGAGGCAGACCATAAAATGGCAGAGCCAGTATGTGAAAACATTTTGGAAAAAAGAAAAAAAAAGTATTGTTATCCATCAATGCACTCATGCATATGCCCAGGAAAAACAGTGACTCATGGCTCCACAAAACCTACACTCAAAAGGTCACAGCAGTGGAAACTCACAAGACCCAAACAGCAGAAGCAGCCAAATGTCTTCCAATGGGCAGATGGATCATAAAGATGATGCGTGTTGTTCAGCGTCAGGAGCCATCTAGGAAACGCTAAAGCCTAGCAGGCGGGCGTTCTGAGATGGCTTCACCATGGACTCTGAACCATGGCCCTTTTATGCCCGAGGCACAAATCTCAGGGTTTGATTCCTGAAGCTGATATGCCATCCCTGTCTTTATAAAATTAATGTAATGATCCCTGTGCATCAGCCCACCCTATTGGGCAGGTTTTATGCAGACCAATGAAGATGGACTGTTTTGTAGTGATGTTATACAAGCAAACAGATGATTTCTTAATTCCCTTTTTTTTTTTTTTTTTTTTTTTTTGGTTTTTCGAGACAGGGTTTCTCTGTGTAGCCCTGGCTGTCCTGGAGCTCACTCTGTAGACCAGGCTGGCCTCGAACCCAGAAATCCACCTGCCTCTGCCTCCCAAGTGCTGGGATTAAAGGCATGCGCCACCACCACCTGGCTCTTAATTCCTAATGATGTTCTATAAGAATCATCTAAAATTATTAGAAATCGTTCTAAAATTATACTGTTAATTATTAAGTCTTTTATAATTAGGGATGTAACTTGAGCTCTCTGATATAAAAACTGTAATGAGAACCCTGCCAGGCTTCACACGCCAAGAATTAATTACTTCTGAGATAGAAGGGAGGCACTGACACATTACACTGAGATAGAAGGGAGGTTTAGAAAGACCTTCTTTAGGCTGTAAAACATAAAAGGGGGGCTGGAGAGATGGCTCAGTGGTTAAGAGCACCGACTGCTTTTCCAGAGGTCCTGAGTTCAATTCCTAGCAACCACATGGTGGCTCACAACCATCTGTAATGTGATTCGATGTATGTGTCTGAAGACAGCTGCAGTGTACTTGTATAAATAAAATAAATAAATAAATAAATAAATCTTTAAAAACTTAAAAAAAAAACATAAAAGGGAATGAACAATTTATTTAGGTATAAGGTCAGAAGATAAAATTCTGACTGGGTTTACTTATACAAAATCTCATTGTTAACTTACACTAAGTTAACTTTTAATGAACCTGTGGAGCTAGTGACAGAAAATGAATGTCCAGTTAGATAACTAGTTTTAACGGGAACACATGTAAACATCTCTGTTGTAAACATCTTATTCAATTTATGATTTGAATTTGTTTAAGCTTGCAGTAAACTTTTGGAATAGATACCGTGTGATCTATTCTCCTAAAAAGGTACAAAAAGCTAGAAAGGATGACATTAGGTGGCAGAAGGAGAGAACAGAATTAGAAGTAACAGGAGGAGGAGGAGGAGGAGAGCAGTAGGCAGAATGCAGAGAGAAAGACAAAGACCATGGGGGGATGGAACAGGTTTTTTCTTAACAGCAAGGCAGGCTTAGTCTTACTAAAGAGAACAAAGCTGTCTTTTTACAAACTTGGGTTTAATTCGTTTAGCAATAAAAGGGTAGAAGCGTTTTCTTTCTCTATGCAATAAAGGTTGAAGCTTATTTTTCATCCAGAATGAGTGAGCTCTTTCTGTGCTGGCACTTGGGCTTTTGCTTCATATGCATATGTGATATGTATGTATGTATGTATGTATGTATGTATGTATGCATATATGTATGTATGTATGTAATGAGATAAGTAGCTGGACCCAAAGGCGTGTATGCATGTGTATGAATGTGTATATGAATGTTTGTATTTATGCATATTTGCTTATGTAGGTTTTTCTTTCTGAGACCATGATTCCCTTCTCCTGGTTCAATAAAAATTTACTGCTCCAAGTCTCCCTCCTTTCTGGCAAGCAAGAGGCAGAGAGGCAAGGCTTCTGCAGGAGAGAAAGAAGATCTACCAACTAGTCCTTTACCTAACCCCCTGCTGTTCAGTTCATTCACTGGAAGACCTGCAGAGTCTGTTTCCGAGTAACTTAAAGACAGGTAAATGCTATTATAGAAAAAAACAAAAAAACAAACAAACAAACAAACAAACAAACAAAAGCAACCTTAATCTCTTCCAAGACCAAGTCCTGCTCCCACCAATGCTCTCCCCCTCAGCTCCCTTCAAGAGAGGACCCAGCCGGGCTAAGCTCCCAGCAATTCAGTGGCATCATTCATCCATAAAGGAATGAAATATTTATTGCACGATGGACCCTGAAAATATCGGCGGGGTGGCATAAGTCAGGGACACAAGACCGACCACATGCAATTCTGTTTCTATGAAATGCCCAGAGCAGGCAGTTCTGCGGAAGAGGTAGACGGCTGAGGGGTGGGGAGTCTGAGCAGCAGGCATAGGCACAGCCTTGTCCAGAGCTGCTCAGGAGCTGAAACGGAAGAGGAGGCCGACCAGTGTCACTGTGCAGTGCCTCCATTACAGCTATGACCCAGACCCTCAGGAGGCTGAGACAGGATTGGGTTCTACTTGAGTTGGCTACAGAGACTCTGAACAAATAACTTCCTACAGTGCTGTTGCACTGACATGAACGAACACCACAAAGAAGCTGGGTCGTGAGCTTCGATGACGTGCTGACTGAGGAATTTCACACAGAAGACGACAGTGTGAGCTCATCTGAGTTGTGCTGATGTGTGCTGTCACCTGCAGAGCAGGAGGTCTGAGTACTGTGTGGCTCACCTTTGGTAGAAGTCCATGAGCTCGCTGACAAGGACTGTGCACGCCGCTTCCAGGTCTCCACCACAGCCGCCCAAAGCCGCCGGTGCTGGGAAGTAGCGCTCATAGATCGCCCATTGGTGGAAGTCATGTCTGCGGTAGTGGAAGGCCGAGGTCAACGCTGAGCCACACTTTATAACCAGGGGCCCGTAACATCCCGAAGTGGTCTCTCTCAGAGGAGCACAGTGCCAGTGCTGGGCAACGCGGGAGCCAGCCCCAGCAGCCTGAGAACCCACAGGAGAGTGAGGCGTCGTTGTCTGCAATGCAGGGAACCAGTGCTGTGGAAAAGCCCTCTCTCAGGGGCAATTCTGTGACTAATCCTGCAGGGTGACTGCCGACTACATCTCTGAACCCAGTAACTGGAGCAGGCAGCTGTGCCAGTGCCGGCTGAGTTACCCGGTGGTCTGAACCACGTAAAGCCCAAAGAGGAATGGCTGAGAAATCCCGACTGTAGATTACTGGTGAGTGGCCACAAGGTAGTGCACAAGGGTAGTGCACAAGGGAAGGGCCTCAGGGACATGGAGTCTGTTCTAAGTGGAAACAGCCAAACATAAGTGAGATAGCTCACACCACAAGGAGCAGGTGAGGTTCATGGAGGGGCATCACTTTGTCCATGTGGCCTAAGATCTCAAGAATCAGTTCATTAAAGCAGGGAGGACGGCTAGGGACGGGATTTATCCGTGGAGTGGTTCCCTAGCACGGAAAAAGCCTTTGTTTTCAGCAAAAAGTGGTGGTCAGGGGATCCCTAAAACATGTCTAAGTACAATCTCAAGATACCAGTGACCCAAGGGGTTAAAAAGTGAGGCTGGTGAGATGGCTCAGCTGCTAAGAGCTCTGGCTGCTTTGGCAAAGGACCAGGCTCACATCCCAGCGCTGACACGACAGCTACACCTGTCTGTAACTTTAGTTCCCAAAGATCTACCACCTTCTTCTGGCCTCAGCAGGCAACACACACAGACACACAGACACACATACCATCCATACATATAAAATAAAAATAAATACTTTTTTTAAAAATGGTTTTTCGAGACAGGGTTTTTTTGTGTAGCCCTGGCTGTCCTGGAACTCACTCTGTAGACCAGGCTGGCCTCGAACTCAGAAATCCACCTGCCTCTGCCTCCCAAGTGCTGGGATTAAAGGCGTGCGCCACCACTGCCCGGCATAAATACTTTTTTTAAGTGAACTTAAAATGAGGCCTTAACAACACCACCACCCAGTCATGATGTACTCAGTTTCTGGTGTCCATCTCAAAAAACTCCTAGGCACCTGCCCACCCATATATCCCTATTACCTCAAAACAGACAGCCCAAGTGGTCACTTGCTCTTACAGGGCCTGTCTTGTAGCCTCAGACCACTCATTGTGTCTACTGTGGTTTTACCAAAGTGCACAAAATATATATTTACGTGTGTGTGTACATATACACATACATGCACTCTTAATATGGGCTCTGGTGGGTGTAGGGTCCCTGCACAGGCCTCATTTGTCTTTATCTGTATGATGGTACAATATATATACACATGTGGGCATGTCTCCATTACTTTGTAACCCCTGTGTCTGGGGCACACTGGCACATAGTTTTGGTTTTTCTTTTTTCTTTCTTTCTTTTTGGTTTTTCGAGACAGGGTTTCTCTGTGTAGCCCTGGCTGTCCTCGAACTCAGAAATCCACCTGCCTCTGCCTCTGCCTCCCAAGTGCTGGGATTAAAGGCGTGCTCCACCACTACCCGGCTTGGTTTTTCAATAAGAAGTGAATGGCTGAGGGTGTGCTCACACACTCCGCAGCTAATCTGAACGTGGTCCTCAGGATGGCTGTGTGAATACACTGTGGTGATGGTTTAGTGGTTGGCTCCCCTGATGTCTTACCTTTCTGTGTCTGAGAGAACATCAGCTTCAGGTTGAATTTCCAGTTCCAGCTGTACCCAATCTCTGTAAGTTAACTGCGTGACAGAAACATTCAGGGCACGGACGAAACACAAACCACACTGTCTATAAGCATTTGTCATAACTGAGTGACAGAAACATTCAGGGCAGGGACGAAACACAAACCACACTGTTTATAAGCATTTGTCATTTTACCTTAAAAAAAAAAAAAAAGTCAGAGTTGGGTATGGTGGTACACACTTTTAATCCCAGCACTGGGGAGTAGAGGCAGGCAGATGTCTGTGAGTTCAAGGCCAGTCTGGTCTATAGAACAAGTTCCAGGACAGCCAGGGCTACATAGAGAAACCCTGTCTTGAAAAGCCAAAAAAACAAATCAAACCAAAAACAAAAAAACCACCACCACCACCACCAAAAAAAAAAAAAAAAAAAAAAAAATCTCCAAAACTAAACTAAACTAAAGTAAACCAAACCAAACCAAACCAGACGAACAAAAGCCCCTGTGAACCTCTGCTCCACGCTGTAATGTGTTGGACAACTGGTGCAGTACTGCACTATGGAGAGCTCTGAATATGAAAGTAGAACTGTTGAAACCAGCACAGTCTTGTTTGAGACAGTCCTTACTCTGTATCTAAGGCTGGCCTCAAACCTGTGGCCATCCTACTGTTTCAGTTCCTTAAGTGCTGGGATCACAAGTGTGCACTGGGCCGCACTGGTCTTCTAACTAGCGTGCTATTTACTTTTTAATCAATTAGCCTGTTCCTGGCTAAATTATTTGATAAATTATTTATAGGCCAGGAGTTGGGGGTGGACACAAATCTTGGTATAAACTGGGCATGGTAGTACAGTGTTTAATCCCAGCACCCTAGGAAGAGGCAGAGGGATTGGCCAACCTGGTCTACATAGGGAGTTCCAGGCCAGCCAGGGCTAGTAAGATCCTGCCTGAAACAACCAACCAGCCAAGCAACCATACAAAAACCCATAACCTTGATGTAATACTCTGCTTCAAATATCCATGGCATCGTATATCTTGTTTGTTCTTATGAAAAATCTTAAACCACATTATAGACCAACCCTCCACACACTCCCACTTGGACAAAGACCAAGGCAAACAGCAACACAAACATAGACAGACGACAGACAGACACACACACACAGAGGCAGTCAGGCCGTGTGAAATAGTGGAAGACAGGGAAACCTACATAAAATTCCTTCTCCTTCAAGAGCTCTTGGAAGCTGTCCCATCTCCACAGAGAGAGCGCAGCACTCTGCCAGTCTGCAGAAGGAAGGTACAGAGGCCTCCAGGGGACGCAAGCTGTGTGCTCTGGGCCACAAGGTGCTCTGGCCTCTGGGAACAATCTTAACACAACAAACTGAAACTGAAACAGAGAGGGAGAAGTTCAGTCAGTATGAAACATTCACAAGGGCACCCAGAGACCATGCCCACCAGGACACCCTCTGGTGGACCCATTGCAGCCCTGACACACACAGCATGTCAGTGAGCAGGGGAGGAGGAGGAACTGGGAAGCAGGGCACATCTCCCTGGGGTCTGCCTAAGCCCTAGCCTTGCTGGTGAAGGTTTGGGGGTGCCTTGTTGGGAGGAGAGGGTTGCTGCTGGGAGAGGCCCTTTGGTACATGCAGCTCCCCCCACCCCGGGAGCTGGCCAAGCATCAACGAAAGCCATACAGACAGCATCAGAAGTGTCTCCTCGGTGACACGTTACTAGCATGTCTTGCTTATCAGGGAGACAGAGAGGACTTTCTGCCTCTACTTAACAAGAACTTGACTATTCAAGTGCCAACCTTTTGCACAAGACCGTGCTGGGTCTTCAGTCTGCACCCAGGCCCTAGGACCAGGTCCTCAAAGCATGGATGTAGCCTGGACCCAGGACGCTTCAGCTCTGATTTCATTTATCTGGGCAGGGCTTATCAGAACAGAGACTCTTCAAAAGCTTGCCCGGTGAGTCATTTTATTATTTTATTATTTGGAGACAGGCTCGCATGAAGCCCAGGCTACCCTCAGCCCTGCTACATGGCCAAGAATGACTGCGAGTTTTAGATCTTCAGCCCTTAAGAGTGCTGATGTTTCAGGGTATGCCACATCTGGTTTATCTGGTGCTGGGGATCAAATTCAGGGCTTTTGATTAGGCAAGCACTTGACTGAGCTAGACCATCACCATCAGCCTGTTTTTTAAGATTCTCATTTTTAATGTGTGTGTGCACTTGCACACACACAAACCTACTGAGGCCAGGAGGGTGTGTTGGATTTTGTGGACGTAGAGTTATAGAAGGCACTTACTTGTAGGTGCGAGGACCCAACCTCCAATCCTTCCAATAAAACAAGCGCTCAAAAGCATTGATCATCTTCCTAATCCTATTGTTGTGTGCGTGCGTGCGTGCGTGCGTGCGTGCGTGCGTGCGTGCGTGTGTTTGTTTTTAAGAAAAGGCATGTGTGCAGGTCAGACCTGGTTTTCTCCTTCCTGCATATGGGTTTCCAGGATTGTATCCAGTTCCCCAAACTTGGCAGCTTTACTCACTGAGCCATCTTGCTAGTCTCTCCTTTTAGCTTGCTTGCTTTGTATGTCTTTCTTTTCTTTCTTTTCTTTCTTTTCTCTCTCTCTTTCTTTCTTTCCTCTCTTTTCTCTCTCTTTCTTTCTTTCTCTCTCTCTTTCTTTCTTTCTTTCTTTCTTTCTTTCTTTCTTTCTTTCTTTCTTTCTTTCTTTCTTTCTTTCTTTCTTTCTTTCTTTCTTTCTTTCTTTCTTTCTTTCAGATCAAATTTCTCAATTCAATCTAGCATGGCCTGAACCTCTGAAGCTGGAGAAATGGCTTAATGGTTAAGGTTTCTTGTTGCTGTATTCTTCTCCTCTCCTCCTCCTCCTCCTCCTCCTCCTCCTCCTCCTCCTCCTCCTCCTCCTCCTCCTCTTCTTCTTCTTCTTCTCTCTCTCTCTCTCTCTCTCTCTCTCTCTCTCTCTCTCTCTCTCCAGGGTCTGTCTGTATAACCTTGGCTATCCTGGAACTTGCTCTGTGGACCAGGCTGGGCTTGAACTCAGAGATCTGCCTGCCTCTGCCTCCCAAGTACTGGGAATAAAGGTGTCTGACATCACTCTCAGATGATGCTGCTCTAACATAAAAACCAGAGTACAGTTCCTAGCACCCATGTTGGGTGGCTCACAACTGCCTGTAACTCCAGCTCACCTCTTCCAGCCTCTGCAGGCATCTGTACACGCTGTCCTCACACATAGTTAAAAATCAATCCTGACAACAACGAATAAACAAAAACCCCAAAACTTTCACAAATTCCCCTGCTTCCACATCTCAAATGTTCTCTCTGTTATTTCTGATGTGAAGCTTACAGTCAGAATCCAGGATTCACACCTAAGAGGTGCTCAGCAAAATTCAGGAAAAGGAGGTCTGGGCTAATAGCTTGGTGGTGGACACTTGCTTAGTACATGTGAGTGATCCTAGTATTGAAAAACAAAACCCAACCAGACAGACAGACAGAGAGACAGACAGACAGACAGACAAGCCTACCCAAGCAAAAACCACACAGGGATAACTGTGGTTTAAGGGCAAGACTTTTTTTTTTTTTTTTTTAAATGAATTCTTACCTTTTAACTTACTTGAGCTATAAATATCAGTATCTACTCAAAGGAGGAGCATTTACTGCACAGCTGCTATCTTAGCCCCAGTTTGAATTCAGGAGATGCAACAACAGTAATCAGCATGAAATCCTCCCACGTAGACAGCCAGACATGTCATGCACACATGTGCTGAGGTAAACACAGGAAAGCCACAGAAGCCAGAGACCTTCAGATCAGAAGCAGGAGCCTGAAGCACGTACCTTTTTGATCAGACCTGGAGACAAACAGTTGTGCAGGGAAGCAGGGGGCTGAGCAGAGAACTTGCATATACAGTAAGAAATTGCTGCTGTGCAGAACCTGCAGGGAAGGGAAATAAACTGAGTTCACTGAAGTCCACTTCATGTCCTCGACGACACGGATACGACCAGCTACAACACTGTGTGCAGGCGGAAACGATGACACAGACCAAAGTTAGAACTCGGGGACTCTGAGGATAGAGGCAGCGAGAAGGAAAGGGAGGCTGAGGCAAGAAAGGTGCTGAGCTGGCATCACCATCCATGCCTGGGCAGCCTCACACCCATCCCAAGGAGCCCATGAATGTCACAGGGCAGAGTGAGGTAACCCATACCAGGCAATAAGAGACAACGCTGCATGAGATGGAAGCTTCAGTGACCACGGCACGACATCTGTGAACTACAGATGACGCAACATTGGAGCCAGCAGGAAACACAGCATGCTTATCCACTGTCTCTGTTTAGTTTGTTTTGTTTTTCAGACAGGGTTTCTCTGTGTAGCCCTGGCTGTCCTGGAACTCACTCTGTAGACCAGGCTGGCCTCAGACTCACAGAGATCCGCCTGCCTCTACCTCCCGAGTGCTGGGATTAAAGGTGTGCGCCGCCGCCGCCCGGCCTCATTGCCTCTTCTCACACATCTCTCCTTAAGCAGCAGCACTAACTTCATATTCTGCTCTTTCCTCACAAGGGATCTTGAGGAACTCTCCTGTGAGCAGAAGAGGTGACCTAGTCCTCCCTCGTCACATGGGCTGGACTAGAACCGGGGTCCTCTGTAAGAACAGCCAGTGTTCTTAACACTGAGCCATCTCTCCAGCCTGTGGCCTCTCATAATTTATTTGCTAAATATCTGTCACTTTTTAAGAGGGGAAAACAACTGCTGGGAGACTCAGGAACGGCTTACTTCATGCAGAAGAGCAGAGAGTCCCTCGTGCGGCAGGTCAGGAGGATGTTTAAGAAGTCAGGGACACAAAGGCTGCTGGCAGGAGCAAGAACACCTGGATCCACCTCTGGAAGCATGGACCTGCACTCACCCAGATGGACAGCAAGGGCAGCCAAGCCCAGTATATGAGGGGCGCTCAAGCTCGGGCCCTGAAATAAGGACAACATTATTGACAGGCTGCTCCCTAGCAGATGGCTCCAAACCCCTGAAGAGCAGCAGCGGCATCAGGGTAGGCCCCGCGCACCCTAGGGGAGCGACCTGCAGGATACGGTTGCCTACCTGGTGACAGAGCAGCTGGCAGAGCCGAGTGAGTATTGCAGGGAGAAGCATGTGTCCACAAAGGGTCCTCACGAAAAGGACAGCCCAGGGGCTCTGCCTGCAGAGGTAGAGGCCAAGTCCCTGGCTGGTTAGAGCTCTGGACATTACTTCCATGACCAGTCTAGGCCTGTGAAGGGGCCAGGGCTCTTCCAAACAGTGGTCTTCATATAACACAGATCACCACTCTTCAATGGTATCGCTATCTGACAAGCTCACCCTCATCGTCCATCTTGGGAACTGCCTAGCCCTGCTTGGCCTGTGGTCCCAGTACCCCAGGACAGATGCAAATCACCCTTACCTCTCTGGGGACACAAAGCTAGAGGCTGCCATTAGGTTCTGACAGAAGGCTGTGAGCAGGAGATCCACAACCTGGGAGGAGACACAGCACTGAGGCCACGGCCTCACATCTGAGAGCGGCAGGAAGCAGGCCTACAGAGCAAGGGTCGCAGCGAAGGCTGCACGTGACTTCTTTATTTTGTGTTGTGAATGTGTGTGTGTAGAGCCAGAACTGTCAGGAGCCAGTCCTCTCTACCACCTCACGGGAAACGGAGATCAAATTCAGGTTGTCAGGTTTGCATTTAGAAAGTTACAATGCTAGTTGGGACCAAATCACGGAACTGAATTTGAGTACCATGTTACCACACAAGCTAGAAACGTGAAGGTGCCTTGTGGGAAGACAGGAGAACACTGTACAGGACAGAAGAGTAAACATTACGGGCTCTGGTGCTACAAACAGCTTTTGTCACATGGGCTTCTTTAAAATGCAACAAGAGGTGACGGAACACACCAATTATCCCAGCGCAGCTGTAACCCCAGAGCACCTGTAACCCCAGAGCACCTGTAACCCCAGCGCACCTGTAACCCCAGCATAACTGTAACCCCAGTGCACCTGTAACCCCAGCGCACCTGTAACCCCAGTGCACCTGTAACCCCAGCGCACCTGTAACCCCAGAGCACCTGTAACCCCAGTGCACCTGTAACCCCAGCGCACCTGTAACCCCAGTGCACCTGTAACCCCAGCGCACCTGTAACCCCAGCATAACTGTAACCCCAGCGCACCTGTAACCCCAGTGCACCTGTAACCCCAGCGCACCTGTAACTCCAGTGCACCTGTAACCCCAGTGCACCTGTAACCCCAGCATAACTGTAATCCCAGCGCACCTGTAACCCCAGTGCACCTGTAACCCCAGTGCACCTGTAACCCCAGCGCACCTGTAACCCCAGTGCACCTGTAACCCCAGCGCACCTGTAACCCCAGCGCACCTGTAACCCCAGCGCACCTGTAGTCCTACACTTGGGATGTGGAGACACAAAGCCTCAACTACAAAGTGGAATGAAGGACACTTTTAGCCACAAACAGACAGATGAAGCTGACCAACAGTGGCATGGCCAGTGCCTTGAGTGCTCAAAATCTCACCACACACCTTTTATATAATCTAAGAAAGGCCACCTCTGGGTCCTGAGGCCTCATGGACATACCTCCTGCTCCTGTGTCTGGAGTGTGGGAGGAAGGACACTGAGCTGAATCTTTGATCTCCGGAGGCTGCCATCATCACTACTGTGTCCCAGAGCAGCACTGAGTCTTTCAGAAACCACAGACACCTGAGCAGATATAACTGCAAACACAGATGCAGTTATGTAAGGCATGGGAAGAACGATGTGAAGAAGTACCGACGTGGCCTCACAGGACGCTAGGGAGCACTGGCCAAGCTGCCACACCCAATGTTGAGCCTGCTCTGAATGGACGGGTAGCCACACTGCAGCAGCCACAGCCTGAGGTCCAAGCACAGAGCCTCGCAGACCCAGGAGACCCAGGGTCGCTGCAAAGGCCTAGTGACTCACTCAGGCACGCAATCTTTTGTTGCTTTGTCAGAGCTGACACTGGAACTCTTCCTAATGCCCACAAATGCTACATTCTGCTGGATGTGGTGAGGAATGGGAGGGAGGCTGAGGCAAGATCATTGAGCTCCAAAACTTAGGCTAGCCTCGGCTACGTAAGAGGAGCCCATATGTACACACAAGGCCACACACAGCATCACGCTCACACAGCAGCCTAGGAGGCTGTGCTTGGACGCCTGTACCGCTGGCCTGAAGAAGGGTGTGTGAAGGAGCCGCAGCCTCAGCAAACTGTGATAGCCTGCTTGAGTCATCATGCTCCCTGCAAGGCCATCCGGGCCGCTGCACAATCAATCACAGAAAAGTCACATCTATTCTGCATCGAAACAGATTTTGGGTGTGGATGTGGGTCCTTACACAATGAAAGATTCAGGCTGGTTTCATTCCCATTACCTTTAGTTATGTCCGACTGTGTGTGCCCTGTGTGGGTGTGTGCATGTGACAAATGGCGCCAGAGGCCAGAGAGAGGCTGCTGAGGCACCTCTCCAACCAAGCACTGTGGCAGCATCCCCACCTCTCTGGTCCTGTCCAGGGTGTGTGACAGTACAAGGGCCATCATCCCATACTCTGAATCCCCACTTAGTGTAATCTTTGGGCAGGTTCACCTGCCAGATACCGAGCTCCGGGAGTGAGGGGCCAGCTTCCGTCACTATGGTGGCATGCAGGCACCCGGAACACAAATACCACCACACACCGCCTCATCCCCATTTCTTACCACTGTAGTGGGTAGGGTCTGTCATTAAAGCTCTGAGCTCTTCCAGTGCTGCTGTGAGCAGTCCCAGGGGCTGTTCAGCACAGTCGGGTTCCGTCCTTTGTCCCGAGGTGGCATCTGAACAAGGGAGGGACATTTTAAAGATTAGGTCAAATGGGAACCACACTCGATGGCGTTACTATAAATGCAAAAAGCTCGTATGCTTGGGGAAATGCTGCTGTGCACCGCAGATGTGCACCACAGCTGTATAGCACAGATGTGCACCACAGCTGTATAGCACAGATGTGCACCACAGCTGTATAGCACAGATGTGCACCACAGCTGAGCACCACAGATGTGCACCACAGCTGAGCACCACAGCTGTATAGCACAGATGTGCACCACAGCTGAGCACCACAGCTGTATAGCACAGATGTGCACCACAGCTGAGCACCACAGATGTGCACCACAGCTGTATAGCACAGATGTGCACCACAGCTGTATAGCACAGATGGGCACCACAGCTGTATAGCACAGATGTGCACCACAGCTGTATAGCACAGATGTGCACCACAGCTGAGCACCACAGATGTGCACCACAGCTGAGCACCACAGCTGTATAGCACAGATGTGCACCACAGCTGAGCACCACAGCTGAGCACCACAGCTGTATAGCACAGATGTGCACCACAGCTGAGCACCACAGATGTGCACCACAGCTGTATAGCACAGATGTGCACCACAGCTGAGCACCACAGATGAGCACCACAGCTGTATAGCACAGATGTGCACCATAGCTGAGCACCACAGCTGAGCACCACAGCTGTATAGCACAGATGTGCACCACAGCTGAGCACCACAGATGTGCACCACAGCTGAGCACCACAGATGTGCACCACAGATGTGCACCACAGCTGTATAGCACAGATGTGCACCACAGCTGAGCACCACAGATGTGCACCACAGCTGTATAGCACAGATGTGCACCACAGCTGAGCACCACAGCTGAGCACCACAGCTGTATAGCACAGATGTGCACCACAGCTGAGCACCACAGATGTGCACCACAGCTGTATAGCACAGATGTGCACCACAGCTGAGCACCACAGATGTGCACCACAGCTGTATAGCACAGATGTGCACCATAGCTGAGCACCACAGCTGAGCACCACAGCTGTATAGCACAGATGTGCACCACAGCTGAGCACCACAGATGTGCACCACAGCTGTATAGCACAGATGTGCACCACAGCTGAGCACCACAGATGTGCACCACAGATGTGCACCACAGCTGTATAGCACAGATGTGCACCGCAGCTGAGCACCACAGATGTGTACCACAGATGTGCACCACAGCTGAGCACCACAGATGTGCACCACAGCTGTATAGCACAGATGTGCACCACAGCTGAGCACCACAGATGTGCACCACAGCTGTATAGCACAGATGTGCACCACAGCTGAGCACCACAGATGTGCACCACAGCTGTATAGCACAGATGTGCACCACAGCTGAGCACCACAGATGTGCACCACAGATGTGCACCACAGCTGTATAGCACAGATGTGCACCACAGCTGAGCACCACAGATGTGCACCACAGCTGTATAGCACAGATGTGCACCACAGCTGAGCACCACAGATGTGCACCACAGATGTGCACCACAGCTGTATAGCACAGATGTGCACCGCAGCTGAGCACCACAGATGTGTACCACAGATGTGCACCACAGCTGAGCACCGCGGGTGTGTACCTCAGATGTGCACTACATCGTGTGGAGAGCAGGCACAGACTCTGGGAGGTCTTCTCTTTGATGACGGTAGATATTAAATATAATATCAAAAATAAAAACATTGAGACAGGAGATGTCACTGAAGATGGAATATGTGCCTATAGTGTTCAAGACACTGGGTTTAATTCCTAGCAACACACAAAAAAGGAAAGGAAAGAAGAGGGGAGAGCCTGGAGAGATGGCTCAGGGATTAAGAGTGGTGGTTGCTCTTCCAGAGAACCCAGGTCTGAGTCCCAACAAACACGCTGTGGCTCACGACCATCTGTATCTCTAGTCTCTGGGAATCTGATGCCCTCTTCTGGCCTCTGAGGGCACCAAACACACACATATATGGAGGCAAAGCACCACATACAGAAAATAAAATAAGTTTAAAAATTACAAAAAAGTGACATATGTAACTGCAAAAAACATACACACACATGTAAATACGTATACATACATATACGATGAAAGAACAGCAGCGCAGCCTGGGTAGGGTCAGAATCACAGACACATAATGATTTATTCAATTTCCCAAACTTGTCAGTAACATGGCCATGCTCTCCTTATAACAGGATGTGAAGAAACATGGTCTCCAGCTCACAGCAAGAAGACTCATTAAGATCTATTTGCGAAAGGCTCTGGTTCGAACCCTGAACACATACCATTTTTAATTATGTAAACGAAAATATACCACACTTTCAAAGAAAAACAAGAGTCAATGAGCTGACTTAGAGATGAAAGGGCCTGTTGTCACCTTAGATTCCTAGTCCCCGGACGGCTGGAGAGACCCAACTTATGCGAGCTGACCTCTGACCTCCACACACATGCTGTGGCACACACAGGCCCCCTTCAGCCTCCATGGCATTTCCAGGGCAGAAAGAGTCTCAGGAGAGCTCAAACCAACCAAAGGAACGCACTCAAGGAGAGCAATGCAGGAGGTGGGGCAGCATCCGATCTCAGAGCCATAGGAGCAAACCAGCATGGTGCTGGCACAAGGGTAGACGTGTACACTGCTGGAACAGAGGGCCAAGAAAAAAAAACAATACAAATACAGAACCATGCAGCTACGCTCTCACCCCAGTAATTGACAAGGACGGCAGAAACAGACACTGGAGAAAAGTTTTAACAAATGGTGCTGGGGGAACTAGAGACCCATTTGTAGAAGACGGAGATTTGAGCACTGTTCCTCTCATCACATATAGATCAGCTGGATCAATTAGGGAGGGACCACGACCTTGCTGTTAAGACCTGAAACTCAGACGAAGACAAAGGTGCAGGCCACTGTCTGAATAGGAGTCCAGCAGAGCGGGAAGTGACAGCAAGAGTCGACAGGATTGCATCAGACTAAATGCTTTTGCAGAGCGAAGTAAACAGGCTACGGAATGGGAGGAAAATCTCTGCCGGCTACTCATGCGATAGGGGGTTAATATCCAGAATCTACGAAGAACTCCATTACACACAAAAAGAGAAACAATCCAGTCAAGACATGGGCAAGAGAATCGGACAGCTCTAAGAAAACATACGTGCAAACTCTATCACAAAACCCATTACTCTGAACAGTGGATGTGCACTATAAATTTCTTTTACATTTTAGGAAGAGGAAAGGGACTAAGAGGAGAAGGGTGGACAAAAGAGTAATTAGGATATGTGCCTGTGTGTCTGTCAGTGCATCATTATGATATACGATCAAAGTACATACTATGTGTATGAAATGTTATAATAAAACATTGTATTTTGTATAATTGATACTGATTAATAACAAAAACTGTAAAGAGAGAACTTGTGACTCGGTTGGTGGAATGTTTGCCCAGCATGCACAAAGCCCTGGGCTCCATGCCAGTACTACACATAAAACTGGGGATGGTCATACATGCCTGTATCCAGCACTTGACAGGTAGAGGCAGGAGGCTCAGAAGTTCAAGGCCAGCCAAGGATACAAAAGACCCTGTTTAATGGCCCTGAAGAATGGAGCGGTTGTACATGCCAGCCCCACTCGCAGGGATGCCGGCTCTCTGGTCACAGCTTCCCAGAGCCAACCAGCTCTATCATGGTTCTCATAGGTACAAAGATCCCCGGCCCAGGGTCGGACAGATGTCTCAGGGGTTAAGTGCTAGCTGCTGAGTTTGATTGCATATGGTGGCTCATCATCATCAGTGCTAGAGACCCGACCCCCTCTCCTGGCCTCTGCAGACACTGGGCATACACAGGATGCACAGACATGTAACAGGCAACAACACATGGACATACAAAATAAAAAACCTTGCAGCCTACTACAAAGCAAGGTAGAAAATAATCACGCGTGGCTGCAGTGTGCTGTGGGCCCTGAACTGCACATGGAGATTCCAAACACACAGCAGCCTGCGCACCATGCGTCCTAGGAGGCAGGGGCGTGGCTAGCTGTCAAGACCTCCAAGACCATAAGCTCACTGTTTGGTCCCCAGGTACCACGGTCAGGCAAAGTCACAGGCCTACCACACCTGGGTGAGAAAAATCTGTCCACTGAGGACCGACACAGGTGACCAGTCCACTGAGGACCGACGCAGGTGACCAGCATGCCACAGAAATGGAGACTACAGGGACTGAAGCCTTACTTTCGGGCTGCTTCTCCTTAGCAGTGGCACAGGCTTTGCGGTATGCATCGTATGACGAGGAGGGAATCTTGTCTGCTCTAGATAAAAAGAAAGCAGTGTCACCATCAGCTACGACAGTGTTTAGGTTCTAAAGCCACCACAACAGCGTATACTGCATCGTTTTGTGTTTTATTCTTTTTTTTTTTTTCAGTGCTGGGAATGAATCCACTAGCAAGCAGTCTACCACAGGGCTACACCCCTAGCTATTTATTAGTTAGAAGAAAACAAATCGCATCCAGGATTTTAACAATCATCACAATATTCAGGTGACACGCAGCAGCCTGTGCGAACATCTCTAGACTGCCTCTCTTACGATGGCTCTGGCCTGTTTGGTTTTTTTTTTTCTTTGGAGCACAGCCTCCTGTTTGAATTTTGCCAGTCTCAGCAGGCAGGGCTGAGGCAGTCTCAGGCCCGTGAGAGTATCTGTGCTGAGGTCTGTGTGTTTATTTCCAGTGGCACCCAGAGGTGCGCGTTACTCAGTGAGAAGCCTGGGTAAGTCCACACTGCCAGGTGGCTGTGGCCAACGCCACTGCAAACACAGACAGCCCTGGTTCCTCTTGACACTTCTACGTCACTCTGACAAACACTGTCAGTGAGGGAAGCTTGGACAGGAGCAGGAGTGTAGCTCAGTGGTAGAGCCCTTGCCTGGTGCATGCGGGGCCCTGGGTTCTATTCTCAGTACCACAAGAAGAAAAAAACAAAAACGAAGTAAAACAAAACAAAACTGGATAAAATAAATTTTTTTTTGGTTGTTTTGTTTTGATGAGAAAATGTTTCACTATGTAGCCCTGGCTGACCTGGAACTTGTTATGAAGACCAGGCTATCCTCAAACTCACAGACATGGGCCTGCCTCTACCATTCAAGTATTGGATGTACTGCTAGGCCCAGCTTGAAATAAAAAAAAAACAACAACAACAAAAAAAAACACTTAAAAAAAAAAAAGAAAGACAGACAGACAGACAGACAGACAGAAAAGAAAGAAAGGCCCGGACTAAACTAACAATTAACAATTATTTATAAAACCGGGTCCACAGCCAGTGTCTAAGGCTGCAAGTCAGCCGACTAATGTTTTCACACCACATTCTCCTAAGCTTTCAGCAGAGCAGAATCTTTGACTCGACAAACAGTTCCAGCAAACAGAAAGTAGTTAGCCAGTTCATTTTGTAAGATACTCAAAGCAGCCAAGGTACCTGAGAGACACAGGCAACAAATGGAGTTGAAGTCAGACATGGTGGTTCATGCCTGTAATCCTAGCACTTAGGAGACAGATGTAGGGGGGTCACCCTGAGCTACACAGTAAGACCTGTCTCAAAACAAACAAACAAACAAACAAACAAACAAAAAAAAAAAAAAAAAAAACAAACCCAGGTGTCATGTGGATGCCTGTTCTCTGCGCTTGGGAGATGGAGCAGGAGAATCAGCAGTTCCAATCTTAGCTAAATTACAAGTTCAAGTGTGGGCCACATAAGACTTTTTCCAAAGACAGCCACATATGGATGGTGTGGAGGTTTCAATATTCCCTTGCCCATGGGAAGTGGCACTGTTAGGAGGTGTGGCCTTGTCGGAGGAAGCTGTCACTGTGGGGGTGGGCCTTGAGGTCTTATGCTTGAGCTCCCTCCAGTGCACATCAGTCAGCCCCTGTCTGGCTGCCTTTGGGTCAAGATATAGAACTCTCGGCTCCTCCAGCACCATGGCTGCCTGCACACTGCCAGGCCTCCCGCCATGATGGTGACGGACTGAACCTCTGAACCTGTAAGCCAGCAGCAATTAAATGTTTGTCTTTATAAGAGTTGCCTTGGTCATGGTGTCTGCTCACAGCAGTAAAACCTGAACTAAGACAGATAGCTTGTGGGGTTTGTTTTTTAAAAACAGAACTTTATACGTTTGCATGATATCCTTCCAACAGAAATCATGCTAATGTTTCCGCTTTGTTTCGAGTTTACCATATGGCCAGTTGAAATAAAAAGTCACGGATGATATTTAGTGAGATGCTTTAAGGTTAGCTCTACATTTCTGTGTATTTGAGTTTCTTTTCATTATTTAAACTTGTTTGACAAATTCACACATGCCGTGATATAATCTACTCCTCCCCCCAACTCCCTGTCACCTCCTCTACAGATCTTTCTCCTGTTCACATCTATTTGTGTAGTTGTGACCCACTGAGTTTAACGAGGGTGACATGGATTGAGCCCTCGTGGGCTCCACAGTGGGTGCACAGCTCGGGACGATGTTTCTCCCCCTTCCACGAACTGTCAATGACCAGCAGTTGAGCAGTAAGGAATATGCTTCGTGACACCCTTGCTCTGTGACTGATTGTAGACAGGGCCTGTCTATGTGGGCTGCTGCAGCCAACCACACCCGGAAGCTCATGGCCGCAGTGTCTGTCCAGAGTACAAAGGATGGCGCTTCACGGCCCTTTACCCGTCTGTGGCTCTTACATACGCTAAGGCTCAGGAGACACTGTGGGAGGAAGGACTGAAAATATTTTAAATATTCTATATAAAAAAATAAAGGCCAGAGTGGTGGCACATGCTTTAATCCCAGCACTCAGGAGGCAGAGATGGGGGGATCTCTGAGTTCCAGAGCTACTGATGCCCCAATTCAAGTAAGTAAATAAATAAATATGATGATAAATATAAAAATAAACAAGAATCTCAGGGATGGTCTCTCCTCCCACCATTTTGGCTCTGGGGATTGGACTTAGCTTGTCCAGAGTGGCAGCAGCGCCTCTTTCACTAAGCCATCTCACTGGCCTAAGAAATAATCTTCGTATAAAATGTAAAAAATAATTTGTACTTTCCAGGCTCTGTGTTCTTTCTATCTTCTTGTGGGCCTGTTACATCCTAAGTCTAAGGAAAACTAGAGGTAGCTTCCCACATCCCTCAGGAAGGAAGACCTTTCAGATATGAAGCGGTTGGCTGCTGGAGGCCACTGTGCTGACAAGCCAGATGAGGTCGCACCCTCTGTTCATAACCAGAGGTCATTCCTACGTCTCTGAACGGTAGGCCTTCCAGGGCTCCTAATCCTTCTAAATCCACCTCTCGCCATGACTGATCAATACACTGGCTCTTGTTCCCAGATCAATCATCCTGAAGCCTCAGTGAAGACTGATGGGAAGGAGCTACAGTCAGAACCAGTCTGTTTTTGTTGTTGTTGTTTTGTTTTTTTAAAGATCATGACCAACTAATTTGGAGCCAATTATCTTAAGAATAAAACACATGTGTGATAAATTTTCTCTCTAAAAGAACTGAAATTCTTTGTCCCATTAAAACCCATTGGAAAAGCTTGGTGTGGTGGCCCACGCCTTTAATCCCAGAGCTCCGGAGACAGAGGCAGGTGGATTTATGAGTTTGAGACTACAAATCAAGTCCAGGACAGCCAGGGCTACACATAGAAACCCCGTCTCAAAAAACCAAAAACTAACTACCCAACAACACAACCAAACACCCACTGGACGCAGAGCAGCCCCCGTGGAAGCTCTGGCTTACCTCTTCAGGGTCTCTATAAAGGCCGCCCGGGAGTCAGGAACCTTCGGGAGCTGTGAGGAGAGCAACCCTGTGAGTGGGGGCAGGGAACAGAACACCCAGACATGGCCGAAGCTGACACGCACTCACCACTCTCGGTGCAAGCAGCGCGGGGAGGAAGTGCGACACGTAGTAGGGCCTCCTGAATATGCTGTGGCGGAAAAAGGAAGACACACTATGATGAACGCAGGAGAAAGGGTTCTCCCTCTAAGACAATCACGTCCCAAGGATTTCCTCGTGGACTTGACTCACTTTGTAAGAGTCTTATGTAGCCCTTTTGGCCTCAAACACACTAATGTGACAAAACCCTGAGTTCCTGCTCTACCCGCACCCACGACTCAGGCACTGAGGTCACAAGTGGGTGCCGCCAGGTGGCCAGGCCCTATGCTGATCATGTGGGGTTTGTTATGGTTTGTTTTATTGAGACAATATCTCAACATTGCTAGCTGGCCTAAAACTCACAGAGATCCTCCTGCCTCTTCTTCTGAAGTTCTGGGAGTAAAGGTGTGCACCACCACACCTGGGCTTCAGCCATGGTTTTAGGGTGTTTTGTTTTGATTTGTTTTTTCTTCACTGTTCTAAGGCCATGAGGGTTGTGATGGGGCCACCATGACCTTTCTGCCTTGAGGTGATGAGTTGGGCTCAGATCTCCAACACTGACAACAATCTCAATACAAGATGCTCAGGGCTCACAATGAACTCAATAAAGCTACCCCATTCCCCAGGCTTCTAATGGGTACCATCTATTGCCTGTTTCAAATAGCAAGGGTACCATGTGCTGTCACAGAAGTGAACACAGGCTTGATGTGGGGGCACATGTCTTTAATTTAGCACCCAGGAGACAGAGGCAGGTAGTGAGTGCAAAGCCAGCCTGTTCTACATAGTTTCAGACCAAAATTAGACATAGACCTGCCCTCACTCTATGCCACCTCAGACCTCATCTTTGACACAGCATCCACACCAAACTGTCTCCTATGATCAAATATGACCCACTCCATCCCCATGTGACCTTGAGACCAAAAGGGGACCGACTTCAAGATTCCCAGTATAGTAAGGTCAGCATGGCCATGTCTGAACATGCTGTATGCGGCAGGTGCTCCCCAGCATCTGAACATGCTGTATGCGGCAGGTGCTCCCAGCATCTGAACATGCTATATGCGGCAGGTGCTCCCCAGCAGCCTGTTCCTACCTGGCCTCCAGGACGGGCATTGGGATCTTCCCTGTTTGTTCAAACACCATGATGGCCTTCTTAACATCCTGGACCGCTTGGCTCTCACGCTAGTTCCATACAGGGATGGAGAGAGAAAGAAGATTTGAAAGCAAGAAGCAGAAAAGCCTAGCACCAACCTGTTCCTGTTGCCCTGAGTTTTACATTGTAAGGGTAAAAAGGGTGAGATGGGTACTGTTCAACCCAGAACATTCCCAGGTCCCCCGGGTCCAGCTCAGCTCCAAAAGCCAGCGCCATCTTCTCAACTGCACTTGCTCCAGCCTCTGCTTCTCCCCCTGCCCCAGCTGCTCTTCCAGGAGAGGTGGAAGGCTTCAGGATGGGATGGGCCAGGCCAGAACAGAGGCTTAACTTTGAGATTTAAAAAAGTTATTAAATGTCAAAGCTAGGTATAGCGGCAAATACTCCAGGTACCCAGGAGGCTATGGAGTTTAAAGCCAGTCTGGGCTACACAACCTTGTCACAAAGAAAACGGAGAAGAGAGAAACAGAGAGGCAAAATGGCTCAGTGGCTCATGGTGCCTGCTGTAGATGCCTGGGAGACCTGAAATAAAACTCTTGGATCCTCATGAAGGAGAAAACACAATGTTGTCCCCATGTACACATGCATGGCCCATCCCTCTGATATCCTTAATATTTAAAAAAAAAAGGGGGGGGAGGGGCAAGCAAGATGGTCCAGGAGGTAAAGTGTTTGCCAAGCTGTTCAATCCTCAGGATCTACAAGATGAGAAGAGGGAACCAATTCCTGTGAGTTTGCTCTAACTTCTGCACATGTACCGTAAAAAAAATCATGTCATGTTGGTTGGTGGGTGCACACCTTTAGTCCCAGCACTCTGGAGGCAGAGGCAGGCAGAGCTCTGAGTCTGAGGCCAGCCTGGTCTACTGATCGAGTTCCAGGTCAGCCACGCTACACAAAGACCTTGTGATGGAAGAACAACAACAGAAAAAAAAGTAGATAAATTAAACTAAATTTAAAAAATGTAAAAAATCCGAAGAGCGTTCACTGCAGTGCAGGCCTGTCTTTAGGCACGGCCACTCTCCCCTGCTAGTGTTGTCAAAGACTCCAATGGACAGTACAAACCAAACACTTTCAGGAAAACAGCCAGCCCAGCCTCACTAGAGATGAACCAAGCAGAGGATGCTGAGGGCCAAAATACTCAAGCCCAGAGGCAAGTCAACCAAAAGCAATGTTCATTACCTCGGCAATGTCCCCAGGGGACGATAAATCCTCGTAGAGTCCCACATTCTCCAGGGAAACCTTCAGAGGGTAAAATAAGCATGTGTGTACAAAGACGGGCACTGGGTACTTCCAGGCAAGGATAGGGCAGGGGCCAGACTTGCCTTGAGGTCAGCAAGCCTTGTCTTGGCCAAGGAGATGTAGTCTGTAAGGAGGGAGTGGTACTTGCTTGGCACCAGGGGTGGGTGGAAAATATGCACCTACAAGAGAACACAGCAAAGCAGTGTCAGGCCACAGGAGAGCATGGCTGGTCTCCCTGGGACCTGAGCGGCACATGCTCAGGAATACAGTGTGGATGGTAAGAGATAGTTGCTACTAGGCATGAGATGTGTAACTATTGAAATCAACTCACAAGGAGTTGGTTGTAATGATGCATACCTGTAGACCCAACACACAGGAGTCAGGGGCAAAAGGATCATATCAAGTTCAAGGCCAGCCTGGTCTACATAGCAAGCTCTAGGCTAGCCGGAGGTATACAGTGATACTGTCTCAAAAACAAACAACCACAACCCACGAGAAAAGGCCTTTCCTTCTTGGGAGAAAACAAAGAAACCTGTACTGTGGCTGGTTCCGTGAGTGGGAGGGAAGGCGAGGGTATGGAGCACTGAGGACACCCAGGCAGCTCCACACCACGGACTCTACCGTCTAGAGAGAGAAAGGACGCTGTATGAGCAGACTCAGTCCATGCTAAGTCAGGCCTGTGATCACACACATGCTTCGTAGTTTTGGCTGAGTTTATAGGAAACTGACCACAGGTGCTAGGATAGAGAACCGTGAGTCCCGTGAGGGCTAAGAGCCAGACGGCCGTCTCCACAGCACGAGGAGAGCTCGGAGGACAGCAAGAGGATTTATCAAGAACATCAGGAAACACGGGTAGAATTGGCTCACAGGTCTGCACAATGACTTCACATTCCATGTATCTTTGGTGAGAGTCAGACAGTGGGAAGAAAGGCTCTCGGTGTCCAGACCTCTGGCTTCTCAGAGCTGGAGGCTGAGACACTCAGGAGCTCAAGACAGGATACATCAATAATACTGGTGTGTCTGCGTGCGTGTGCATGCGTGTGTACTTGTTCACAAGAGTGTCAGTCACAGCTCTATTATCTATAGCAGCACCTGACAGTCTTAAGGAATGGGTAACTTGGCCATAAACAAGACGAGGGTCCAGACTTGGAGCAAAAAGACAGGATCAGTTCTACTTTCGTGCGATGACTGAAATCTGTCGTTTCCTTTTCTCCCATACCCCTGTCCTCTTTGGAAGGTAAATTAAACTTAGCAAAAACAGAGCATCAGAGCTTCAGGTACGCAGCCCCAAAATAAGTGGAGGCACGGAATTAGCTGATCATAAGAAAAGTAACACCGCCAAGCCTTCCCTCCTCGTTTGAGATGGTGTTCACTGCTCCTCACAGTGGATTTGGATTCCTGGGCTCCTGTGGTCTCACGCCCTGGCCTTGAGTGGCTGAGACCTATACCACCATGCCCAGCTTCAGACCCTTGGGAGTGTGAGACATCATCTTGCTGTGGAGGCCTGGCATAGATAGAACTTGTGATCTTCCTGCCTTTGCCTCCGAAATGTTGGGACTACGGCACTGTGCCACGATCTATCTCCGGCTTCAAGATTGGTTTCTCTTGTTTTGAGACAGTGTCTCACAAAGTAGTCTAGGCTGTCCCAGAACACCTGTGCTGAGCAGACCTCTCTCTCTCACACTTGTGGTGAGCCTACCTCTGCTTCCTAAATGCTGGGATTCAAAGTATACACCATCCCATGTTGGGGGCCGACTTTTAGCAGAAAGCGGCTATCAGCTTTGCAGCCATCTTGAGCCATATACCCTGACATGAGACTTGATTACAATAGCCTACAACAGCTGAGCACACTCCGATAATCTTGGTTTAGATACCTTGAGATTAAAGGTGTGTGAGATTAAAGGTGTGTAACTTAAGAGTATGACTTAGAAGTATGTTGATCAGAGTTAGAGACAAGACCTAAGGACATGATTAAAGGTGTAACTTAGAGGCGTGGCTTAGAAGTAAGACATATAAAAGGATAGAGGCAGACAGAGAAAGTAACAGATTACTTGAAATCAGACAGGAGACACTTAGAGGAAGAAAGACTGAAGAATAAATGGGATTGAATCACACCCTGTCTGGTCTCCATTCTTTGAGTCTGCCCTCACCCTCGCTCTTGCTGAACCCCGACCCGCAGACCGGAGCGGCAGCTTGGGCCGGGATACAGTGGCCGCCCAAAAGTGGGTCGGCCCAGGCCTCAACATTTTGCCTGGGCTGCGACGTGTTTTGGCTGCCCCAACGTGGGGCTAGTGTGGACCCCAACAATCCCAGACTTGTTACAAATAGTACAACAGTAGTAGTAGACTTACATAAACCCCTTTTATTAAAAAAAGAAAACAAAAAGTTCTGGAAGAAATGACTATTGTAAATTTGGGGTATCTCTATGAAGATTTTTTTTTAGTACACTTAATATGCATGGATGTTTTTATTATGTATGGTGGTCTGCATGCATGTCTACCCATTGTGGGTGGGTCTGGTGCCTGCAAAGGCCAGAAGAGAGCATTAGAGTCCCTGGGAACTGGAGTTCCAGCCAGCTATGAGCCACCAAGTAGGTGCTAGGAATTGAACCCAGGTCCTCTGGAAGGACAAATCTCTAGGACTTAGAACTTGAACACATAAAACCGTATCATTTTATTAAGGCAAAAACAGACCCTCCTACATTCACTGATCTCCCAGTCACTCTTCCCAGCATCTTCCCAGACCCCACCTGGACCTGCTCATCCTTCTGGGAATCTATGTGGCAGGCACTTGATTGCACACTGGTAGAAAACATTCTCTTCCCCTGAGTTGGATGTGTGGGTGACTCCTAGGTGGCTATGCTGGCTCACTGTACATCAATGCTGGGCATTTCCTGAACTGTCTGGAGAAGGGCAGAAACCAGCCCTGGCTCAGCCTGATCTACAAGAGGCGGAGACGACCCTTATAGATAGGACATGACGAGCAGATAGCCTCAGGATGCAGCTGTCGGCTCCTTACCTGCATGTACCGAGGGGCTTCCCAGGGCACGAGGTCAGACAGGAATTTGAAGAGGAAGACCAGTGTTTTCTTGCTGCAGCTGTGGTAGCCATGCGAGCTCCCAAACGACTCCTGGAGAGAGAGCAAGCGAGCATGAGCCCCAGGGGCCACTTACTGTCAGCAGGAGCCCGATCTGCGCTGTGCTGGCCAACAAGAGCTCAGTAGCTGCATCTGCCCAGACACAAAACTGCCGCTGAAAAAAGAATTAACTTTGGTTCCGAGACTTTAAAATGTGCCAGGGACCAGCCAAGTTTATTAAAGTCACAACTGCTGTGCGAATAGTAACTCTGGACAGGTGTGGTGGCTCAGGCCTGTAACTCCAGTGCTCGGAAGGCTGAGGCAGGAGGAGTGCTACCGGGATGCACGGTGAGTTCCAGGCCAGACTGGACAAACATGAAAACCTGTCTCAAGACAACACTGACAAAAAGAGGGTATAGATACAGACAGCTGGTGCAGATACAGCCGAGCTGGTGCAGATACAGCCAGGTGGTGCAGATACAGCCGAGCTGGTGCAGATACAGCCAGGTGGTGCAGATACAGCCAGGTGGTGTAGATACAGCCGAGCTGGTGCAGATATGGCGCAGCTGGTACAGATAAACCTTAGCTGGTGGAGTGTCTCTCTAACATACACAATCTCCTAAATTTAATCTCCAGCAACTTCCAAAACACAGGTGTGGTTAAAAAAAAGAAAAAAAGCAAGCCTGTACCCCAGCACACTGTGGAGATGGACTATGGATGGAAGTTTATCCTCAACGATATAGTGTGTCTGAGGCCAGCCTGGGCTACATGAGACTCTGTCTCAGAAACAATAGCAAAACAAGCAACAATAGTAAGTATGGGATCCCGTGAATATCAGGAACACAGAGGCTCTTAATAAATGTGTCCATTTTGTCAGCTTGAGACTCTCTTGAACACATTGATTTCTGTCTCCAAACTCACCAAAACCAGAAATGTCACTCCATGGTAGGCAGCCAAGGAAAAGGGCCCAAATGACTGCCCTCTGACCCCAACCAAAGACCCTGAAGTCATGGAACAAGAATCAAGCCTGAGGCTGCCCCGTCTCTGTGGATACCAGGAGAACACAGGGCTGAGGCATGCAGGAACAAATGAATCATAACGGTGTTTGTCATACATGAACGTGCACATGTGGAAACTGCCCAGCCCACCCCTAAACCACACACACCTCGGCCATGCAGGCCACGAGAGACGGGCAAGGCACATATGAGACCAAACATTAAGCCACAAGTGAACGGAAGCCTTGCGATGGTTTTGTGGAGGCATACATTTTGCCAAGATCAGACAATTCTTTTGCATGTTAGCCTGCAGATACTAAAACACCATTCAGCCAGGAAATGGTGATGCACCTTTTAAATCCCAGCAGGGAGGTGGAACCCCGATTCGAGGCCAGCCTGGTCAACAGAGTGAGTTCTAGGACAGTCAGGGATACACACAGAAACCTTATTTCAAATAACCAAAACCAAAATCAAACAAACAAAAAACCCCCCAAAGTGAATTCCTGACAGTGCCCTGCTAGTCTCTGAGGTTCGAGGCACCAACTGTGCTACATACAAGGAAAGCGGCTCAGCACCCGACATCCGCAATGAGGCCGAGCTGAGGATATGCAAGGCTGCCCATAGCCACTTAGCTCCCAGCTCTGTTTTCTAACTACTAGACCAGCTACAGAGCCAAAGGGCCACACACCTAGATCTGGGGTCACAGACGTCACTGACACCCTGGGACAGAACAGCTGCTCTTCCAGAGGATCTGGGTTCAATTCTTAGAACCCACATGGTGGCTCCAGGGAATCCAAAGACCTCTTCAGGCCTCATGGGTACCAAGCACACACAGATACATAGATACACATGCAACTAAAACACTCATACACATAAAATAATAAAATTAAAATTAAATTAAAAGGTTAAAAGGAGGGGTAAGGAGACATCTCAGTGATTAAGAGCATTTGCTGTGCAGATCTGAGTTCAAGGCTAGCCTGGTCTACAGACTGAGTTCCAGGACAGATAAGGTTATACAGAGAAATCCTGCCTCAAAAAACAAAACACAAAACCAAACAACTCGCTTCCTCCCTCCCTCCCTCCCCCCTCACACACACACACACACACACACACACACACACACACACACACACACTCACACACACACAGGCACACACATGCACAGGCAGAAACAATAATACGAAGTGGAGCATGGTGGTACATGTCTTTAATCCCAACACTCAGGCAGCAGAGGTGGGTAGATTTCTGAGTTTGTGGCCAGCCTTGTCTACATAGTGAGCTCCAGGCTAGCCAAAGCTAGATAGTGAGACCCTGTCTCAAAATTACTATTATTATTATTAAAAGAAACAAATGGTTAATTTAGGACGGGCAAGATGTCTTAGCAGGTAAAAGTGTTTGCTGTGCAAACCTGACAACCTGAGCGTGACTCCTGGAACCCATAGTGCACGCACGTGCACGTGCACCACACTGGCCTAAACCTGTATCCACACCAGCTGGCCAAGGATCTCCCTGCAGACTTCACCTTGGGAGCACAGCCTCAACAGGCTGGGGATGACCTAAGATCTGTACTTTGAAAGCCCTTGCGAGGTGAGTCTGATGACTCTCAGGCTGAGGAGCACAGCATAGACAAATAACACAGGCTGCAGCCAAACGCAGAAGACGGACACACAAATGGGGTCCATGTAAGGACGAGGCACACGCCTCAGAACCTTCGGGAAAGAACGGAGCATGCGGCTGACACGAAGGAGCTGCTGCTCCCACTCTTGCTGAGCAGTCTCCCAGCTTAGGAAGGTTCCAGAAAAGGAGACTCCACCCAACAGGTGACTCCCGAGGACGCAGAGTGTGGTAGACAGCTTCTAGAAACACGTGAGGGTCTGCCTTGGCCAGGCCTGCCACACTCATCTCCTTTACCAGCAGCCCCACCCCCAACCGAAGCCCTTGGCTCATCAGAGAACCCACTTCCCAGGTGACTCACCTTGAACCAATCCGCATAGGACGGGAACACATAGGGGCCCTCCAGAGTAGCCTGGCGCACAATCAGGAACACAGTCACCATGCTGTCTAGGTGGTAGCTCTCAAAGGCCCGGGCCATCAAAGAGGCCACCCAATCTGTGAGGTTAGGACACAGTCAGTAGCAGGCAAGGGCAGGTGACTGAGTATCTGAGCTGTGCTCTTATATGGCACAATCATCTCCTGCTGGATACAAGCTGCCTCAGACCCACAGAAGCAGCACTCATACCGACAGACAGACAGACACACACGCAGACAGTGTTCTATTAAGTTCTTAGTGAGTGACAGGCATCAGTCATGTGCTCAGTCTCTACTGTGCGGACGAAACTCACTATGCAAATCACCCGTGCCCATGCTCAACAGCAAGACGGGGTGGGGGGTCGGGGACCTGTGAACACTTACCTTTAACCAGCTGCTGTGCCTCGGGAAAACAGACAACCAGTGTAGACACACAGGACAGCACATGTTGCCAGTTAACCTCCTGCATCTCCAGGACTTCCTGCAAACGGCCAACTGACTCTTCTGGACCCAGTGTCACCAAAACCTGGAATAACAGCCCCAGTTCCTTTCAAAACCCAAGTACACCACTGCCAGGCAGGAATCGGCTCTTCTGCTCTGTCTAGCCCATCCACTCCAACACCAAAGAAGTGCAGACTCCGTGAGGAGCTGCGACGGTGGCCACCATGTTTCTCCTCTGCAGTGCTCGGCAGTGGCTAGAAGGATTCTCGTTCTGAGAAAAAAAGGCTCTGCCCAATGACAAGTTCAGTCTCCTGATCCTGAACTGCAATCCTGGTGAGGACACTTGTCTTGCTAGAGACTCCTGAACCTCACACAGGGAATGCCCACAGGAACCAGTCTGATCCAGTCTTACACCTGAAAGCCTGCTACAGAGTAAGCCAACCCCACACTCACCCTGCAGTACAGATCTGTGAGCAGAGGGTGTGTCTTTGCAAAGCTCCACTCTTTCTGCATTTGAATGGCGTCAGACACTGGGAAGAACAGAAAATGTCACGTCAGCATTTATTAAAAAACAACAACAACAACAAAAAAACCAAACCCAACCAACCAACTGAATAAAATACCCTGTTTTTAAAGTTTCAGGGTCAACTGTTTTAATCTTTTCAAGTACTGCAGACACGACCGTTTCCTTTCATTAACTGAGGTCATTCCTCAGAATCAGAGGGATGTTGGTCCCAGACATGGATCCCAGACTCGGGGATAGTGTCATGATCTCAAGGGGTCTTTGGGCTTTCCATTTCACCCCCAGGTCTCAGCGCTCAAGAGCCTGAGGAGGACAGAACCACAAGCCTACACAAGGGTCACTGACATCTCTGTGAGAGTTCCACCATGGGTATAGGAGAAAGGACCCCAAAATGGGCCGACTGCAGCCATGGCGCGGTGGCCTACCTTTCAGCACGGGCTTGTGTGTCAGAATCTGAGTTAGCGTGTGACTGAAGAAGCTCTTGAGAGAATCCTCTGAGACCATACCACAGCATGTATGTCCAGAGTATACGGTGATCCTGCAAAGGGCATGACGGGGTGCCCAAGAGGGAAAGCACTGTCCCTAGCCTGGATCATGTCTAAGAACCAATGGGGCTCACCCTCCTTCAAGCCTGGAAAGCACTTTCTCCCCTAGGCCATGAAGCCACAGGTGTCAAGTGAATCATGGGACATGCGGTTTCATCAAGAAAGAAGTAAGCCATCTGAAGAAGCAGGCGGGAGACTAGACACTCTAGGAAGGCTGGGGCTATGCACCAAAGCTGAAGACAGACACGTGGGGGGGAGGTCACAGACACGTGACAGAAGCGTGGGGCTGAAGGACCTTTGGGGTCCTACACCTAGAAATCTGGAGGTTGAACAGGATTCTGCCATAAGAAAGAGATCTCTCGCTCCACCTCAGAAAAGGCTGGACAGACCTCCTGGGCTTTAGCAATAATCTTCCCCGAGGTCACCAACCATCAGAGAGTACCCAGCCGGTTACTGCTGCCACCCAAGGGTTTAAGATGCCATGTTTCCTAGCGAAGTAAGAACACCTTTCACACGAACAGCAGGCCTCCCAGACGTACCAGCCACTCACTGCCTGGTGACCCAAAGTCGTCTGTGGAGCAGCATCCAGAGTGTCAAGTGAAACTGATGACAGAATACAGGGCAGAAAAACAAGATCAGTCTCGTGAAGGTCCCTGTCCTGTGTCACTCCAACACTCTCAGACAAAAGGCCAATCCCCATATGTCTCTGGAGATCCAGAATCTCCTTGGACGATACCAGGTCTGTCGAGACATATAGATAGTTCCATCAGAGCACTGGGATCTGTGAGCTGTAAAGTTAAGGAGAGCTCAAAGAACTGTGACTGCTGAACTCAGCTGGTGACTTTATCGCTCTAGACATTCTGTGGGGCTGGGGACTGAATGTGCAAGGTTAGTGTTCTGCCTCTGTCTTTAATCCCAGCACTCGGGAGGCTGAGATAGGCAGATCTGCGTTCAAGGCCAGCCTTGTCAACAGACTGAGTTCCAGGACAGCCAGGGCACTCTTCAGACAACCCGGGTTCAATTCCCAGCACCTGCCTGGCAGCTTATAACTGTCTTTAACTCTACTTAGAGGGGAAGCAACACTCTTGTCTGGCCTCTGTGCATACGTATGAATCTGCTAGAACTGGTGGTAAGGAAATGAGTCACTTATATCTGGATTTATATAAGTCGTTAGCAACTTACAAGCCAGCATTCTCTGCAGTACATCAGTGGCAACCTGTCAACAGAACACAAATCCACTCAGTAATTAATTCTCGAGCAGTCACATGCTGGCGATACACAGGAGAACACCTTGTTATGCTGAGGTAAAAGAAGAAACTGTCTCACTCTTGGGAGCTCTTTCTTATTTCCTTAATAAATCCATGTAAGTTCTGCTGTGTGTGTATGTGTGTGTGTGTGTAAGAGAGAGACAGAAAAAAAAGACAGAAAGTGTGTGTGTGTGGGGGGGGTGACTATAGGCAAGCATATAGGCAGATTAACTTTACAGAGAGGCAAGCCTTTGGTTTGGTCCCTAGCACATCATACAATCGGGAGTGGTAGTGCACAGTTAATAATCCCTACACACTGAAGAGGTAGACTCAAGATTAGAATTCAAGGTCACGCCATGCATGGTGGCACATGTCTCTAATCCCAGCACTTGAGAAGCAGACAGATCTCTTAAGCTGGAGGCCAGCCTGGACTATCGAGTGAGTTCCAGGACAGCCAGGGCTACACAGAGAGACAAGATCATCCTTGCCTACACACGAGCACACGAGATTGTCTCAAAAAACCTAACTGTCCTCCTGCCTCTACTTTTCCTGCCTACCTGGGACATCTTTTCAGGCTCTACAAGTCTTCTTGGATCTGAGCTTTCCTGAAATCCCCTGGAAATTAACATTTGCACAATACCTGAAAGACAAAATATTCAAAGTAATTTATATGCATTATGGTCTCCAAGCAGCAATGGCTCGTGCTGATCCAGTTCAAAGGAGTGCACGTGTACACAGACTGCAGAACTGTTCATGCGCAGAGCACCTGGCCCTCAGTGAACTCCTAAGCCTGCCACTGCCTGTCTGACTGAGACACAAGCGTTTATCCAACTTCTTAAAGAAGTCAGGCTTATGGTAAAGACTTCTAAGATTTTATTTCTACTTTATGCTTTGTTTGGCTTTGAGATTGGCAACTTGCTAAACTGCCCACCTCAGCTTCAATCTCAGTTCAGCAACCCAGTCAGAGTGGCTAGGATTATATATATATTTAAACCACCACCCAAAGGAAGCACCACATCTGAGGAATGAGGAAAACAAACTGATTCATAATTCTATATTTAGGACAGGGCTGAGGGGGGTCTCACTATTAGCCTTGGCTGGTCTGAAGATTCCTATATGGACTAGGCTGGCCTCAAATTCCTAGATATCTACCTGCCTCTGCTTCTGGAGTTCTGGGACTAAAGGAATGAGCCCACATCTGGCTGATCCAAACTGGCTGATTCGTGATTTTAAAGATCAAAATAAGAAAGCCTGAAATTGAGGTTTTCTGTCTTATCTTTGATTTAAATTTTAACATGTCTAGGGTAGATTACAAGAAATATAAGCAGTTCATATCACCGGAAAGTCATCTTTGCAAACTAAGAAATATACCAACTTAGCCAGGCATGATGGTTAAACATCTGTAATTCCAGCTTTGGGAAGGACGAGGCAAGATTGCCATGAATGTGAAGGGCTATCCTGGACTACAGGGTAAGACCCCTTCTCAAAACACACAAGAAGACCAACTGTGGTGATACATGCCATCAATCCCAGCATTCAAAAGAAGCAGAGGCAGGCAGATCCTGAGTTTTAGTCCAGCCTGCTCTATATGACGAGTTCCAGGCCAGCTAGAGTTACACGGTAAGACCCTCTCTCAAAATCAAAACAAGAGAAACCCACGAGCTGCCTGGACAGAGTGCATGCTCCTCACATTTGACTGGAGTCACCTCTCTGGGATTGCAGCCTGTGGCTGAGATGGCAAAAGAAGCAGGGACCACCCAGGGGAAAACCCAACTGCCACGAACACTCCTCAGTTGGATTCCAACCACTCAAGAAAACAGAGGTGAGCTGGAGAGATGGCTCAGTGGTTAAGAGCACAGGCTGTGCTTCCAGAGGTCCTGAGTTCAATTCCCAGCAACCATGTGGCAGCTCACAACCATCTGTCATGGGATCAGATGCCCTTTTCTTGTGTGTGATAGCTACAGTGTATATAAATATATAAAATAAATAAATCTTAAAACACACACACATACACACACACTCAGACATTTAGGAAGAAAGAGAGAGAGACAGACAGACAGACAGACAGACACAGAGAGAGAGACAGAGAGAGACAAAGAAAGAAAGAAAAAGAAAGAAAGAAAGAAAGAAAGAAAGAAAGAAAGAAAGAAAGAAAGAAAGAAAGAAACGGACGGACGGAGGCCCATGACTGACCTGGTGAGTTTACTTCACGCTAGACCCACAGGAATGGAGAGACTGCTCTCTTTTCCAGGATCAAAACGAACAATCATCCCCAGGAACTCGCCTGCTACGGACATACCAGAAAGCACGGCTCCCACAGCACCGGAGGACGGGCAGGATGCGGCTCCCACAGCACCAGAGGACGGGCAGGATGCAGCTCCCACAGCACCGGAGGACGGGCAGGATGCGGCTCCCACAGCACCGGAGGACGGGCAGGATGCTCCTATCTGCTCACACAGGAAGCGTAGGCTCTTGAAGAGCCACATGGTCATGGCTTCTGTGTCAGGATGGCTGAGGACACAAAGAGCAGAGGCTGGGTCCCCCATCCCACTACCCTCATAATTTCATTCACTTGTTTATTACTGCAATAGTCACTTAAGTTGAAAGCACTGTCTAGTAAGAATGAATCAGCAGCTGCCGAATCCTGTCTCAAGGATCAAGGCAGGGACAGGGCACCTGCCTGGCTGCTGATAGCGCAAGAAAAGGACACCATTTTTAAAAGTTTACTAATGAGGGGGATGGAGATGGCTCAGAGGTTAAGAGCACTGGCTGTTCTTCCAGGTCCTAAGTTCGATTCCCAGCAACCACATAGTGGCTCCCAACCATCTGTAATGGGATCCGATGCCCTCTTCTGGTGTGCAGGTGTACATGTAGGCAGAACTCTATACAAGTGCTTTGGCACATCTGTAATGTGAGGATATAAATTAATAGTCTGACTCCTGATTTCAGAAAGGAATAAATACAGTTACATACATTTTATTAACCATGTTTACCCGAACATCTCCTTTTTTAAGTTATTTTGTTCTGAGACAGGGTCTCACGGAGCCCAGGGCGGGTCTTGATCTTGGTATGTAACTGAGTAGCTTTAAGTCATTTGTTTGTCTTTTAATGACTTAATATTTACCTTTACATTTAATTTAAAAAACCTGTTATGTGTAGGAGGATTTTGTATGTCTGTAGACCCTGTATGTGTACTGCCTGCAGAAGTCAGATCTCCTGGGAGCTGGAGTTATGAATGGCAAGCAGCTACCACGTGAATGCTGGAGACCAAACCTACCTCTGCAAGAGCAACCAGTACTCTTACCCTGAGCAGCCCAGATCCTGACCTTGTGAGTCTCTTTGTCCTCCCTCCTGAGATCTGGGATTGCAGGACTGAGCCCCCGAGCCCCTGAGCCCCTTCATGAAATGCCGGCGACTGACCTCTGGCTTCAGGCCGTCAGTGGAAACACCCTAAGCCCAAGTCCATCTTTCTTCAGGTTTTCTTGCTACTGTTTGGTTTTTATTTTGTTTTGAGACAGTCACACTATGTAGCCCTGGCTAGCCTAAAACTCACTATGTAGTCCAGGCTAGCCTTGAACTCACAGCGAGCCATCTACCTGCCTCTGCCCTGCAAAGTGCTTTCTTGTCTTTTTTTTTTTTTTCTATATTTTTAAAAATAGTCATCATGAGAGGGGCTGAGGAAATGACTCAGTCAGTGATGTGTTCCCTGTGCCCAGGGCTGGGAAGACAGACACAAGAAGATTCCTGGGGCTTGTTGGCTAGCAAGCCTGGCCAAATCGGCAAGCTCATAGTTCAGTGAGACCCTGTGTCAATTAAAGAATAATTGTGAAAGACACACAACACTGACCTCTGGCTTCTACAAGCATGTGTATACTCATGTACATACAAGCATGTGTATACATACACATACATACATATGTACACTTATGCACATACAAGTGTGTGTATACATACATACAAACATGTGTACACTTATACACACACAAGCGTGTGTATACATACACACATACACACATGTGTACACTTATGCACACACAAGCGTGTGTATACATACACACATACACACACGTGTACACTTATGCACACACAAGCGTGTGTATACATACACACATACACACATGTGTACACTTATGCACACACATGCGTGTGTATACATACACACATGTGTATACTTATGCACACAGAAGCATGTGTATACATATACACATACACACATATGTACACTTATGCACACACACGAGTGTGTATACATACGCATATACAACAATGTGTATACTCATGCACGTACAAACACGTATATTTACACATATGCATAAAAATCATCACCACGAGACATGTACAAAGAAAACATGCACAAGGGTACTTTAATACCACTAAATGTCTCATAAGAAAAAGGACATATACAGTCAGACAAGACGGCTTAGCAGGTAAAGACGCTCACCACCAAAACTCGACCCCAGAACACACACAGCGGAAGAGGAAAACCGGCCCCTCTTCTGAGCTCTGCACACATGCCATGGTGCATGTAACTCCCACCCCACGATAAATAGATAGACACATAAATACATAGCATAAATAAATAAATAGCTTTTAGAGACAGCTTAGAAACACAGCTATGAATAATGAGCGGCCGCGTGGCGCTGAGTAACCCACAATGACAACCAAGTACCTTTGCAGTAGCTCTTGCAGGCTCACGACACCGTGCGTGTGAAGACACCACACAGCTTCAAGCAACAAAGAATTCTGAAAACACAACAGCATTATCTCAATGTGTGCTTCGTCCTACAGACAGACAAAGTGTCACAGCATGGTCTAAAGGGCTCAAGTCACACCGCATTCATGTCCCTTTCTGTTCTGCATGGCTTTTCCTCTGCAGTCTGTGACAGCTCTGACCTCCCAGGAGTCTTCGGTGAAGTCATTTCCAATCCGTTCTACGCTCTGGCCTCACATTCTGAACTCCTGCCTGGAGACTGTCCCGTGATCCCCACTCACATGCTATGGCTGGAGAACACGCTCGTACATACACATGTGTACAATAAAGATTAGAAAATTTAGTGTTTCAAATACAGCTTACGAATATAGTTTGTTTTGTTTTGAAATAGGGTCTCATGTCGTCCAGGCTGGTCTGGAACTTACTATGTAGCTAAGGATGACCCTGAACTTCTGATCCTTCTGCCTCTACACACACACATATACACACCACTGTGCCCAGTTTATGAGGAGCTGAGGGTCTAACCCAGTGCTTCAAGCAGGCTATGCAAACACCCTTAACCTGAGCTACATTCCTAGCCCTTATTAGTATAGTTTGGAAATTATGTGTTAGTAACCCACTTACTCCAGAAGAGCCTTCCTAATAGCACAGCAAAAAGTCTGAGGACAGCGCTTCTATCATCTGATTGATCTTATCTTTTTGGAGACAGATAGGATCTCATTGTGTGGCACTGTCTGGCCTGGAACTCTGAGTACACCAGGCTGACTCTGAACTCAGAGACTGTCCCCCCTCAGTCTTTCAGGTGCTAGCCTTGGGTCCCTAGGTTCCCTGTTCTAATCAATACGGACACTGATAGAACAGACACAAAGCTAAAATGTTCTTTCCGCCCCCAGGGGCATCTGATGAACCCTTGTCAAGATCTGCAATGAATGAGATGTTTGGCCAAATTCCGAAGAAAATTCATAGACCCAAACCAACAGAAATCGCCTTTAAAAATCCTAAGGAAAAGAACTTCACACTTACCTGTGCTTTCCATAATTCTTGACAGAAGGTGAGACGGGAGAACATATTGTGTGCCAGCAAATGCCGAGCAATCACTAGTAAGCAAGACAGCTTCTTCTAAAAAGAGATACGATCTGGTTTTTTAAAGAGGTAAATTATCTAAAAACAGTCTTAAAGGAATACGGTATTTTCCCAACCAGCTAAACCAGACAGGTCTTATTTAAGGGGCCGGCTTCTCACGCTTTGTTCCGGGCTGAGCAGCACAGGGTGGCTGGGCTCCAGGCAGACCTGCTGCACACTGTGAGCAAACACACTGGCAGACAGCACTCCCACAGGAACACCCAGCCTCAAGGCTTGATCCCGAAAAGCAGAGCCTAAAAACAAAACAAAGCCACGACTTACCCTTAAAACACAAGAAACACAACCATCAAAAGATATAAGTTGGGCTGGAGAGATGGCTCAGAGGCTAACAGCACTAAGTGCTCTTGCAGAGGTCCTGAGTTCAATTCCCAGCACCCACATGGTGGCTCACAACAATCTGGAATGGGATCTGATGCCCTCTTCTGGTGTGTCTGAAGACAGCTACAGTGTACTCATATACATGAAATAAACAAATCTTTAAAAAAAAAAAAAAGATTTAAGCTGAAAAAAAATGCTTCTTATTCAGTTGTAGCAACACGGTAGAAAAAGGACAGAAATGGAAAAAACGGACACAAAATGAAAATGACTTCATGGCTAAAGTGGCAGCTCTCAGGACACTCTGAGCTCTATGTCACACACATATGCACGCATGCATCTTGTACCACAGCAGATACGCTCCATGGCGACATACAAGGGAACGTTATCATCCTCGGATAAAGGAGCTCGGTGACCGCTGTCCTCAGACTTCCTGCTGTGCTATTAGGAAGGCTCTTCTGGAGTAAGTGGGTTACTAACACACAATTTCCAAACTATACTCATAAGGTCGAGAAATATATCTTTTGATGGTTGTGTTTACAAAGGTGTTTACAAAGCATGCGTAAGGCACTGGGTTAGACCCTCAGGTCTTCATGCCAAGACAGGGATGGAACCCATGGCCTCAGACACCGGATACAATGCCACAATACTCCGATTCACCCTTAGTCCCTAATTACTTTAGCCCCACAGATGAGTTTACCTCCCAGGGACCTTACAAACATTCAAGTCCAAACTGGACAGGATTTCGAGATACTCTGCCTTGCACCTGAGAGGGAGCAAAGGATCATGGGTACACTCAGGGAGAGGCTGGACAAGCTTACGGCGGTAACCAGGCTCCTGACCCAGTCTGTGGTCGGTAGTCCTTAAGGTGAAATGTCCTGAGCAACCTAGAAACAGGCAGTGCTTACAACAAATCATTCCTGATTTACTTCCCTTCCAAAACTAATTATCAAGGGAAAAAAAAAAAAAGAAGAAGAAGAAGAAGGCTGGAAAGACGGCTCAGCAGTTAAGAGCATGTGTTGTTCTTCCAGAGGACCCAGGTTCGAGTCCCACAACATATGCAGAGGCTTATAACTGTCTGTAACTCCAGTTCCGGGGGATCCAACCCCCTTTATAGTCTCCACGAGCACTAGGCATGCACACAATCTACAGACAGACATGCAGAAAAAACATCCATACATATTAAAAAAAAACCTAAAAAACTAATAAATACATATATAATGCCCGTTATCTTCTAGGCTCTAAAAACTCACATCAATGAATAAGGAAAGCCAGATGCAATAATTATAGAGGCTTCAAATCACAAGTGTTAGAAATCAGAGCTGGGACTGGCGACAGATGCCTGTAATTCCGGCTACCAGGGATGCTGGGGGGATTGAAGACTGAAGGCCAGACTAGATGACTTAGCCAAACCCTGGCTCCTTTTTAAAAAATCGTTTAAAGGACTAGAGACAGACAAAATACCCTAGGTTCAAACCCCAGTGTGTCCAATAATAATAAACTTAAAAAAGCAAATTTCAGGGACTGGAGCATGGCTCAGGGAGGCAGAAGTAGGTGGATCTCTGCGAATTCAAGGCCAGCCTGGTCTACAGAGTGAGTTCCAAGACAGCCAGGGCTATGCAAAGAAACCATGTCTGGGATGGTGGGGGGTAAAGCAAGGAAATAACTCCAAACCAAGTCATAAAGCCTGTGTAACTGGGGATAATACATACGCGAGAAAGGGCATTGTTTGGTGGAAAATGAATGTCTATGTACTGTAAACAGATTGTGACTTTTTGCTTAGACGTTTCCTAGGTCAGTGAATTGAAAAGCACAGTGACAACTCACGGATAAAGGGAGCGGACCGGTCGGAGGAAGTTTCGGCACCATCACAGCCAATCAGCTCGCCGAGACGCACCATTTTACACCGTGGCTCTTCTACCTACAAACCCAAACAGTAAGAATCACTTTCAAGGCTCGAGCGGTGTGTGGCTTGCATAGCGGGCAAGTTTCGTTTGGTCTGGTTCTCTGGTTGGTGATTTTGCTTTTGTTTTGAAATTCATCTTTGTGTGTGAGAGTGTGAGTGTGTGTGTGCGTGTGTGTGTGTGAACGTGTGTATGTGTTTTAGAATTTCTATTGCTGTGATAAAAACACCATGGCCAGAAGCCACTTGGGAAGCTTATTTTAGATTATAACTGGTGCTCCATCTTGCTGGGCAGTGGTGGCACTCAGGAAGCTGAGGCAGATGGATTTCTGCGTTCAAGGCCAGCCTGGTCTACAGAGTGAGTTCCAGGACAGCCAGGGCTACACAGAGAAACCCTGTCCAAAAATAAACAAACAAAACAATACAAAAAAAAAAAAAAAAAAAAAAAAAACCCAAAAAAAAAAAGAGAAGCAGACACACATAACAACTACATCCATCACCCAGGGAAGCCAGGACAGAAACTCAAGGTGGGAACCTGAAGGCAGGAGCTGATGGAGGGGCCATGCTGCTTACTGGCTTGCTCACCATGGCTTGCTCGGCCTGCTTTCTTATCGATCCCAGGACCACCAGTCCAGGAAAAGCACCACCACCCCCCAATGCGTTAGACCCTCCCCCAACAATCATTCATCAAGAAAATGTAGCACAGGCTTGACCACAGGCCGACGTGAGTGGGGTGGGTTTCCAAATTGAGATGAACTCTTCCCAAATGCTTCTTAGCTTGTGATGAGTTGACTTAAAACTAGCCCAGTGTGCATGCTTGTCTGTGCAGTGTTCACAGAGTTCAGAAGAGGGTGTCGGGTCCCCTGGAACTAGAGTTACAGATGGCTCTGAGCCACCTGACACGGGTTCTGGGGACAACATGATGCCTGACAGCTCAGTGGTCAAGAGCGCTTGTTGCACTTGTAAAGGACCAAGTTTTGATTCCCAGCACCCACATGGTGGCTCACAACCATCCATAACTCCAGTCCCAGGGGATCTGATGCCCTCTTCCGACTTCTGTAGGCACTGGGCACACGTGGTACATACATACATGCAGGCTAAACACTCATTCATACACATAGAAACAAAACAGACTGTAAGGAACCACCGCTCCAGCCCTTCAAGTACTTTTTCCCAGAAGAAATTTACTAAAGCCTTTCAAGAATTAGTAAGTTTACTTACTACCCAACTATTTTCATCTCCAAAGACATAAAATATAAAATAACTCCGCTTTCTTCCCACCTGGTTTGCAGGCACCAGTTATTCACACAGGCTTAGAAGGATATTAAAAAGATTATGATCTGGCTTGGCTCCAAGCACCCGGCCATGCCAACTTCCTCTTACCTCTAGCAAAAGGTCATGCATGTTTTGATGGTATCTCAGGAGCTTCAGAGCGGAATCCTTTAATTTCTGTTCCCTTTCAGGATCATATTTTTGCTTCTTGACTCTGCCCGCTAAAGAGATTTTTTTTAAAAAGAAAAGAATTGCTCAGAAAATTATAGCGCAACGTACACAGGGTGACACGCTGCGCGAAGGTCCAGAGAGAGCTGCCCAAGATCTGGACGGTCATCTGCTGCTGCGGCAAGCGGCTGGAACCAGGAAAGCCTGGGGCCCGTGGCCCTAAGAGGACCAGCGGCCCAGAACTGCAGACTCTCGGGGCTGCGCCACGCTGGGATCTCAACCCGGACCCCGGGGAATGGAGGGACCGCACTGGGCGCTGGTTGGGGTCGGAAAGTAGTGTTAGCAAGACCTACCCAGCAGCTCGGTCCAAGATTTTCGGAGGCCCCGAGGCCCACCGCCCATCGCAGCACCCCGCGCCGGCGAGCCGGGCATAGCGTCTGGAACACCCGCTCTGCAGCCCGCGCTGCCTTCGGATTGGCGGCGTCCAGGCGCTGGCGCTCATTGGCTAGGATCACGCCTGACCACACCCCCCGAGGGCGGAGCTTGCTCTGCAGCCTTCTTTGTTGGGGCAGAGGGCCCTGAGTCTGGCAGCGTTCGGGTGGCGGAGTAGGCAGTCTGGTGGCAGCCTTGGTGCAATACACCAGCGCGTGACAACTTGGAGGAAAGTGGTGCAGAATTGAGAATGGCCCGGGAGCGTGGTCTGGGGAGATCACGTGACAAACTGGACTCGGTTTTTGGTAAAAACCTCTTACCTACTTTGCTCAAAAACACACAGGATCGATCCCTAATTCTCTGCTGTGCTTATTTGGCTCTTACTGTGGGAAAATTGACCAAAGGAGTTTTGGTGCTGGGATGTGAAGTTCAAAGGCTGAAGAAGAATAGAGTTGCTATCCCCCTCCGCTAAGGGCTCAAAGTACTCAGGAAGGAAAAACAGCCACAAAAACGCTATCATTCCTGTTTTTTCCTTTATAAAGTCCACCTGACTTTATAAAGGGGCCGAGCTGTAATCCCAGCACTCAGGAGGCAGAGGCAGGTGGATCTCTGAGCTGGAGGCCAGCCTGGTCTACAGAACGAGTTCTAGGACACCCAGGGCTACACAGAGGAAACCCAGTCTCAAACAAACAATAAAGAGGTCATTATCTGCACTGCAGTAACTGCTTGATTTTCAGTTTTATCCCAGGCATACACGCAGACTCTTAGTGGAAGACAGGATACTAGAGACAGGCTTGAACCAGTCATGACACCCAGGTTGTGATTACAATCCACCCAGCCCGAAATCAGTCAGCAGCTGGAGGAGCCATTATCGGAGCCAGATTAGAGTGGACAAAGACTGACCAAAGTTTTCCAGGAATCAGGTTTATCTGCCTCCATGACCTGGAGGTGCTACAGTTGTTCCGGGAGCCAAAAAGCCACTTGACGCGTCAAAGAGAACACTTAACTCGAAAGATATAAAACTGAAGAGAACCAATTTAAGAAAAAAATTCAACAAAACCTCATCATTAGGGCCAGGACTCTTCCCGGCTCAGGTTGGAGAGCTCTATGTTGCCTCTTGGCATCCGAAGTGCCATCCGGCGGAGAGGGTCTAGGGCCATCAGAAGATTTGGCTGTACTTCCATCATTGCCCACAAGGTGGACTCTCCGCCAACACAAGCCCTCCCCACGCTCACTGGCCCAGCCCGCTGAGTTTGTAACCCAGGCTGGCAAACTCAGAGATAGCTGCCTCTGCCTCCTGAGGGCTGGGATTAAAGGCGTGTACCACCGCTGCCTGGCAAAATGCAGCCTTTTATTTTAACCCAGAAAGGACCATTTTCCTCCATATGAAAGAAATGATCCGCTCTGCAGCCTGTGGGTACAAAGAAGTAATAGCTTACCCCAATCAGGCCAACAGACAACCGGTACTAGTACTTACTGAGTGTTTTCAAGCTTTCCTTGCAAATTTATTTCTTTTCATTGCTGCTTTGTAATCTGCATTTTCAACAAGTACAGTAGCACAAACTAGAGATCCCAGCGGCTCTGGAAACTAAGGCAGAAGGATCATGTCTGCCTAGGAGTTTGGGGTAGCCTAGGCAACATTACAAGACCCCCTCCCCCATTTCACAAACAGAGTTAGAGAGCAGCTGAGGTGGAAACTGGCTGAGGAAGACACCCGGTGTTGACCTCTGCACCCTATACACGTGTGCACACAAGCATTCACACATACAGAAGTAGGAACGCACACGCACATGTACACACACAAATAACCTTCCTGTTTTACCCACGGCATAAATATCTTCTCCCACAGTTTCTTGTGGTTCTCTGGAGATTCCCTCCTCTTAACAGCCAGGTATACTTGACTCAGTATAAAAGGGGCTGCTTTCCCCTCTTCTTCTCTTCCCTCTCCGTCTCTTCTCTCCCCATTCCCCTCCCCCCTCTCTCTCCACATGTTTATGGCCAGCCTCTACTCCTCTATTCTGTCTGTTTGTCTGTCTGTCTGTCTGTCTCTCTCTCTCTCTTTCTCTCTCTCTCTGTGTCTGTCTGTCTGTCTCTCTTTCTCTCTGCCTTTCTCTGTCTCTACTACCCCCTCAACTTCCCTCTCCATGTCCTAAATAAACTCTATTCCATACCTGTCCTATGGCTAATACCTTAGGGGGAAGGGATGCCTCAGCATGGGCCCACAGAGGCACACACACACACACACACACACACACACACACACACACACACCTGCACCATACCGAACCTCCACCAAACATATCCCTGGCTTCCTTTTCTTCTTTATAAAACACCACAGGTGTAAGCCACCTGACATAGGCACTAAGAATAACCGCTGAATCACCTCTCCAGCCTGGGCTTTGGGTAGGTTTCTTGAGGTGACAAAGACTCAAGTGGCCCAGTCTGACCTCAGACTCACTTCACAGCTGAGGATGGGCTTGAACCCCTGCTCCTCCTCCTCCTGCTTCACAAGAATCTTGGAAACAGTCATTGCAGATATAACAAAGGCTCTCAGGAGCATCCCAGGTTGTCTAAGAGACTCCTGAATCCAACAGCGACTGTCAGGAGACAGAACGGAAGATGACAAGGGAGAGACAAGGACACCAAGATACATTGAAGCCCAGATATAGCTCATACCTGTAATCTCAGAAATTGGGAAGCTGAGGCAGGAGGATTACCATGAGTTCCAGGACAGCCTGGATGACCGTATGAGGTCATCTAAAAACAAAAACAAACAAAAAAAGAGTTGGAGGAAAGGAGAGTATATGAGGGAGTCTTCTGGTGCCCCTTGAGGGAGCCTCAGCCCACAGACACTTTGCCTTCTGGCCTCCAGAACCGTAAGACTGGGTTTCTGACTTGATGGTGCTAACACCTTTAGTCCCAGAGGCACAGGCTGGTGCTGATGGATTGGATCTCTGTGAGTCTGAGATCAGCCTGTTCTACATAGTGAGTTCCAGGCCAACCAGGGATACTAGCGAATCCCTGTCTCAGCAAAAAGAACAAAAATGAATGTATTTCTGTTCTTTGAGCTCCTGGGTCATTTGTGGCCATGTTTTGGCAGCTTCAGGAAACTTCTGCAGACACCAGTGCTTCTGTATCGTCATAGTGAAAAACTATACAATGCCATCAGTATGGAATTGACTTTGATGCAGTGCACTACATGTAGGGTACCAGGAACCTCTGAATATGGACCACAGGTGGGGACCAGCTGCCCCAGCAGAGAGAGAACAGGAGTGTAAAGGGTAAAGAGCAAATATCTTAGCCTTGTGGACCACATGGTGTTTGTTTATCACAGCTATCCAACTTGCTATAACTTAAATAAAGCAGCCACAAATATGTCCTGGATAAATGTAGCTGTGTGCCAATAAAACTTGATTTACAAAATGTGTCCCAAGTGCCAGAGTTTTTCTAGGTTCTAGTCTCTCCAAAGATCCCTGTACCATGAATGAGGATAACACTAGGTATGATGACTTATCCTCATGACCCCAGCAATTAGGAAGCTGAGCAAGAAGGATTGCAGTCAGTTCCAGGTCAGCCTACAGTATAAAACTCCGCCTCAAGGAAAGAAACAAAACTGGCGATCTAGACTCTATCCCAGCCTTGACATCTGAGCTCACAGACAGACAGCAGTATCACCTATATGTTTTTACTCTGTCAAGTAAAGATAATAAAATGTTCTATCTGTCTCAGAGGGATATGGCGAGACTATAATGAAATATCATTGGTGATATCACTGTGACCACTTTACTAGTATTAGGAAAATGCCGACAGCTACGTGCACACAGTTACTCTTCCTTGGTGTGCTTGGTGGACTCTCACCACACACCATTCTAGGCCTGGGGCTGCCGCAGTAAAAGCAGCAACAAACCAGGCAAAAAATCCCCACCTCTGTGGGTAGTATGGTCTAGTGGGAGCCATAAATAAATGAAATATAGCATATTGGATGATGCATTGTGCCTTGAGAGATTTATAGAACTGAAAACAGATTAGGACCTGGGTGTGGATCAATAGAGCGTTTGCTTAGCACGCATGAGGCCTTAGGGTTTTACTGATGTGAGCAGACACCATGACCAAGGCAAGTCTTATAAAGGACAACATTTCATTGGGGCTGGCTTATAGGTTCAGAGGTTCAGTCCATCATCATCAAGGCGGGAACATGGCAGCATCCAGGCAGGCATGGTGCAGGAGGAGCTGAGAGTTCAACATCTTCATCTGAAGGTTGCTAGGGAGAGACCGACTTCCAGGCAGCTAGGACTAGGGCATTAAAGCCTGCACTCTCAGTGACACACCTACTCCAACAAGGCCACACCTCCTAATAGTGCCACTCCCTGACCCAAGAGTATATAAACCATCACAGATCTCTTGCATAACATGCATGAGGCCTTAGGTTCCCTGCACAGTACTACAAACAAACAAACAAATATTATTATGATTTGCAGTGGGGAGGTGGGACTGGTGAGGCCACCAGGGAGGAGCTTTGTAAGTTTTATGAAAACCTTGGCTTCACTCAAGGGAACCTTGCTAGGAACCGTCGGACCTGAGCTGGGCTCTGTGCTAAAAATATGCTGAGTGTGTTGGGGACAGACATAGAGCAAGCCAGCGCTTCTGGTTATCAGAATCAGTTCATATTTGAAAGTTGATCTTCCAGGTTAAAGAAAGCCCCACGGTTTTGGCCTTGGCTATGGGATGCCAGGAACTGGAGAGCCGGTAGGTTTGATGGCAGGAGCAGGAATCAATGACTACTGCCATCAAAGTGTCATTGGCCATGAGATTTGCACAACCCCCAATCATCACCATCCTTCACTCTCGGCTTTAAAAGGAGATGAGGAGTGCTGGAGAGATGGCTCAGTGCTTGTCCAGAGGAGCAGGCTCAGGACGCAGTATTCACCGGACTAACAACTGTCCTTAACTCCACTTCCAGGGGAGCCACTGTTCTCTTTTGGCCCCTAGAGGGCGCACTTTTGCCGACGAAACACAGTTAAAGCCAGATTTTGTTATGAACACCTTTGATCACAGCACTTGGGAGGCAGAGGCAGGCAGATCTCTGTGAGTTCAAGGCCAGCCTGGTCTCCAAAGTAATTTCCAGGCCAGCCAGGGATACATAGAGAGATCCTGTCGCCAAAAAAAAAAAAAAAAAAGTTTAAAAAAGAAAGATTAGAACAATAATAAAACAATTTTAAATCTTCACTCTAACAAGCAAAATTTAATTTTTATTTATTATTATTATTAGTGTGAGCGAGAGAGAGAGAGAGAGAGAGAGAGAGAGAGAGAGAGAGAGAGAGAGAAGACAAAGACACAGGGTTGAGAATATTCAGGATACCATGGGGCACATGTAGAAGTTAGAGGAAAACTTCCAGGAGTCGATTCTCTTCTTTCCCTGTGAATTATGGGGATCATCAGGTTTGGACAGCAAACCCTTTACTTGTTGAGCCAGTTTCTGGGTCCATTTTTTGGTGTGTGAGTGTGTGTGTGTGTGTGTGCAGGTCTCAACATGTAATCCTGGCTGACCTGGAACTCTCTGTGTTTGCCAGGCCGGCCTTGAACTCTCAGAGATTCAACTGCCTCTGCCTTCAAGTGCTGAGACTAAAGCTGTGCCCTGCCTCGTCCAGCCCCTTTTGCTTTTGAGACAAGGTCTCCCTACATAGCTCATGTTGGCATAAGGACTTCCTACCCTCTCACTTCTGCTCACTGAGAGCTGGATCACAAGTCTGAGCTACCACATCTGGCAGATTCAAAGTCTGCTCCTACTCTCTGTCAGGGGAGCCAAGGAAAACAGATACCTTCGAGCATTACAGATGTGTACGTAAGTGGAGACAGCCTCTTTGGAAGACAATTTACTGTTGCTTGTTTTAAGTTCCTACACTGAGGCAGGGAGTAGGTCAGATGTAGACTACTGGCTGAGTGGGCGCTGGGTTTAGTTCTTAGCTAGTCCTGTGAGAAATTTATACATTTATATACTTTTTTATCTAAAAAAAATTAAAACAAATTTATGCTTGTTTTTATTTTATGTGTATAAGTGTTTTACCTGTAGGTATGTGTGTGCATTAGATGTATATACCTGGTGCCCCTGGAGGACAGAAGAGGGCACTGAATCCCCCAGACCTGGAGTTCCAGATGGCTGCAAGCCAACATGTGTGTGCTGGAAACTGAGCCCCAGTCCTCTGAAAGGACAAGTGCTCTTGACTGCTGAGCTCTCGATCCAGGCTTCGGGGAGTCTGCTTCTCAAGATTAACAGCACATGCGTAGACATGGGTAGGAGGCATCTCTAGTCTCATCCTGTGATAAGTAGTTGGTGTGGCATCCATTAAGCAGACAGGGCGGACTGTTGACTAGGAGTACGCACAACCTCGTGCCCCTCAGTGAGAACTGGAAAGAGGTCCCGGCCTACCCACAAAGAGACCCGCACGCTCTGTAGAATGCGGAAGCACTTTGCACAGAGGTACACATTCTGTCCTCGTGCGCAGAGTCGGGTGTGTGACACGCCTCTCTGTATAAATGGAGATGTACCGATTTGTCATGGGTATACGATACTTCAGGAAGGAAAACAAAGACCACTGTCTTATTTGGGATTATTATTGCTATGATGAGACACCAGGACCAAAACCAAACTGGGGTAAAAATAGCTTATTTGCCTTATACTTCCATATCATCGTCCATCACTGAAGGAAGCCAGGGCAGGAACTTGGAGACAGGAGCTGATGCAGAGGCCATGGAGGAATGCTGTTTACTGGCTTGCTTTCTTATAGACCCCAGGACCACCAGCCCAGAGGTTTTCCCCACTCACAATGGGCTGAGTCCTTGGAGTCCTTGCCCATTGATCTAATTAAGAAAATGCCTTATAGCTAGATCTTATGGAGGCGTTTCCTCAGCTCCCTTCTCTTAGATGACTTTAACTGTGTCAAGCTGACATAAAACTAACCAGCACACCATTGCAACAATTGTCTCTGAGAGGAATCAGAGTTGGGACCATCATCGGGTGTAAGGGTTTCCAGTGTATGCCACTTTTGAATATTTGATCATGAAGCTGGATCAAACTCTATCTGAGCAGTATGTATCACAACCATGTCTTCAGTCTTCCAGAGTTTAGTCTCCAGGGAAAGTAAAGGATGCTCATATCGTCATCCAAGACTGGATGTCAGCTGTGAGGAGCAATTACAGCGACCACCAGCTAAGTGTCACACTGGGAAGTGACCACCAGCTAAGTGTCACACTGGGAAGGGGTTCCCTTCATTTGTGGTCATTGGATTTTTCTGAAATAGTTTCAAAATTTGCAGGGGACTGCAACACTTCTCAATGGGCAACAAACAGAGTGCTTAAATACTTTCCCCTTCTGGTCTTGAGAGTAGGAGCCCTTCTCACCATCTCCAGCCTCCCCAGCCGTCTGTGTGTTTTGACACATCCTGCATCTCAAAGGATCCTGAGTGCTGCTCTCTGGGCAGTTTGGATTCTAGGTTCCCTCTCTTCAGAATTCACTCCGGATCCCCCTTGTGCCCTGTGGCAGTGTGTGGTCCTAGTCTCTAGATCCTTTCTCATTGCCTGGGTTCACCCACTATATCTCCAGTCACTAGCCCAGAAACCTTGTGATACCCATTCCCAGAGTTCCTCCCTCTGAGCTGTCCTGGGTTCTTTCATTGACCGAGCACAGCCGGGCTCTGTCTGTTTTCCCCAGGGATTCATAGCCTTCATCATTATCCCAAAAATAAACCTAAACACAAAACCAGACTCTCGAATTTCAGCTTTTCCTCTCAGACCCTTGAACTCTGACTCTGCCTGGCCGCATAGAATGTGACAAAGAGCACATTCAGGGGCCTTTGAATTCCGGTAACACAAAGCCTGGTTGCTAGCTGCAAACAGTATAAGCGGAGTCTCTGGGGAGAAGCCGACCTGAATCTGAAGTGGACTTGGGTCTGGATGGCAAGGGCCCCTCCACTCTATTTTTGGCAGGTGGATTAGTTCTGCCTGTGTCTAGGTGAATGGATGAGACCTTAGCTCTGAACCTGGCTAGGTGCCAGATCCCCTTTAGCCTTGGTGCCAGACGCCTCACCTGTTCTGCCAAGTCACCAGAGGCTCTCGAGCCCTGCAGCCCTGCGGCACGGTCCATGGAACAGCCTCTGAATGGCAGTCACAGAGTAGCTGAGGACTCAGCCTTCCCTTACCCAGTTGATATACAGAAACTTAACATTGGGACTTTCTAGTGTCTGCATCTTTACAGATGCTCACAGATTGACTTCTAGAGCTTTTCCATTTACGGCTGCATAGTCATGAGCCCACAGCCACTCCCCCGTGATGCTTCTGCAGAGGATGGCGTTCAAAGCACCAAGCACAGAGTGTGGACAAAGGCGTGTATAACCGATCCTATCAGGTACCCAAAGTCCTCACCCACCCATCCTCACTTCTTGGTTTTTTGTTTGTTTTTTGAGACAGAGGCTTACTGTATAACTCTGACGGATGTGGAATTTATTGTGTAGACCAGGTGGGCCTTAAAGTCAGAGATCTGCCTGCCTCGTCCTCCCAAATCCTGGGATCAAAAGTGTGCACCACCATGACTAGCTGCTGATGCCCCCTCTTTTTTTTTTTTTTCTTTCTTTTTAAAAAAGATTTATTTATTTTATGTATGTAGCTGTCTTCAGACACACCAGAAGAGGGCATCGAATCGGGGCCCATTACAGATGGTTGTGAGCCACCATGTGGCTGCTGGGAGTTGAACTCGGAGCAGCTGGTGCTCTTAACCTCTGAGCCATCTCTTCAGCCCCTTCTTCTCTTTTTTAACAGTCAAAACCAAGATGTCTTGCTTCTAAAATCCAAATGGCAAGCTGAAGGTCTGGAAGACATATTTCTTCTCTCCTTTACGTCATCGTCATCATCATCATCATCACCATCATCATCATCTGAAACATAGGAACCCAGAAATGGACCTCAGGTGAAACATTAGCCCCAAACCTCTTGATGGCCGCCAGAGTAGCAAGAAGGATTTCCACCTGGGAGCCTGGAGTGACTTACAGCCAGTCATCAGAATTAAAGAGCAGATCAATTCAGACTTTTAACTGAAGGAAATAGTCATGTTGACCGACTTCAGTTACAAACGGGTAGAGTTCATTACTGCACCAAGAGCACAAGTCAGGTCAGAAGCCAGTCCCTTTAGTTGCAGGACTGAGGTCAGTTTTATTAGTCTTTGAAGGAGGGAGAATTTATTTGGCTTAGATTCAGTCAATGGTCACGTGGCTTTGTGGCTTCTGAGTCCTGTGTGGTGAAGCAAAACATCATAGCAGAGCAGAGTGGCTCACCTCACAGTGAACTGGAGAGAGAGGAACAAGGCGTCCCAGAACTCGGCCTAAGTCCCTAAGAACTTGCTTCTGGTGATCGACTTTCTCCACCTAGGCTCCACCTCCATGAGTCTGCACCACTTCCCTGAGACTATTTAAATGGCAATTCTAGGGCTGGAAAGATGGCACACTGGGTAAAAGCCCTGCCACACAAGCCTAACCATCTGAATTCCATCAGAAACCTCAGTGGAAGGAGAGAATCACCTCCAAAGTTTTCCCTCTGGTCTCCACACACATGCTAGGGTAACAGGTATCTACCCTCATATCACACACACACACAATAACAACCAGTAAGAAAATTATGTAGAGTAGCCATTGGTTATGTCAGAGCCCTCATGATCCAATCACCATCTATTACTGGAGAAAGCAGTTAAGGCTCAAACCTTCAGTGCATGTGTCCTATGACGATAATGGGAAGTAGATTGCTGCACCCTAAATAACTTCCATCCTCTGCCCAAACGCTCACAACTCCATCCATTCACTTCCCTGACACCAGAACGATGCACCTCCTGTGGGTGCTTCTGCAGCTAAAGTGGGCCAAGGCAGTACCACTGAGGGAGCCCAGGAGATGCCCCGCGCACACACACACACACACTGCCTGCCTTCTGCCTGGTCTCTTGCTACCCTCTGGATCAGGAACTCCCATACGCTGGGACTCCCTGAGAGACACCCTCTCACTATACTATCCGAAGCTGTGGTCCAATCACTCCTGGATCTCTACAAAGCACGTGGGTGGCTCGCTCCTTAAGTGAGTCATGGTTTCATCTGAACCATGAAGCATCTGAGCTGGTGCTGATGCTTCCTTACTCTGTCAGATTCCCACCCATTCGAAACGCAGAAACCACTCTATGAGCCGGCCAACAAGAAACCGCCTGGCTTCATCAGTGGGCGCTCGCTGTCAGCATACACTTGGCATTGTGTGAGTCAGGCTTTCCCTAAACTACTCGGATACAGGTTCTCATTCCTAACATAAGCAAGACCCTTTGTGGAAGGTTCCTACTGTTCCTACTGAGGTAGCCCTTGAAGTTTCTGAGGATTAGGGAGGAGGAGACAGAATTCAGGTTGTCTGCACACAGTATCACGAGCAGAGGAAAACTTCCCTCTCATTTCCTATTCTTCAGTGTCCTTTGGTTCCCCCAAATCGGTTGCATCTCATAAGCTTGCAAACTGGGAGAAGGATGTCACACTTGCCCAGATATTGATTACAAACACTTTTACGCAAAATTCATTTGTATCTTTTCTTTCCCATTGAAGACTAAGAATCCAGAAGAGGTTGTCAGTCACCCCTACAGCAAGTCTCTCTCAAATGAGGTGAAACTATCTTACAACTATGTCCCAGCCTTAGCTGTCCAGAACTTCAGGGAACCCCACAGTTGAGAGTTTCATTCCAACAGAGCTGGTCAGATCTTGTCCCGGTCTTGTGCTTCGTAGGTAATTATTCTATCCTGTAGCCAAGCCTGAGCCAACTGCCTTGTTATCATTTCTCTCTCAGATGCACCTTCTTGCTTTGTTCTTCCAAACAGCCATAAATATGGCTGAAACTGCTTTCAACAAAGCTGTGTGCTGTGCTTGGCTTGCTACCACCTCTGCTGTGCTCTGTAGTAGCCGGCCTTGGAATGAAGGCAACACACCCTGGAGATGAGGTGTTGTGTTAGCGCTGTCACATTGTTTGTCACTAGGACCCGAAGGGTTTAAAGCTGGTCCCTTCTAGCAGAAAAAAAGGACCATGTATGAAGTACTTCATCCCTGAAGGCCTGTATCATCTTTGTGCCAATCACACTATAGTGACCTCCGAAGGTCCTTTGCTATCCAGGCCTTCCACAAAGGCCATCACAGGCACCGTCTACTTTAAAGAGCCAGAGCCAAGGGAGCGTGTGTCCGGGTGCCTCTGTGTGTGTGTGTGTGTGTGTGTGTGTGTGTGTGTTCATGGTCCCCATCACGCTCAACCCCACCCCTCTCCAGTCAGCTTTCCTCCTCTAGTGCCCCCAACCCGTTTCTAACAAACCTCCTTAGTCCCCTGCTCTTGTGCACCCTCCCTCTCCGGCTGTCCCCACCCCCACCCCGGCCCTCCATCCCCGCTCGCCCCTCCTTACCGGTCTTCCCTTCCCTCCCAGCCTGGCCCCGCCTCTTCGGCCGTCAGCCTCCTCCTCCTCCGGCAGCCCCCGCCCTCACCTGCATCTGCCCGCGATGGGCGGGGCCGGGATGACAAAGCACACGGGCGGCGCGGGACCCGCCCCCTCGCTCGGCGGTGCGTCGCCCCGCTGTTATGGAGACCCGCCGCGCGCGCGGGCGGCGATGATGGGCGGCCATGGCCCGGGCGGGCGGCGGCGGCGCAGCAGCTCCCGAACGCGCGGGGGGCGCGGCGCGGCCCGAGCCGTGGGAGCTGTCCCTGGAGGAAGTGCTGAAGGTGTACGAGCAGCCCATCAACGAGGAGCAGGCCTGGGCGGTGTGCTTCCAGGGCTGCCGCGGGCTGCTGGGCGAGCCGGGCGGCGTGCGGCGCATCCGGGACACGGCAGACATCCTCCTGCGTAGGGACGGCTCGGTTGGCGCGCGGCTGGAGCCCGGTAAGGCGCAGCGGAGTGGGTGGGGGTGTGGCCGGCACGGCGGGCGGGCGGGCGGGCGGCCGCTGAGGGCACCCGGGTGCCAGGTGACGGGGCCTCGACCTTTCTCTCATCAGCGCCCAGATAGCGCTCTGCCGGACCGGGAAGGCCCCACCCTGCCCTCTGGATCTGGGACTCCTTGTCTTCTCTTTCGACCTAGGAGAACCCCACTACACACACACACACACACACAGAGAGAGAGAGAGAGAGAGAGAGAGAGAGAGAGAGAGAGAGTCTGCGATAACCCTACCAGCAGCCCATCACTCCTGATGTGAAGCGGCCAGTTGGCTGCTCGCGCCCAGGGACACTTTCCCCAGGGGAGAGGGGCTTTGGTTAAAAGCCTGAGTGTCTTTTACCTTAAAGTCCCGGAGCACGGCATTCCGTGTCCTATAGCCACGTCCCTTCAAGATGGGTTTGGGGGAGTCCGCAGTCCACTGCCTTGCTCTTAGCAGGGCCTGTGGGCGAGTCCTTGCTATTCCCGTGAAGCTGGAACTCTCCTCTGGCAGCACTGCAGACGTTAAGGTTACTTAGAGATGTGTGTCTTTTTCTAGGGGTAGGCCGAGCAGGGGGACTGTGTCTTGTTCTGAGTCTGCACTGAATTCATATTAATCTCCTGAGTTTAATTGTAAGTGTAAGAAGAGTGTGATTAAAAAAAAAAAAAAAAACACGTTAAACAGTGAGAACCAACCGTTAAGCTTTTGAAAGGTTACTGAAGTCTATTCAGACTGGTGACTTCAAGCTGCTAGTTCCTGTTCCCCTTCATTCCCCCCCCCCCCCGGAGAATTGTAGTTCCAGTATAGAGCATACAGTGAAAGTACCCTAAAAGTTGATACCCTGCTGGGAACACAAAGGCAGGCTGTGTGTCTGCTGAGTGAAGGCTGGCCTCTCTCCAACCCCGAGAGCTGTGGGCTTGCAGAAATTCCCTCAAGCAGGCATCTGCGGGGGACTAGGAATGATAAGGCCAGAGAGAAGCAACGGACAACAGCCGCCTCTGTAACAGGGAGGGCCCATTGTGCGCACAGAGGAGCCACCTCGGCTTTCCCAGGCTTCTCAGCCTGTACTGTTTCCTTCCTCCCTCCTCACCCCTGCCTGACACTTGCAAGTTGTTAAATTTTGCACAAAAGCACTGATATATCGCATAGGGAAATAATAAACACAACACCCTGATAGGCTGAGGGTTAACCTTGGCCAGTTCACTCAGAAAGTAGCATGATTAGCATGAACCGTAAGGCTGCCCCTTCAGAGGCTGACCTGAGGGGACAGGTGCACCACCATCAATTCTCACAGCCTGCACACTCATGAAGCTTCTGAGGCTCCGGCCTCCTCACCAGACTATTCCTGGGCTCACCCCATTGCTTACCATAGAGAATATAACCCAGGATCTGGCTCCAGGCACTGCAGAGCAACACAGGACTGCAGGCAGCCTGCTTGGTCCGGCCAGTGATGTTCAAGACGAGGAAACTTAGGGTTGTAAGTGGCTTACCATGGTCATGGTGGTGGGCTGCACTGTGAACAAACCAACCTGAGCTCCCTGCTGGGTTTCTCCAGAACATCAAAAAGGACACTCACAGTCTGGCTCTCCAGCCCCCCACCCCCACCCCAGAGTTGTACGTGTACTGCCTTATTGTTCTCAGGCCAGTAGCACTTCCTGCTGGGTCAAAGTTCAGAGAAGCAGCCTGTGTTGACCTTTGGGGAGAGGAACCTGTTTGTGGCAGGCACCAAGGAGTCCAGCTTCACTTTCTATCCAGTGTTATCTTTGGTGTCTGTTGGTAAACATTCCCCATGAAGACAAATGAGGGTTATGACTTGTTTTAGGGTTTGGTTGGTTTAGGACAGGATCTTGCTATGTTGTTCAGGCTGATATTGAACCCTTGAAGTCAAGCCCCCAATGCTGGCTCCTGAAGATAAAGAAAAAAAAAAAATGTATTTACCAGAGCAGTCTCTGAGCTTCATAAAGTGGCTGAAACGTTAAGATAGCCACCCCCTGAAAGTAGCTAGCCCAGCATCCCTACAGGATTTATGTAGTTTATTCCTGAAGTAGCTGTTTCTGATGCCAGTAGAGTCTCTTAATCTGCTGTGTCGGACCCTGGATACCCTGGATGCTGTCACTTAGTTAGGTCAATCTCTGAGCCGTGCAGGTCTGATTCTCCACCTTCTATCTGAGGCAGAGTTTCTCACTAAACCGGAAGCTCACTCTTTTGGCTTGACTGGCAGCTGCTTGTTGTACCACTGTCTCTAGTCCCCAGCGCTAGGCTGTCCATCCCTGCTGCTAACCTCAGCTTTTACACGCGTGCCGTGGGTCCAAATTCAGTTCTCCATGCTTGTGCAGCAGGTATCTTATCCACTGAGCCATCTCCCCAGCCTCCTGATTTTGTTTCTTTGACATAACATCTCATGTAGCCCAGGCTGGTCTTGAATTTGCTGTGCAGGTCAAGATGGCTTTAAACTCATGGAGATCCTCACACCTTTGTGTCCTGAATATTGACGTGAGCTACCTTGCCTGGCGGTCTTCTAATCTTAAATTGGAAGACTTCTTCATAGTCACTCCTGTGTGTGTGTGTGCATGTATGCACGAGGGGGGGCAGTTCTTGGAACTCAAGACCCTCTTGCCTCAGCCTCTTAAATGCTAAAATTGCTACTATACCTGACCTCTTTTCTTTTTTAAATTAATAATTATTTTTATCATTTTTCAATTGTGTGTGTGTGCACGTGTACATGAGTGCAGGAAGAGTCTGTAGAATTTAGAGGTACTGGATGCCCCCTGGATCCAGAGTTACAGGAGGTTGTAAGCTACCTGGTGTGGGTGTAGGAATTAGACTCAGGTCTTCTGAAAGGACAGTAGATGCTTTTAACCACTGAGCTACTTCTCCAGTGTGGAGGGTGAACAAGTTAACATGTAGAGTTACTGAGACTATGTCGAGGTATTAAATATATACATTATGTATTAAATATATACATTAGGTATTAAATATATACATTAGTGTTTCCTCTTTTTTTTTTTTTTTTTTCTTTCGAGACAGGGTTTCTCTGAGTAGCCTTGGCTGACTTAGAACTCACTCTGTAGACCAGGCTGGCCTCAAACTCAGAAATCCGCCTGCCTCTGCCTCCCAAGTGCTGGGATTAAAGGTGTGCGCCACCACTACCTGCTATATTTTCACCCTTATTGCCCAATGATGCTACAGACTAGGCACTTGCATGTTACAGAGAAGTGGTGGGGATGGGTTACAATGAGGCCGTGTGTGCTCACTCAGGTGTGTCCATAAGGAGGCCAGCGCTCCTGGGTTCTCTCCCTCCACCTCAGTTCTGTTCCTTGTTACTGTAACTAGGTGTGTAAATGACCACCTGTCTCATCTGGGTGCTCACTTGCCTGTCTCTCAGCCCAACCCCCTCTTTAAGGTAAAGTAGATCTTTGGCTACTAAGAAATGTCACTGGACCCCGGAGTTGGAATCCTAGAGCTTCATCAGGGACCAGGGCTGCTTGTTCCGCTAGCTTCTCTTAAGAGTTATTTATTTTTATGTATATGAACACACTGTCACTGTCTTCAGACACACCAGAAGAGGGCATTGGTTCACATTACAGATGGTTGTGAGCCACCATGTGGTTGCTGGGAATTGAACTCAGGACCTCTGGAAGAGCAGTTAGTGCTCTTAACCACTGAGCCATCTCACATTACATCTTGAACCCTGTCCAAGGATAGTGCCCTCACCCAGCCATCATGAGGGAACCCAAAACTAATTAGAGGGAGGGAATTTGTCCCTCCCGAGTCTCCTGGGTGCCAGACTATTTGTAGTTGAAACATGTTTGCTTGTTGAGCCAGGCCCTTCCCATGCTCACCCGCTCATGTTTCTGGAGTCCTGGTCACAGCTGTGTTGTCCACCTCATGACTGTGAGGCACCCAGAGCTCTAAACCCTGTGCCCTGTGAAGGTCACTCGGCTAAGTCATGGTGGGTTAACATGAGGCCCCCTTGGATGGGTGCATGTGGGATTGGAGCATGCCCAGCGATGCTCGGGAGGGAAGCACCCAACAGTGTGGAGCTTACCCCTCCTGCCAGAGCATCCTGCTGACATCGCCACTCTGCACGCGAAGAAATGGGAGATGACAGAGGAGAGGCAGCTGCCTAGAGTCAGTGAGAGGGGCATGACATGGCACCTGCCTCAGAGCTGGTGTTTGTGTGTCTGTGCCCTTAGAGAACGTCACCAAAGGGAAGACTTGGCCTGAGGCACAGCAGCAGGTGTCCATGTGCCACACCCCTGTGTACCTTGGCCACATTCAGCATGGGACACAGTATCCAGGGTCCATGCAAATGAACCCTTGGCACAAATACAGGTGGTAGCCTGAGGAATGCAGTTCTGCAAAGGGCTTCCTGTGTACTTCTTGATGGCCAGTGGGCTATCCCTGGGACCTCTGACTCAGACAGGCGGAAGTGGGCTTTTTTGGGGGTGGGGGTGTTCATGCTCTGAGGTTGCGGCAGGGTACCTGAGCAGTCTGGATGTGGTGTGAGCTGGGTACGTGTGTATGTACAGGTCTTCTGATTTTGGCTCACCTCTGAAGTAGGCCTTGCAGGAAGACACTTCTTCAGGTGCACCTCTCTGCTGATAATGCCTGTGCCCAAGGTCGGCTGCCCAGAAGAGTTCCAGACACATGAAGGCAGGGTGCTGGTCCCTGGCCCACCTAATTACTTCCATGTTCTGTAGTGTGCTTCTGGAAGGCTCAAGCCCCGAGTCTCAGGCATCCCATGGGGTACTTGTGTGACTTGCATGGTTCAGCCTGTAGTAGGGGTGCTGCCCTGTCATGTTCAAGGCCCTGGATTTCCCCCACACTCATTTGTCACCGCCCCCCCCCCCCCCCCCGTGTCCACAGAGAAGCATTTCATTGGCCAGCACAGCACACACAGCGAAGGTCCTCTTCGGCTTTCATACTGAGAGTTCTGGTCCTAGAATGTAGATCCTTTAAGCATCTTTGGCCGTTAACTGATTCCTCAGAGGGAGTTGACCTTTACATAAGACAGTGGTAAGGGGGATGGCCTTGCTGCCTGGAAATGCCACCCTGCTCGTCAGGCAAACCAGCTGAGGACCAGAGTACCCAGAAGAGGTGTTCAGCCTCTGCTTTCTCAGTCCAGTGACTCCTACTGTATTCCAGGGCAGAGGGCTCATGGTCCTTTCCCCAGGGAAGGAAGAGGAGAGGGTGGGCAGAACTTACAGGAGAATGTATGAGGTTCCTATGAATAAATACACTCTTAAACTGCTGACTTAAGACAACACTAGCATATTCACTTCCAGCTTAAGAGGCTGTAAATCCAGAATCATCTCTGCCTTGAGGCTAGATCTCATCTACCACATATCCACAGGCTATAGCATGCCTGTGTGAGGGTGTTGGATCCCCTGGACCTGGAGTTTCAGACAGTCGCAGGTTGTAAGCCTCCGTGTGGGTGCTGGTCTTCTGGAAGAGCAGCCAGTGCCCTTACCGGCTAAGCCATCTCTCCAGTCCCTTATTGTGATGCTGTCATACATGAACACAGTGTATTCCCATCCAGATCTCTCATTCTCCGTTTTCTTTTTAATCCATTTCAACGGAATTGTTGACAGCCTGCACCCCTCAGCCCCCACTATATACTTTGGCATGAACGTTATTTGTTAGAATTTAGCGTTGGCTTAGAGCCTACATGCAAACTTGGGATGGAACCCAAGGCCTTGTATATGCTGTGAAAGTGCCTACCGCTGAACAGTAACCAGGCCTCTAGTTAGTTCTTTCAATATATATATATATATATAAAAACCCTTGCATGCAGCTAGGCATGAGGGCATGTTCTTAGGAGGTAGAGGCTGGAAGATCAGGAGTTCAGGGATATTTTCAGCTACACGGTGAGTTCAAGGACAGCCTGAGCTACCTCAGATCTTGTCTAAACAAAACAGAAAACAGGAAATGAAAGTCGCATATAATGAAATGCACGAATGTCACGTGTGTATTCATCTCTCAGCTCTCCTTGGAGGCTTTGGTAGCCTTACCACATGGGTCAAGTTTCCAGAACGGGTCACCTTAGCATGGCCCAGAAATCTGTATTCTACACCTGCCCAGAGCTTGGTTCCAAATGGTAGTTTTATCAACTGCTTTCTGTTGGTCACTGGTGGGCACATTATACCAGGCCTTTGATCCTGTCACCCTGTATTGACTAGTTTTATGTCCGCTTAACACATGTCAGCTTGGCACAAGCTAATGTCATCTAAGGAGAAACCTGGATTGGAAATGCCTCCATCGCTGGGGGTGGTGGTGGCGCATGCCTTTAATCCCAGAACTCAGGAGGCAAAGGCAGGTGGATCTCTGTGAGTTTGAGGCCAGCCTGGTCTATACAATGAGTTCCAGGATAGCAGAGCTACATAGTGGAGACCCTGTCTCCAACACCACCTCCCCATCAAAAAAAAAAAAAAAAAAAAAAAAAAAAAAAAAAAAAAAAAAAAAAAAAAAAAAAAAAGGTTAGAATGGTAAATGAAGCTGAGCAGGGAAGTTTAAGTAGAAAGAAAACAAATTTTTAAAGTAAGGTTTGAGGCTTGAGAGATGGTTCATGGGCTGGAAGAATTTGCTGCTCTTGCAGAGGATTGGGGTTTAGTTCCCAGTACCACAAAGCAGCTTGCGATGTAACCATAGCCAAAGGATGTGGCACCCTCTTCTGGCCTCTGTGGGCCCTGCATGCATGTGGTGAGCTTACATACATGCAGGCAAAGCACTCACATACATAAAATAAGAAAAAATTAAACCTTTAAATAAATGTATGTATGTATGTATGTATGTATGTATGTGTGTTGTGTGTGTGAGTGCAGACCCCATGGAAACCAGAGGCTAACTTGCAGGAGCCAGTTGGTCCTTTCAGAATGGACCCCAGAGCTTGCAGTCAGGTTGTTTGGCTTGGTGGAAAGTACCCTTACCCACCTCATCAATGTCCCACCCCAAGGAATAGCATCTTTGTAACATATTTTCACACCGTTTATTTTCTTTTAACACTTATTTCTCACATGTTGTGTGTGTGTGTGTGTGACAGGTCTGTGACTACAAGCATGCACATGCCATGACACGTGTGGGTAACTTTCAGATCTTTCCTCTGTGCTTTTGGGGATGGAACTCAGGTCTTCAAGCTTGCAGACAAGCACTTTGACCGGCCGAGCCATCTTGCTGAATCTAATTCTGTCTTCCGGCTGGGACCAGTGGTGGGGCCTTGGTGATGTCCCCAGATGTGCTGTCAGAGGCTGGACATGGAGGTGTTCGGGAGCACAGAAGCCAGGCCTGCCCACTGTTTTGTTTGGCTGTTAATTATCCTCCTGACTCCAGTGCCCATTGTTAGAGAATCCCGAATGCTCAAGGTTCAGGACGCAGGGCAGGCCTCGGCCTTGTGCGCTGCTGACACAGGTCACCTCCAGCTCTGCCACTGGTGGACGGGGTTTCTGCTGTAGCGAGGCACTTCCTGGGAGTGGTGTGTGGGCATCGAATGTGTGGGAGAGTGCTTAGAGAAGCCTGCGTTCTCGCCCAGGCCGGGATCAGCCACCGCCCAGCTGTGGAAGAGCAGGATGGGCCACACCTGTATCCCTTTGCCCCACAGAATTCTGTTTGTTAAACAAACACAGCACTCTGACTGTGTGTCTTCCTGTGGGTGGTTCTCCTTGGCTTTCTCCAGTTCCCAAGGCTGATGCTTGACCTGGGTCACAACTCAGTTTTACAGTTCATTTCTTGACAGGGGAAGCCACCCACCTGTATGTGTGGCTTCCTTACTGCGTGCCAGTCACTGGGTGTGTTTCCACCCAATCCTGACAAGCCCTTTGTGGTAAGTGACACCACTTCTGCGAGAGGAAGCTGGCATTGCTCAGTCACATGACCTTTGACTCCGGTCTCTTGGCTGGAGGCTGTACCCGGATCTAGGAGAAATGTAGGTGCTGTATTTTCTCTTTCCCAAATTTATTTATTTTTTTGAGACAGGGTTTCACCGTGTAGCCCTGGCTATCCTGGAACTCACTCTGTAGACCAGGCTGGCCTCAAACTCAGAGATCCACCTGCCTCTGCCTCCTGAGTGCTGGGATTAAAGGTGTGTGCACCACAATGTTCAACCCCAAATTTTTTTCTTGAGTTTAACAAATCCATATGTTTTGAAATTCAGAAGTCTTCTTTTTAAATGGTGTTTCATATGTGTGAGGATTTCCCCTGACTGTATGTACATGTACCGTGTGCATGGTACATGCTCACGGAAGCTAGCAGAGGTGTCGAATCCTCCGGAACTGGAGACTGTTATACAGTGCTGTGGGTTGTCTCATGAGCGCGGGGACTGTCAGTCCTCTCTAAGAGCAGCCAGTGCCCAAAATCAGAAAGTTTAAGGGAAGACCTTGAAGGAGTCCTTGTGCGGCTGTGCCTGGATGCCCATCCTTCCTCCTCACAGGCTGCCAAGAACCTGAGGGTTTCCTGCACACACCAGCACTCGGGCATGTGTACTTCCTCCTAAAATCAGGCGTTGCTTTCTGTTTTATTTTGTTTTTCCCTGAGTGGGGGCCTTGGATCAACTCAGCACACAAAAGACATCTTATTGGCTCTCTGTTTGAACCAGTGTCTTCCTTTCTGTGTTACCGAGGTTGACCTTATACTTAGTGCCTCAGCCTCCCAGGTCTGGTTTCAACGAAATTTTTTTTCTTTCTTTTTTCCCTTTCTTCCTGTTTTTGTTTTTTTTGAGACAAGGTTTCTCTGTGTACCTTTGGCTGTCCTGGAATTTGCTCTGTAGACCAGGCTGGCCTTGAACTCAAAAATTCACCTCTGCCTCCTGAGTGCTGGGATTAAAGCCATGTACCACTACCGCCTGGCTATCTTGCTCTTTTTAGTGACACCTAATGTTCTGGGTGCAGGTGCCCTGTATGTCTGTCCTTAGAGGACACTACAGATTTTTGGTGTGGGATGGATGTAGAACTGAGTGACTGTCTTGTAGGTGTCGTGATGCAGAGGTGAGCCTTCTAAAAGGCCATGAGCTAAGTCAGAAGGGGAGAGTGTTTATAACTTTTTTTTGTTTTTTGTTGTTGTTGTTTTGGTTTTTTTTCGAGACAGGGTTTCTCTGTATAGCCCTGGCTGTCCTGAAACTCACTCTGTAGACCAGGCTGGCCTCAAACTCAGAAATCTGCCTGCCTCTGCCTCCCAAGTGCTGGGATTAAAGGTGTGCACCACCACCGCCTGGCGTGTTTATAACTCTTAAGAGACTTGGCAGGCCGCCTTCCCAGGGCTGTGGCCAGTTCCCTTGTACACCAGGGACTGTGCATGCCACATCTTCATTGCCCTGTGCCCGAGATGCAGGACAGGAAGTCTTTTGATCTTAAAAAGGCTCTCCTCCTTTCAGCCTTTATTCACTGTTGAAATCCGCCCAGAAGCCCAGGCATGGTGAGGGGAATGTGTAGCAAGAGGCCTCCCTAAGGTGTGTAAGTCCCGTTTAACAGAGTGGGGGATGGGGCGGGGTCATATAGAGTGGATAGTTAACCTTGACCTTGACCCAAACCCCAAAAAGGAGTTAGAGTCAGGAGGTCCTACCATTGCATTGTGCCTCTCTCTGCATGGCTGGGCACTGCATATCCATCCGGCATCGCACCCTAAGAAGCGTCTCTGTGTATGTTAGCTTACTTCCTTGAAGTGATACCATGAGCTAGGCAGGAAGGTGCCATGTCTGTCCCCTGGATGATGAAGTGATGTCATCCACTTGCCCCATAGCTGTGGACTGGACAGAACCTGACTTGAGGACAGCTCCGCCTCCCACCTTCCACTGGAGGAGGGGCTGGGCAGTCCTCCAGATGAAATCTTCTCTCTTCCACGGCACAGGCTCATTTCCAGGAAAACTCCCTGGCCCCTAGATTTCTCATTTGCTATTTAAATAAAGACCCTGGAGTGGCCATCTATTTTCAGGGCAAGGATACCCTGCTTGGGTAAATTAGCACCAAGCCGTGTCCGCGTCCATAACAGAGACGACACTGATGGAGTCCGAGTGCCCTGCTCCTGACTCCCGTCCTGACCTAGCATTTCAGACATAACGGGAACTCGTTGGCCCAGCTCCATTATTTATCATCCATATGGTTTCAAGTAAATTTCCCAGTCTCCCCGAGCTCCAGTTTCCTCGTGTGTAGAGAAGAAATCTTGGCAGCAGGGTGTGACAGCAGGCTTTGAGATTCGGCCCTCAGTGAAGAGCTGAGGACGGCACCAACATCTGCTGGCTTTGCGTTATCTCTGGGCCTGGCTGTGTGGTCACTGTCATCCCAGGGACTCACAAGGCTGTAGCTTGCTCATTAAAACTCGTGGTTATCCCTGTAATCCCAGCACTCAAGAAGCCAAGGCAGGAGGATTGTCATGATGTTGAGCGAGACAATAATATTCTGTCTCAAAACAGCAGCAACGAAACTTTCCAAATCTTTCGCAACTTGAAGCATAATTAGATCCATAAACAATTTTGGGACATCTTCTGTTAACATAGTGGCCATTGTACTGCCTGGCTTTGCGTATCAACTTGACACAAGCTGGAGTCGTCAGAGAGGAAGGAGCTTCAGCTGAGGAAATGCCTCCATGAGATCCAGCTGTAAGGCATTTTCTCAGTTAGTGATGAATGGGGAAGGACCCATCCATGGTGGATGGTGCCCCATCCCTGGGCTGGTGGGCCTGGTTCTATAAGAACGCAGGCTGAGCAAGCCAGGGGTAGCGAGCCAGTAAGCAGCACCCTCCATGGCCTCTGCATCAGCTCCTGCTCTAGCTTCCTGCCCTGTGTGTGTTCCTGTCCTGACTTCCTTTGGTAGTGAAGAGCAGTGTGGAAGTGTGAGCTTGTCTTTTGACCATGGTGTCTTGTTGCAGGATTAGAGACCATAACAGAGACAACTATTAACACATTAAAAACATTCTCCTCATGGCTAGGACGGCAGCCCTGTCAGCAGAGTATTTACAGGGCACGCTCAAGGAGGCTCTGGGCTCAGTCTCCATCACATAAACTGGGTGCATTTGTATGCGTCTTTAATCCTGGTACGAAGAGGTAAAAGCAAGAGGGTCAGAACTTCAAGTTTCTCCTTAGCTAGACGTGCTGAGTTTCAAGGCCAGCCTGGGCTATGTGAGACATTGTCTTTTTAAAAAATCCAGCCAGAAAGCTGCTCTGGGCTGAAGACTAGGACTGGCTGTGTGCTCAGAACCAGCTAAGGTTCACCAGCTTGCCCTGCCTTTCTGACCCCAGCATGATCTTTCCAGGAAGCACCCTCATTCTTGTTCAGTTTTCTTTCATCTTTCCAGCATCCAAATCCAGTCACAGCTACAAAGTTTGTTAAGCATCCAGTGTGTGCTGGGGACAGTCCCTGGGGTGACAGACCTCTGACAGCAGGCGCTCTCTCGGCTCTCTCTTTATTGGCTCACTGATCTGGAGGAATGGATTGTTTTCCATTATTTTAATGGGTCTCGAAGTCTCTATCTTTGGCAATCTTCCTGGTTCTTGATGCAATTTGAAGGTATTTGTGGAGTTAGCAGGTTTACTTAGCAGACGGTTTCATGGTTTGTTGTTTTTTGTGTCTCACTTCATTCTAGAATTTGGGGAAGCTGCAGTTCATATATTTTACATGGTTCTACCTTTATACGAGATTAAAGGAGGCCTGGGGAATGGGGACGGGTGGATGGTTGGAAGTGGGGTAGTTGAGGGGTTGCTGGTGGCCACCTTCTAAGGTCTCTGGCCTGCCTCCCTGGGCCACCCTTACTGGCCAGGTATGATGCCTGAGAGTCAACAAATTTACCCATTGCCTTGGGCTCCTCATCTGTGAAATGGGTGCAGAAACTACCCCCATCCTGGTCTGTAGCTGAGCCAATGAGTAAGCCCTTGAAAATGCCAACTCACTTCTTGGCATTTACACGGAGGTGTTTAGTAAATAAAACATAGAGTCCAGTTTCTGTCTGCCCTCCAACCCAGGGACGCCTTCTTCAAGAGGTGCCGCCGGAAAACGCCCAACCCATGAGTCCACCATGAGAAGTGGATTTATTTACCCACTGGCCCAGGGTTTCTTATCTTTCTGTGTGTCCAGGCTCACAAGACATCAGTTCTAGGGAAGCCATTTTATATTATTGGTCTTCCCTGCAGTGACAACTGAGCAGTCCCCTTCTTCAGACAGACTCTCACACAGCCCTGCTGACTCTCCATCTCTGACTTCCTCCTCCGAGCTGTTGCTATGGACCATGGGATGTGACAGTACACTTATGTATGCTCTGTAGCCTGAACCCTGTCCACAGCTGGCTTAGGCTCGGCCTTGGGGCTTCTGTTCAAGGTGCCATGTGTCTCAGCCCCTTGTGAGCTTTCTGCTGTCCCTTTGCAGATGTGCTGTATGTCTTGGGGAAGATGGAACAGGAGAAGGGATGAGCCACATTGTCTGTGGGGTCTTTGTGCTTCCAACATAATCTTGACTGTTTTCTCTTACAGAGCCTACAACCATGGTGGTACCACCAGCCAGCTCAGAAGCCCAGGTATTGAAAAGCAATTTTAAACTACTTGATATGTAATAAAATTGATTTGTTGCGCTGGATAGTTTTTTTGTCAACTTGACACAAGCTGAGGGGATGGAACATCCACTGAGAAAATGCCTCTATAAGATTGACTGAAGCATTGGCGGCTCCTCCAGAGGTCCTGAGTTCAATTCCCAGCAACCCCATGGTGGCTCACGACAGCTGTGATGAGATCTGGTGCCCTCTTCTGGCCTGCAGGTGTACATGCAGGCAGAATGCTGTGTACAAATAAATAAGTAAATCTTTAAAAAAAAAAAAAAAAAAAAAAAAAAAAAAAAAAAAGACTGGCCTATATACAAGCTTGTGGGGCATTTTCTTGGTTCCTGGTTGATGCCATTGTGGGCAGTGCCACCTCTAGGCAGATGGTGTAAGAAAGCAGACCAAGCAAGCCACGAGGAGCAGGTCTGCCAGGAAGCAGCGCTCCCCCATGGGCTCTGCTTCAGTTCCTGCTCTGGGTTCCTGCCTTGAGTTCCTTCCTCGGTGATGAGAGTTACAGCCTGAGAGCTGTAAGCTTTAACTGCTTAAGTCATAGTGTTTGATCACAACGATAGAAATCTAATTAAGACACCTGTAAAAATCATATAAATTGGAAAGTATACAGAGTCACCGTGTCCTTTAGGTGAGGCAAGACACAGGTAAAACACATGAGGGGCTTAACAGAAAGGTTGATGAAGAAGCCATTCACAGGAGACAGGCAGGGTGAGGAGCCTTGTGTGCTCAGAACCCTACATGCTGGCTCCTCCCATGTTTGGGACTGGGATCAGTAAGGGAGCCTGTACTGCTGACCACACTCTCTGGGCCACAGGGAAACAATGTGGAGTGCAGGCAGGCTTCTCGCATGGAGTTCAGGACCAACAGAAAGCAGCCAGGGACCAGTGACCAAACCTTGCATTTCCACCCGTTGACGTGGGGTAGTAGTCTGTGTCTGATGTTTATTTTTGTTGTTGTTTTACATGGTTTTGTGTAACCTGCGCTGGCCTCAAGTTACCACGTAGCTGCGGCTGGTGAGGCTTTGAACCCCCACCCCTGCTCCTGCCTCAGTTTCTCAAGGCGTGCACCACCCTGCTTGGCTTTCCACTGCCTTTTGCTGTGTTTCATTTTGTTTTTTTTTTTCAATGAGTTGTGATATTTATCTGTTGTGATATTTCATCTGTTTCTTCTACTTGTTTCTCAAAAGGCAATCAAGAGTGGAAACCACCATGTCCTAAGGGACCTCTGGGGACCAGCAGAGTTAGAAAGTGGGCTTCCAGGACATGTGGCCTGCTCTGATATTTTCTTCCTTTGAAATGTGGCCTTTCAGCTGGGCAGTGGTGGCGCACGAGTTTAATCCCAGCACTTGGGAGGCAGAGGCAGGTGGATTTCTGAGTTTGAGGCCAGCCTGGTCTACAGAGCTAGTTCCAGGAAAGCCAGGGCTACACAGAGAAACCCTGTCTTGAAAAAACAAACAAAACAAAACAAAACAAAAAAAGACATGTGACCTTTCAGTGTATAATTTTATTAAAATAATTTACAAGGCTGTATGCAGTGGTACAGACCTGAAATTCCAGCTTCTTGGAAGAATGAAGCTTTGAGAGAAAATAAGGGATGGGGAAGGAGGGAGGAGGAGAGGGAGGGAGGAAACTTTTGCATTTATGTATTTAGCACGATACCATTCCAAGGGTGATTATAGATCAAGGAGATTCTGTGTGTTCCACAAAGACAGCAACAGAGCCAGCTCAGACTCTGTGTGCCGCTCTCCCCTCCCCTCCCCCTCTTCTTTAACCTAGATCTTTCCTCAAGAAGAAAAATATTTTACTTCCTTACATTTATTTAATTTGTTCTTCTATTTGGTTTTTTCTTGAGGCAGGGTCTCTCTATGTAGCCCTGGCTGTCCTGGAAATCACTATGCAGACCAGCTTGGCCTTGAACTTACAGAGATCCATTTGCATCTGCCTCCCAAGTGCTTGGATTAAAGACACGTGCCAATATGCCTGTCTGGCACTGCACCTTGCCAGCATACATAGTTCTTAGTGCTGGTGACAAGATTCCCTGGGACCTTGGAATGTCACACCTAAGCGCACTGCCATTGCCGCGTGGCCATCGGTTATCTGTACTACTCACAGCTGTATCAAATCCTGGGCAGTTCATTCCCCCGAGTCCTGGTCTGCTGGCCTGGGACATCAGCTGACCCTTGTCCAGAGCTCACAGAGGTGCAGCTGCTACCCGACACCTAGAGGATGCCTACCGCAATACGCCATAACTTCTTGTGAAGAGCTTTGAATGGGGGAGTCCTATATGACCTGTTCTCAGAGGCCCACATGTGAGCCTGGAAGCTCCGTCCCCAGGCAGTACAGTGGTGAGGGAGCCACTCAACAGTTAAGCTTCATTCTGGCGTCTTGGGTTTCAAGAACTGCCTGAGCAGCCCCTCTAATTGCCGTCAGATTCCAGGCTGATGGCCATGCTTGAACTCGTAGGGTCGGAGGTCCCGAGACTGGCCAGCTGCCCAGCTTCCCTAATGGAAAGCATTCTCTGTGTTCTAGAGAAAGTTTCCAGTGAGTTGGGACACAGAAAAGCTTTTACCAAAGCAGCCATCAGATAAGAGGCTTGGCTGGACTTAACCCCTTCCTTCCCCTGGCTTGCTGCTAGTGTAGGCCAGCAACCAGGAAAAAGAGAGTAGCCTGCACAGACTGCGTTTCTTCCCTGCAGTGTACATTGGGATGGATAGGGGGTGCTTTCGGCTTGCTTCTCAGTCTGTCTTACCCCATGGAGTCATGTGGAGACCCTGCCGGTGCCACACAGCTGAGATCACAGAGCCCGAGGCACATAGAGACCGTGTAGCACCTCACTCCTACCTGGCATCTACCTCTACAACAAATGAATTTACTGTGTGAGCTTTCCATGTTTCTGTCCCCTTACATTGCTAGCCGACCCCCCTTCCATGGTCATACCCAAGAGCCGTCCTGAGACCGTCTCTAGAGTCTCCAATTTCCCAGAGCACTCTACCCTGGCCGCTGGCTAAAGCCCTGCCACCCTCCACCTGTTGGGTGTGACCAGACACTAGATGGTAGCATCAAGCCTGCTCACTCTGTATTCATGGGTATGCTCTGGAGCCGGTCTATGACTTTAACCTGCTTAACATAGAGAGAACCAGAGTGAGAGCAGCCTGGGGTGGGCCAAGGCTTTGCTCTACTGTGACTTTACCCTTCCCACCAGTCCTCTTGAGTCCAGGGTTACCTTCCCCAGGTACCTTAGGCTCCAGTGTCTTCTGAGATGACCCTGTAGGACCCAGAGACCTTATCTCTTGCTTGACCCTGGCTTTGACCAATTATTGCTCTGCCTGCCTCAGGCTCAGGTTTCCTGGGATACCAGGCTAGCCAGAAATGAGTGGAGAGACCACTAGAGTGTGCAGAAAATTTACAGCGTAGCACAGACAGACCCAACTCCCAGGTCTAGCTTGTCTAGCTTTTAGCTGTGATGAAGTGGCCTGAGCTCTCCATGCCTCTGTCCCTCTGTGTATGACATGGGAGGCTGTGTCAGTGGGTTGTTGTAAGGTTAAGTAGGAGGAGTTTTATACAGGCCCAGCTTAGTGTCTGACATAGTCCAGCTGTTGCTTGTGTGTGCCTTTGATATTCTTTCTTTTCTTAACAAATATTTATTTTGTGTACACAAGTGTTTTTTTGTGTCTGTCTGTCTGTCTGTCTATCTATCTATCTATCTATCTATCTATCTACCTACCTATCTATCTCTCTTGCTTACATGTATGTCATTGTACTTTGTGCATACCTGGTGCCTGAGGAGGTCAGAAGAGGGTGTTGGATCCCTTGGAACTGGAGTCATGGACATTTGTGAGCCACCATGCAGGTCCTGAACACTGAACCCAGGTCCTCTGCAAGAGCACCCAGTGCTCTTAACCACTGAACCATCTCTCCAGCTCAAGACAGTCTGTCCAATGAAGGAAAAGATGGAAACCATTCATTCAGTCGACTGGAAGTTGATCCTCAGGTCCTGCATGTGCTATGAAGTATCTCCAGCCTCCGTTTATTTTGAGATGGAATTTCACTAAATTGCTTAGGCTGGCCTCAGACTCACAGTGTAGTCCAGGCAGGTCCTGAACTTGTAATCTTTCTGCCTTTGCCTCCTGAGTATCTGGGGTTAACAAACTGTAAGCCTTATATTCATTTGTTTTGAGACAGGCTAGACTGGCCTCAAGGTCAGAATTTTCTTGCCTCAGCCCCTCACATGCCGAGATCACAAATATGTGCCACCTCAGCCAAATTTATGAAAGCCTTTTGAAATAAGAGCAAGTGCTTGGCAGATTAGGGGCACTGTTAATCCTCCTGTGTATTCAGCTATGCCAGCGCCCATTCCAGTGTTCCCATGTCTGATTAAACCTAACTGGTGGAGGGGGATAGTCACATGGGCATGGGGGAATCAAGGTGCAGGCAGCATCTGGAGAGGAAGCAGCATCCTCCAGTGCACTCCCCAGCCGCTGTCCCCAGGTCATTGATGGCAGCACTGAAGGTCACTGAGAGGGTTCTTTGCCAAGTGAAACAGAGATGCTGAGGTAAGAGGACTCTACAGAAAAACCTCAAGGATGCTTACTATGCTTTTAAAAAGAGTCACTGAGGCTGGAGAGACACTGAGGCTGGAGAGACGCCCCTCAGTTAAGATGGAGAGACACTGAGGCTGGAGAGACGCTCCTCAGTTAAGATGGAGAGACACTGAGGCTGGAGAGACGCTCCTCAGTTAAGATAGAGAGACACTGAGGCTGGAGAGACGCTCCTCAGTTAAGAGCACTGGCTCTTCTTCCAGAGGATCTCTGTCTGATTCCTAGCACAGACACACAATGTCTGTAACTCCAGTCTCGGGGGACCTGGCACGCTACTCTGGCCTCCACAGACACTGCATGCATGTGGTGCACAGACTGACAGGCACACAAAGCACCCATACACATAAAATAAAAGTAAAAATAAAATGGAAGAGAGTTAAAAAGACTTATTATAAGGCATGGGGGCACATGCCCAGAATCTTTTGGAAAGCTAAGACAGGAAGCTTGGAACTATGAGGCTAGCCAGGGCTACATAGTAAGCCTTATGGAGAATTTCAGGAAACCCAATCAACTGAAGCACCAGGGCCTCTCACAGTGAGCTCCCCCTGGTCCCCAGGTCCTGATCCTGTGCCCTCTGCACCTTCTCGCTCCATCACGTGCCCTCAATGTGGTTTTTCTCTCCACTTTGATCAGGCTAATATATATTCCCAGAAAAGTTACCTTCCTGTAAAACTGATGTGAGGCTGGGTGTGGATGGTGGAGCACGGCTGGGTGTGGATGGTGGAGCACGGCTGGGTGTGGTACAGTGATAGAGGACCGCCACATCACGTGTGAAGGCCTGGGTTTGATACCCAGCACTGTGAAACAAAACCCCCAAGCCCCTAAAATACAGTCGTTACTTGGAATCACAGCAGCTGTTGGAGTGAGTCAGCTGGTCTTTGATGTATACCACACCGTTACATGACACGTGATGCTAACACTTATCTCGATGACCTCTTTCTTAATTATATTTTTCGGGGGATGTGTATACTATGCAAACAGCACCAGAGCCAAGATAAGTCTTTCCTTTTACGTAAAAGGCATCACGAGCCTTCCCAGCTCACAGGGAGCTGCTAACATTTCTGTTGAAGTGGACGGCCTCAGCTTGCTCAGAGTCAAGCTATATGACCGCACTGTATAAAGGCTTTTCATCTGATCTGTGGTGCATGTGTGTGTTTGGCTGCTCCCTGTATTATGGTGCCCCACTGTGGGTACATGCCTCCTTGTCTCTGCTAGGAAGAACATATGACTAGTTTATGAGCAAGTCTTGCGTGGACGTATCTTTCCACTTCTCTGGGTTAAATACCTGGGAGGGGAGGGTGCTGAAGCCCAAGTTCGGCGCATATTGGTAAGAAATTTCCTGCTTTCTGAAGTGGCACGTTTGGGGAACGTCCCTTTAACAGTGGTCCATGTTTGTACCTTGTGGTCTCTTTCCCTGCCTCTCATTCTGTCTGGCATCTCATTGGTCTTGTGATGGCGGGCGCCGCTGGTTGCGAGCTCCAAGTACCCTTGTGGCTCAGAATATCTCTGGTGACCGTATGACACCTCTGTCCCTTAGATGGTGCAGTCACTGGGCTTTGCCATCTACCGTGCGCTGGACTGGGGGTTAGATGAGAATGAGGAGCGAGAACTCAGCCCGCAACTGGAGAGGCTCATCGGGCTCATGGCCAACAGCGACTGCGAAGACAGCAGCTGCGGGGCAGCGGATGAGGGCTACGTGGGTCCAGAAGAGGAGGAGGAGGCTGAGGGCGGCCCCCGAGCCGTGCGCACCTTTGCCCAGGCCATGCGGCTGTGTGCCTCGCGCCTGACCGACCCCCACGGCGCGCAGGCCCACTACCAGGCAGTGTGCCGAGCTCTCTTTGTGGAGACTCTGGAGCTCCGTGCCTTCCTGGCCCGGGTGAGGGAGGCCAAAGAGGTGAGCAGGGCGTGGGCTGCAAGTGGTTGGGCTGGTGCTGGACAGAACAACGGAAGTGGATGGGAGGTGGGCGTACAAATTGGGTGGGGGTGGGGGTGAGGGTAAGGAGGTGATGGGGCTCGTCCTTGGTCGTCCAACGGGTGAAGGTCCTTGGTACCTGACTACTGTACCTTCCTAGGAATACCTATAAGTTTCCCCCTCTCCACAAGCTGGGCACTGCTGGGCACTGTCCTAAATGTTCATACATTCTTAACTTCATGCCTTCTTTCCACCGGGTTTTCAGAGACGGGATCAGAAGTGGCTCCTAGCCTTTATTTCCACCGTGTCTCTCCGGTTTCTTCTAAATTAGCCATTACCCTTCCAGACTTTTTTAGTTCTGCAATAGGGAGATTTGCTTACCAGCTGGCCTCTCCAAACCCCAGTTCCTTTGGAAAATGTGACAGTGAAGACACAGGAGAAAGTGGCTATTCTTCCCTTGCAGAACCGCACAGGCAGGCCCATGGGCTTGGAGCTGTGGGGATGGGTAGGTGAGAGAACCCCTTCAGGGCATTTGCTGTGCTTGCCAAAGTCCTACTTCATCCTCGGGTGGTCCCTGTCTTACAAATGAACAGGTGCCACCTCTGAGAGTTAGGGTTCCTTGTCCCAGTGCCGGAGTCTAGGCTCCTGAGCTGGACTCCCTCTAGGTCATCCTGATTTTCCAAAACCCAGAGTTAGGGCTTGACACCGTTGACTGTCTCCATTCTTCGTTGAAGACGTTTCTACTGCTTGAAGAGAACTTTTTTTTTTCTTTCTGTGAAGTAGGCTGTCCCGGGTCCCCTCAACATCCCACATGATGAGGGGGACTTGGCAGCGGTCAGGCGAGGCTCACGTCAGTCCATCTTGCTCAGGTGGTGATCAGCTTCTAAGTGAGTTGATGCTGATTTGTGATTCCACCTTGCCCTTTTTTGTGGTGGATCTCTCTTTCTGTAGCCTAAAGCGGTCATAGCATCCTGACCCTCTGGCGCCTGCATGGGCTCTCAGGGGTGTTGGAGTAATGGATTCTGGGACCCAGCTTGGGCCCGTTGATCCTCACTTGTAACTATGGCATGCCAACCTTGGGAGGCTCTCCTCTCGTCTCCCAGGACTCTGTGTACCGTTCCCACCTTCCGTCTCCACTCCTCTCTGGCATCTTAGAGACACTTCTAACTGTGTTCCCTGTGGCTGTCTGTGGGCCTTGGGCTTTGCTCTCCTTTGAATGTGGTCTGTTCCACTGCTCAAATCCATCCCTTATGCAGATAAAGGAGCTGTCTCTTAAGCAGGGACACAGACCTCTGCAGTCCATTCCTCTGGTCCCAGAGACAGGCCAGGGAATGGGTGCTGGAGATGTAGGGTCCTGGACAGGCACACCTGGCTTGGTCTGGGCTAGCATTTTGGACAGAAGCAGGTGCTCAGGGTCAGGTGTAGCTATTCTAAGCAGGACAGGAGAGCTGTCTTCCATGCCCTTTGCCCCAGGAATCCCACACAATAGTGTGTCTCAGAGCAGTTTGGCAAGTAGCTTGAGGTGAAGGCCAGGGTAACTAGCTGCCTCTGTTCTTGTTGGGTGGGAGCTTCTAAAGAGTAGATATTTCTCTATAGTGAGGACTTCGTGAGAAATCTCACTAAACTACCTAGACCCAGAACCATCAAGGCAGTACGTCCAGCATCTTCCCCCAAATTCCTGAGTCCCTGGCACCTTCCCCGGCCCCTCACATGATGTTAGCACTTTATATCTGGCCTGCTTCCTGGGACCTGCTGGCAGCTCATCCTGTCATCTGATTGCCATCAGTTTCACCCTTATTTGAAGACTGACACTTGCCACGCTATGCTGGGCTGGAGACTTAGAACAGCGGCCAAGGGAGCATACATAGCTTCTGAGACGCTAGTCTGTGGTGACGCATAGAGAAGCAGCCACGAGCACACCAAGAGAATCGCTGGGCTCATGGCTTGGCTAGGGTGTCCTGAGATCTGGAGAGAAAGGGGGGGGGGTGGTGCGTCCTCTTCTGCATCAACCACCTGTTCAGGACAGTGGCCCTCTGAGACATGTAGATCAGATGGGAGCCGGTGCCGTGTGGGTGGACACTTAGGTCCTCAGCAGGCCCTGCTTAAGAGAAGTGACCAGAGAGAAGATGAAAAGTCCCCCGTGCCATTCCAAAGCCTGGGTCGGGTGCCTTCATGCCTCATTGTTTAGCTGGCCGAGTGGTAGATGTGTAGTAGGAAGTGCCTCCTGCTGGGTGGGATTTGCCCGGCCTGCTCTGTCCATCCCTCTGCCGCTTCCACTCTAACCTGCCATATGGTCCCAGATGCTGCAGAAGCTGGGGGAGGATGAGCCACGGGTAGAGAAACCACTGGCCGAGCTTGACCACCTGGGACACACGGACTGGGTAAGACGGGCTCCTCCTGGCCTCCTGGGACAAAGAGCACAGTACACCCAGATGGGTTCGTGCTGGGACGGCCACGAGTGCCCGAGCTGAGGCCATCTTGTTTTCTGGGTCAGGCCCGGCTGTGGGTGCAGCTCATGCGGGAGCTGCGTCACGGGGTAAAGCTGAAGAAGGTGCAGGAGAAGGAGTTCAACCCACTGCCCACCGAGTTCCAGCTCACGCCCTTCGAGATGCTGATGCAGGACATCCGGGCCAGGAACTACAAGCTGCGCAAGGTCATGGTGAGCCGCCGCGGCCCTGCCGTCCTCTGCAGGGTCCTGTCCTGCTGCCGTCTGCTGGTGGTTGCACCCTTCGCCCGCCGCTAGCAGCCCTTGTCCCTTCCCTGTGCTTGATCAGAGTCTGACGCTCTTCTGCAGGTGTGAGTAAGGCAGGTGTGGCTGATTTCCGAGTCTCTTGGTTGGATTGGAAACAATATAATTAGGGCACGAAGAAGGTTCTGGAGGGTCAGGGGGCGGTCACATTTTTCCATTTTACATACATGTGCACAGCCTTATGTGCATCGGTTTCAGTCTTAACATTGTATGTGAAGAAGTTCGTTTCATTCTTAAGACAACCCCTGAGACAACCCCTACAGCCCCATTTCCTGAAGAAGTTTTGGTTCGGGTAGCGCTGTCAGCTGAGTTTAGGGCGCATTAGGCCTTGGGTGCTTGTAGCCACTGCTGGGTGTGGCCCATGCACCTGCCACGCACCTGTTAGAGACAAGCCGGGTCCCTGGGAGCAGAGGCTGCGGGAGGGAAGCTGGCTATGAAGACCAGGCTGTAGTGAAAGCTGTGTGAGCCACCCTGGTCACCGTAACACCAGCAGTTGGCCCTTGCAAGCTCAGGGTGGCCCCTGCTTCTCCTGACAGGTTGATGGGGACATCCCTCCCAGAGTGAAGAAAGACGCACATGAGCTTATCCTGGACTTCATCCGTTCACGGCCCCCATTGAAGCAGGTACCAGCTCTGCACCTTCTCCTCTGGACGTTCTAAGGCCTGCTGCCCTCTGACCAACGCGGAGGTGTCTTAGTGCACCTGCCTTCTGAGGGACGCAGTGAGGGCTCTTTGCCTCTTGGCTGGGCGTGATCCTTAGTGTAGGGATTTTGGGTCTATTCACCTTCCTCTCGGGAAGAATTTTTGGCCATTTAAACCCCACACCAAGTGTGCACAAAGCTTCCTTGAGCAGTACTTCCTTCTGGGTCACCGAGAGGTAGCACCGAGCCTCCTGGACTATTCCAGCATTTCCCTAGAGTGGGCCCATGTCACCACCTACCCCACTTAATGTGTCATGATGGCGGCAGGTCTCGGAGAGACGACTTCGCCCTGTACCACAGAAGCAAAGAACACTGCACGAGAAAATCCTGGAGGAGATCAAGCAGGAGCGGAGGCTTCGTCCAGTAGGGGCCCAGCACTTGGGAGCCCGTGGTGAGCAAGGGGACGGGGTGCATGATGGGAGAGAAGACATCCCCCAGTGGACCCGGCTGGGGCCACAGATCAAATCTTGGGACTGTTTTTAGCTCTCAGAGCTTCTTACGTTTATTTTAATTTTTTTGTAAATTTTTTTGCTGTAAACCTGTGAAGTCTTAACCTATAAAGGTGAAGTAATCTTGCACTTTAGGTGCTGATCTGATTTTGCCTTTATGTGTTGTTATAATGGATGACAAATCTCAACATTTGAGAGGCAAAAGGAATTAAATCCAGGTTTCTAAGTGATTGGAAGCCAGGCGTGCACTCAGATATCTGAGACCTGGTCTTTCTTGTAAAGGGAGGCTGGTGTGTTCAACCCTACTTCTGTGGGGCCTTGGGGAGGTTAGGTGGCTCTCCTCTCTAGGCCAGAGTTGCCCATTGTTGATGGATGACCAGCCTTCAGGTCCCCCTTCTAAGTGGAGAATTACACCAAGTGGTGCTCATGAAGTTGTCCACTTCGGCCCCGCCCTCTCCCCCTCCCGCCTGCTCACCGTCCACTCCGGCCCTGGGAGACTTGTCTTCCCTCACCATCCTGCCGTGTCTTTCTTGCCCACTCCCCCACTACCCAGTTCAACATCTATTCTTTTTTTTTTTTTTTTTTTCTTTGAGAGAAGGGGGGATGGGTCTCCCTGTGTAGCCCTGGTTGTCCTGGAATGCTAAGTAGACCAGGCTGGCCTCAGACTCACAGAGACACCTACCTCCTCCTCCTAAGTGCTGGGATTAAAGGTGTGCGCCACTACTCCCAGTTCAACATCTGTGGGCTTTGTCCCCCCCACTTCCTCTCCACCCCTGCCCTGGCCCCTTGTCTTTCCTGATCACTGTCCACTCCCTCACTGCCCTCTGTGTCTTCCTTGTTGATGGTCCACCCCTGCCCTGGCCCCTTGTCTTTCTTGTTGACCCTGCACACTGGCTTTGTGCTCCTTGCCCTCCCTGACCCACATCCACCCTGGCCCTGGTCTCCTGGTCTCCCTGCCTCTGACTCCCTCTCCCCTCACCACCCACCCCTGCCTTGTGTTTTCCTGCCTTCAGGGTTTGGTTCTCTGCCCTGCATCCTCAACGCCTGCTCTGGGGACATCAAGTCCACTTCCTGCATCAACCTGTCTGTCACAGATGCTGGGAGCAGGAGTCAGCGTCCACGGCCCCGGGTCCTGCTTAAAGCCCCCACCTTAGCAGAGATGGAAGAAATGAACACGTCTGAGGTCAGAGGCTAGAGATTCTTCAAAAGATTGTGCTGACCGGGTTGGGAGAGACTTAACGGGACAGGGTCTGTTTGGTCAGCTGAGTAGGCATCCTCTAACCATTGGGTGGCAGCAGGTGGCCCCGTCCCTAAGTTTTCAGCTCAGAAGCACCCTTGGATCAGAGGGACAGAGCCCTCTGAACAACACAACCACAAAGGCTAAAAGTGGAAGTTGTTTTCTTGCGGCCAGATGAGTAGTCCGAGTAGCCTCAGATGATGTGAGAAGCTGGTCCCAGGGAGGCTCCCTGGCCCCTACGATAGCAGAGGACCTCACTGCTGGCCATGTCTGAGGGCTCAGCCTTCTGAGAGCTGCCTTCTCCAGGATTTTCTGGAAGACCTCAGGGAATGGTTTGATTATTGAGATACTTGCTATGAGCTATCCAAAAGACCAGATTGCTAGTGATGTACAGAGGACAGCCCAGGGCCTCAGTGGGCTCAGTTAGCGCCCCCGATTCACTGCCTTGGTCCAAGGATGAGCAAGAGGATAGGAGAAAGTGGTCAGAGCTGGAGGTGGGGCGGTGGTCAGGAGCGGCAGTGGTCAGAACTGGAGTTGGTGATGATGAGGAGGGGCTGGTCCCCGATTTGCTTTCAGGAAGAAGAATCCCCATGTGGCGAGGTGGCACTGAAACGGGATCGCTCTTTTTCGGAACATGACCTGGCTCAGCTTCGGAGTGAGGTGGCATCTGGCCTTCAGTCAGCTGCTCAGCCCCCAGGAGGGACAGAGCTGCCTCGGGCCAGAGCAGGTAGCATGCACTCCTGGAGGCCCGGCACCAGAGACCAGGGTAAGTACCGCCTTTACCAGCACCTGATTGTCTCAGGTTCATCCTGTGGACTTTGTGTTCCAGTCTTGGTCTCACGACTTCCGTGAGCAGACAAGTACCCAAGGTGTGGAGCTCAAGCCCTGCACTGAGAAAGAGCGTGCGGCGAGTGTGCGGCCTGTCGCCTCCTAAAGCAGGCGTCCTTGCTTTCCACCTGAGACCAACCAGCCCTTGTTCCTTGCAAAACATTTTCTAAAGCACTTGAATCCTTGGGGGATGGGGAGATGGCTTTGTGGTTAAGAGCACTGGCTGTTCTTGCAGAGAAAGGGGGTTCGAATCCCAGCACCCACGCAGTTACTCATACCATCTCGAGTTCTAGTTACAGTAAGTCCAGTACTCTCTTCTGGCCTCTGCGGGCACCAGGCACACAAATGGTGCACGTACATTCTTTCTTACACATAGACTAAAAATAAATAAATAAATAAGGCACGCACCAGGCACGGTTGTGCACACCTTTAATCCTAGCACTGGGAGTCGGAGGCAGAGGGAAGAGTTCAGGGGCAGCCTGGTCTACAGAGCAAATTCAAGGAGAGCCAAGGTTATACGGAGAAACCCTGTCTTGAAGAGAAGAGAAAAGAAAAATAAATAAAGTAAAGTAAATCTTTTTAAAGAAAGAATTCAAATTCTCACAGTTGTTACCTAGAGATAATTATTATCAACATCCTGAGGTACAGTAGGAAGGCTGGCCTGACACTTCAGTCCTTTCTTCGGTGGCTCTTGAAGCATCTGCCTTGTCACCAACCCTTGTCCCCCACCAGAGGACGAAGACATGCTGGCTTGGTTGCACAGGGTTAGTCCTGTCAGTTAGTAGCTGGACTCAGCCTAGGAGCAGTCAGTGTTAGAAATGGGTCTGAGGCCCCGAGAACATGACCGTACAATCCAAAGGATTTTGGCATGGCCAAAAGTGTTAGTTTAGTAGAAGTGTGCATAGCTGTGTCAAATCAAGCGGTGACACCCAGTGAGTTTTCATCTCTAAAGGAGTCCCGTGTCTCCAAGTGGTTAGAGCTAGCCTCACGTTCTTACACAACGGGCTAACGTATAGCAACCTTTGATCAGCAGAACCCTGTGCTCATTCAGCGCTGCACGCAACTTTGTAGCACACATTTTGATATCAGGAAGTGAAAACCCTGGAGGCACGTGAGCTTCTTTCCTGCGGCTTCCTTACAGATTTCTTAAAATTAATTTTAAAACTTTTTTACCTTAATATGCATGGGTGTTTTGCTGGCATGTCTGTGTACCGTGTGCATGTATGTGTGTATACGTATGTGTGCCTGGTACCTGCGGAGGACAGAGGAGGGTGTTGGATCCCCTGGAACAGATGGTTGTGATTCACCATGTAGGTGTTGGGAATTGAACCCTGGTCCTCTGCAAGAACCTCTGAGCCAACTCTCCAAGCTCTCCGTGTGACTTATAGCTCGTTCACCATCCCCACTAGGACACACACACTGTCCCCACTGTCCACTTGGCACAGTACCTCCTGCCAGGTGGTGTTCATGGGCCTGCCTGTGTTTTCCCTCCAGTTGTCTGCCCTGTGAGTGGCCAGGCCCAGCCTCCCCCCAGCTCCGCCCAGCCCAGCAGCTTGAGCTCAGTGGATGAACCTGAGGCTTCTGCACCAGATACCAGACACCTGTGGCTGGTAAGTGGCAGGGCAGGTTGCCTGGATGGCCTCTCAGTATCAACTTCATCCTTTCTTTGCGCTCAAGAGGAGGAGATGTTGCATCTCTGGGTTCCGTTTTGTCTGAGGGTGCCAGGGTCCAGTCCCTGAAAAGATTGTTCTTTTCTGCCACCTGCTGGTACACATTGGTACTGCAACCCCAACCACAGAGACTTGCCTTTCAGGCCTAAAGTGGTTTGTTTAATTCCAGTGGGGTCAGGATAGACAATGAACCCCAGAACTGTGGGACTTGAGGTCAGAACAGTCTTTCAGGGAGTGTGCTGTTGGCTGGGACTTTGATATGCTGGGTCCCGGGAGTTTTGTGTTGTTTGTATGAAGAGCTAATAGTTACTGCTGCTGTGGTGCCCGACTTGGGCCTGAATTTCATTATGCAGATGTATCAAATGAGGTAACAGGTAAAGGCTCCCACAGGTGTGGAAAGGAAAGTTAACTATGTTTGACACCATTATCTCGCCGAGGCTCGGATTAAATAAGACACGTTAGAATGCTTTGAGGATTATAAGTTCTATGTAAGTTTGAGGTAGCGTTATTAACTTTAAAGGTTTATTTATTTATGTATGTGAGTGTTTTGCCTACACACGTACCACACGGATGCCTGGTGTTTGCTGAGGTCAGAAGGCATCAGATCTCCTGGAAGTGGGCCAATCTGTAGGGTGCTAGGAACTGAACCTGAGTCCCTCTGAGAGAGCAGTAAGTGATGTTAACCTCTGACCCATCGCTCCAGCCCCTCATTAGTTTCAATTAAAAGGTAACGCCCCTAGGTGGAATGAGAGAACAGCTCCAAGAGCTACTCCTACAGCCATCCGTGTGCTCAGGCTACAGAAGAGGCTTGCCTCCGTGTCCTCGCTGTGGTAAGAAGAAGGTCTGATTGGACCCCAGTGAGACCAATGGAATCTCCAATGCCAGCTCTGATCAGCAGATCGGGTAGCCGATCAAAGATGGGCTGATCATACAGTAGCCTGTGACTGTCCGTTCCCAGGCTCACTGCTGGAAAAACATCAACGGAAGGGCAGGCATCTGGGCAAAGGGAAGCCGAAGGCACTGCCAACGCTCGGACGTGCAAGGGGGTGACCTGGGTGAGAAGGGTGAGGATGCTGGGCCGGCTTCTCAGGACATACCGGGAATCTAAGGTTGGGCGCCGTATGTATCGGCCTGCACCTGAAGGTCAGAGGGAATGTGTTAAAAACAAAACAGATTCTCACGGAGCCCCCACACACTGAGGGCAGGGCGGGCACAGAGACGCTACTGGCTGAACAGATTCTCATGGAGCCCCCACACACTGAGGGCAGGGCGGGCACAGAGACGCTACTGGCTGAGCAGGCTGAGGAGCACAAAAGCACCGGGAGGAGCCCCTCCCAGCAGAGACGGAAGCGATCACCAAGAGTCTGCCCAATGAGAAAGAGACCAAGAAATAAAGCTTACCTCCTGTCTACACATAGTGGCCTGGCTGTGGCCTCACATGGGTCAGTCATTTAATCAGAACAAGCCTTTGTCCGTTAAAAAAACAATAAGTAACTTCTCAATTTGTCATCTTAAAATAACAAACATTATCTCACAGTTTCTGAGCATTAAAAATACAAAAGTAGCTGGGCGGTGGTGGCTCACGCCTTTAATCCCAACATTAGGGAGGCAGAGGCAGGTGGATCTATGTAAGTTCGAGGCCAGCCTGGTCTACAGAGAAGGGCTACACAGATAAACCTTGTCTCAACAAACAAACAAAAAAACAAAAACAAAATTTGTTTGTCTTATTTATGGGTGTTTTGTCTGCATGTAAGTTTGTGCCCCACATATATGCACTACCATGAGGACAGAAGAGAGGGTGAGATTTTCTGAAACTGAAATTACAGATGTTTGTGAGCCACCATGTGGGTCCTGGGAATTGAACCTGTGTCCTCTGGAAGAGTAGCTAGTGGTTTTATTTATTTATTTATTTATTTGCTGAGCCATCATCTCTCCAGCCCCTTTATTTTTATTTTTGAGACAGTCTCACATTGAACCTCGGGCTTGCATGGAGCAAATTTATGTAGTCCAGGTTGGCCTAGAACAAATCATGTAGCCCAGGCTAGCCTCAAACTTGCTCCTGCTTCCACCTCAGAAGCAATTTAACTAGGGGACATGGGTAGTGTCTCTTTGGGGTTTCAGGTAGTATATAAACAGGGGCTGCAAGCTCCATGGCGGCTACATGACCTGAAGAGTCCTTATGCCATGCCAGCTAAAAGCCACAGCGTATTTTACAGCCAAATGACACTAACAATGGCACAGTGTCACTATGAACCAAGTATGGATGGCCATTTTCTTTCTTTTTTTTTTTTCTTTTTTTTTTTTTTTTTTTTTTCTTTTGAGACAGAATTTTTCTGTGTAGCCTTAGCTATCCCAGAACTTATTCTGTAGATCAGGCTGGCCTTGAACTCACAGAGATCTACCCACCTCTGCCACCTGAGTACTGGGATTAAGGGTGCATGCCACTGCCCGGCCATTTCTTATGGCTAGAAAGTTAAGGCCCAGTTCTTGTTCAAGGAAGAGAAGAGCATGTTTTAAAATTCCACGAGTCCCATAGTGTCCTTTCAGTGCGGAGATCTCAAAAAGCACTTTCTGAAAGGCAGGCTATCAAAATCAGAAGAGACCCATAGAGGCGGCTGTAAATCTCTCTGCATCTGACATGGGAACTCCCGACCACACATACCTCGAGAAAGAAGCTGGAAGTCCCGATGCTCAGATCTAGTGGAGCATGAGAGACTCCTGATGCTGTTCCAGGACTAAGAAGCCCTGTGCAGGGTTATCTGCTACACAGCTGAGAAAAAAAACACCCAATTTCCACCCTTGTGGCACCCCGTATGCTGGTCTCCACCCCTACCTCCACGAACAACAGCTAGCGTTTTGAGCTGTGTGCACCTGGCACCTTGTTGAGAATTGTCTGTTGTGTTGCCTCAAGGGAACTGAAACAACCCCACTTTACAGAGAAAGTAGGCTTAGAAGATCTGCTGATGAGTTTTATGTTAAACCAGGATAACTCACTCGCTCACAATACCAGTTAGGGCAGATGGCCTGCTTGTGTACAGAAGAGCACACTCAGAGTCAGTCAGGCTCACAGCAGCAGTACAGATCAGGGGAGAGAAGGCTTGAAAGATCAGTGATGGGGTTGGAGAGATGGCTCAGTGGTTAAGAGCACTGACTGCCACTGACTGCTCTTCCAGAGGTCCTGAGTTCAATTCCCAGCACCGACATGGTGGCTCACAGCCATCTGTAATGCCGTCAGTATTACATCAGTAGATGCCGTCTTCTGGTGTGTCTGAAGACATATAAAATAAATAAATCTGAGAGAGATAGAAAGAGATAGAGACAGATATTCCATGGTGAAGGCTTCCAGGGAGAAAGAAAGGTAGAGCAGAGTGTGTATCCCCCAGTGGGATGGAGTTTTCCTGGCATGGAAGGTTGTTTGGACTGAGACTGGGTTAACTGTGGGGTCCCAAGGGTGTTGAGCAAGCAGGCCCCTACCCCTCGCCCCCAGGAGTTCAGCCACCCTGTGGAGAGCCTGGCCCTGACTGTGGAGGAGGTGGTGGACGTGCGGAGGGTGCTGGTGAAGGCCGAGATGGAGAAGTTTCTGCAGGACAAGGAGCTCTTCAGCAGCCTCAAGAGGGGGAAGGTAAGACTCCGGTGCCCTGGGTGCAGGGCAGGGGCAGTCCTGAGCTCGGTGCTTGGGTAGAAGCCCCAAGACAATTATGTGTTGGGACTGGACCTGGCTCCAGAGGCTTCACACAACCATGCTCTAACCTGGCCTCTCCCTTCAGATTTGCTGCTGCTGCCGAACCAAGTTTCCCCTATTTTCCTGGCCACCTACCTGTCTCTTCTGCAAGAGGTGAGCTTCTGTCAGGAGACAGACTAACAAGGGGGAAGTTCTGCCACATCCAGCCAATTCAGTGTTTTCTTCTCTCTGCCTCTGTCTCTGTCTGTCCCTCTCTGAGACAGGGTCTTACTGTGTACCCCAAACTGGCCTCAAACATGATCTGCCTGCTTCAGTCTCTTGAGTATCAGGGACTTTAGGTGAGTGCCACCATCCCTTGTTTGGGTTAAATTTATTTTTTATTTGTTTGCTTATTTTTGTTTTGAGACAGTGTTTCACTATATAGCCTTGGCTGGCCTAAAATTCACTATGTGATCAGGGTAGGAACCCATAGAGGTCTGCCTGCTTTTGCCTCCAAAGAGCTGGGATTAAAAGCATGTGCCACCACATTTGGCTTAGGTTAAATTTAAATAGTGAAGAGACACCCATAATTAGCCAAGATGGGGAAACAGCCACTTTCTAGCTGAAACAGCCCCAAACAATTAAACAAGGATATAAAACAATAGGCTTTAAGACTGGGTACCAGGCAACAGTAAGAAGCTGACAGGGAGCTTGTTCTGGCCTGGGATGCGTCTTTTTACAGTTGGCTCTGGGGTAGGAGGCCAGGGCAGCTGGAGATCTTTGAAAAGGAGTGGGAGAGGAGAGAGTGGCACAGAGAGACCTGGAGATCTGCCTCAGAGATGTATTTGTGAATGGAGCAGCCACATGCTGGTAATCCCAGTACTCCAAAAACTGAAGCCGGAATTCATGAATCTGAGACTAGCCTGAAGTAAAAGAAAACTTAAGAACTCCATTAGTTCAAAAGAAGGCAGAAAATGAAAAAAAAAAAAAAAAACAGAACAAATATATGCTTAAAATATAGCAGAATGATAAACCTAAGCACAATTCTGCCCAACTACTACATTAACTGTAAATGGCCTAAATAACCCAATTAAAATGTAGACTATGCTGACATAGCTAACCTGCCACCTGCCAACCTGCTGTGGAAGATGGCTTTGAATGTAATCCAACACAAAAAGTATAAGTTTACATTACAAAGTAGAGCTTTTATTTTTTTCTACTGAAGTGTAAACTTTATAGATGACAATGATAGGTTGAACTGGGGAGCTGGAGAGATGTGTCAGTGGTTAAGAGCTCACGCTGATTTTGCAGAGGATCTGGGTTTGATCCCCAGCTCTCACGAGGCCATTAGCGACTGTCCCAGGGCATCATCTGACCTCTGCAAGCCCTGCATGTTGTGCACAGACATACACGAAGGCAGACATCCATACATATAAAATAAAAATGAAGGTTAAATTTCTTTTTAAAAAGTCTGGACATGCCTGAATTGCACAGTTTGTGAGTTTGAATAAAACAAAAGCAAGACCCAGAGTCAAGGTATAGTGGCTCATAACTATACTCCCGGAACTCAGGAATCTGGGACAGGAGGACTGGCAAGAATCTGAGACCAAATCCTGTCTCAAAAAAAAAAAAAACAAAAAAAACAAAAAAAACAAAACAAACAAACAAACAAAAAACCAAACAAACCAAAGGCAATGAAGAAAGTAGATTTTAGAGCCAAGACTATTTCCAGTGATAAGGCAGTTCATTCTCTAATAAATAATCGAAATCTTTATCATTAATAATCATAACAGATTCCAAGTACACACAGCAAAAATTACGTGACCACAGGAAAAATAAGTGCACATTCATATTTAGTGATCTCAGCGCTTCTCACTCAGTAATCAATAAAACCAATAGACAGAAACAGAAGGAAACAGGAGATCTGGACAGTGTGTTCTTGAAAATGTTCCACCCAACAGCAGCTGAGTGCACATTTTTGTGAATGGTATATGGGACATTTACCAAGGTTATTATCTTGGACCACAAAGCAAGTCTCAGTATTTAGTTCAAGCTGAGCATAGTGAGCGACATACATATACCTACAACCTTAGCACTTGGGAGACAGAAGGAGGAGGATCAGGAATTCAAGGTCGTTCTTGGCTCTACATTGAGCTTGAGGCCTCTAAGCACCGCTTAAGATGCTGTCTTTAAAAGGGTAAGTTGGGGGTGGGGCAGCTGGGGGGGTTGCTGGAGAGCTAACTCAGCAGGCAAGAGTACTTGCTGCTCTTAAAAGACCCTCCTGGTTTGGATCCCAGTACCCACACAGTGGCTCACAACCCTTCAGAACTCCAGTTCCAAGGGATCTGATGGTCTTCCGACCTCTACAGGCAAACATGCAGTACACAGACACACATGTAGGCAAAACACTCACACACATAACATTAAATAAGTAAATCTTTAAAGCTTATAGCTGGGTGGTGGTGGCTCGCACCTTAAACCCCAGCACTAGGGAGGTGAGGCATCGGATCCCTGAGTTCGAGGCCAGCCTGGTCTACAGAGTGAGTTCCAGGACAGCCAGGGCTACACAGAGAAACCCTGTCTCAAAAAACTGGGGGGTGGGGTGGGGGAAACCAAAACACAAAACCCTGCAATACTCAATCCATACAAAATAAGTTCTGTGACTACATTGAAATAAAATCAAGTTAACCAGGGCGAGGGCTTTGTGCATGGTAGATGTGCACTCCCAGCCCCAACCTAGGGATTTATTGATGGGAAGGTATTTATAGGACCTTCTTTCCAGGGAACATGGTTCATAGTTTTAGAAAAGGAAGTTTGACAACCTTCATTAGTATGGACATGAGCCCGTGGTACATTTATAGACTAGTTTGTACATTTCATTGTAACGAATCACGAATAGATTTAGGGGTGACTTTTTTACAAGGAATTTGTTATCTTTGTAATCAGAGACAGGGCCTCGTTATGTAGCTCAGGATAGCCTCAAACTCACAATCCCCTTGCCTCAGTGCTGGAATCAGAGGTCTGCGTTACCACACCTGGCAGGCATTTACTTCTGAAGTTGGATACGGGCAATTTTTTAAAATACTAATTACTGTATAAAACTGGACATTGTACTTGAAGCCTTTCTGCTTAGATTGTGCTTCTGTGGTGAAAGGCACCAGAGATACTCAAGGCCAGATATTCCCGAGGGCTAAGGGGTGGAGGTAAGTGAATGTCACCTCAGGGAGATGAAAGAGTGTGGGGTAAGATGAAAGAAAAGTGCCTGGTGACTGGGATCTGGCTGAGGCAGGGGGCTGACTCATTTCTCCTCCCTACTTCCCTATCACTGACATTGTTTTTCTGTATCTCTTCCAGAGCTGTGTGCACTTCCTGTAGCGTAAAGGTGAGGATGTGGGGGAACCTTTCTGGTCTCGGTGAGGTGGGATGGGACACTGCTGCTTCCAATTAGATGTGTTGGGCAACACCCCACCCCACCCCCAAAAGGCCCTTCATCCTATCCCCTCTCGTCCCCAGGGCCGGGAGGATAGTGGGCCTGGGCGGCTGCTGAGGAACCTTGTCCCTTCCTTGTGTTGCAGATGAAGATGCCTTCCAAGAAGTACGGACACATCCCTGTCTACACACTTGGCTTCGAGAGTCTTCAGAGGGTGCCAACTACCAAAGCCACACCAACACTGAGGAGAGATGCCTTCCAGTATGTTCTGTTGGCTCTTTGCTGGTATCCTGTGGTAATAAAGAGTTGGAAGCAACTGGGGCAGGTTCCCACGGCCCTGTGCGGATTTCCCCAAGAAACCAGTCACGTCATTGGCTCTAGAGGCAGGGTTGGAGGGAACTGAGTTAGGGTGGTCTGGACCCAGGACTCAATGCCCGTCGAGGAGGGTTCTTGGCAGGAATGTCCACTGACTGCCAGGTATGCTCAGCAAGACTCCTGGGGATGAGGAAGGAGAGGAGAGGCGACAGCAGCTCGGAGGGGTGGCTGTGCTCTCCCAGAGAGCCCCGGTAGGGTTCTCTCCTCTTATGGTTCTTTCCTGGCATCTCTCCGTTCTAGATCCCTACAGGGACCAAAGTGGCGGAGCGTGGAGGAGGAGTTCCCCCACATCTATGCCCACGGCTGTGTCCTAAAGGATGTCTGCAGTGACTGCACCAGCTTTGTGACTGATGTCGTGTGCTCCAGCCGCAAGAGCGTGGATGTCCTCAATGCCACGCCGAAACGCAGCCGCCAGACCCAGTCCCTGTACATCCCCAACACCAGGACTCTCAACTTCCAATGACTGTTGTGATGGCCTCCCTGCACCCCATCCTGGAACACAGCTGCCATCAGCCCCCCCTTGCGCATGTACATATATACATATATAGAGACATTTATAATATATATATGGCCTATATTTATATACATTGTCTCTTTCCCTACAGTTCATTCAGGGCCAACCTTACTCCGGGACCTTCCCTCTTCCTTTCCTCTCAGGAATCCTCGGGAAGGCTGGGAGGGGTTGGGGAATGGAGGAAGGGCAGGGGACTCTGGATCTCAGAACTCAGCTTTCCTGCCCCATGCCCTGGTTCTCTTCAGTAGTGAGCGTGTGGCAGCCTGTCTTCCCTGGGTGGACCTGAGGACCAGGTCGACCCTGCTGTTCTTTAGGAGTCAGGCCTCCGAGGCACTGAGGAGGCCTCTTGAGTGTGTGGAATTCTGCTGGGAAGAAGCCCAGGCACCCCCAAGTCAAGCTTGCTCTTGGTCTCTTGCTAGCGTTATGTGACTTTTCCGAGGGAGACAGATATGAACAAACATCCAGATACGGCACTGATAAGACAAAAAAATGATTCCACTCAAGTCTAGCCTGATGAACCAATGCATTTACTGAGATTACTGTAATACAGTGCAGGTTTACTTTCCGGAACATAAGTGACTCTCAGGCAGTTGTGTCACCACGAAGACCCACCCCAGCATGGGTTGTCACCCACAAAAACTGCATCCCTGTAATTCACACCCCCAGCCAATTTTCTACTTCCTATACCAAGGCCATGGTGAAGCTGGGGAGGGGTGGCTGGAATCTCCTGGGAGGGCTTGGTGACCTGCTTCCTATCAGGGAACCATTACCACAGGCTTGCATACTCTGTTATTTCACTGGGGGGTTGTAGGCCAATGCAGTCTGTGGGGCACAGCTGCTCTCCAAATGCCGCTGATGTCGTGTTCCTTGGCCCAGAGGCAGGACCGACACCTGGACTCAGGATGGGCCACTGCTAAGCACCCTGCCTGCTTATATGCACCCAGGCGGGGGGTGGGGGTGCTGTCATCACCCCACCTTACAGATTAGGAAAGACTCAGTAAGGTAAAGAGACTTGATGGCTTATCTCAGAATATGCTAGAACTCAACTGAAGCCTGCCAACTGAGGCTAGGACTCGAAGAGGCACCCAGGGCCTATGACTGTGACAGATGGATCTATGCAAGTTATCATTGAAATTAGAACACCCAATAAAAGTGCCTAGCTCCCAGCACTCGGTCGTCTGAGCACCTCACAAACTGCCTTTGTATTTTGACTTTTTACATTTTAAAAAGATGTGCTTATTTGTGTTACATGTTTGCTTACATTAATTTATGTTGACTACATGCATGTGGGAACCCATGGAGGCTATCAGACTGGAGTTGAGGGCGGCTGTGAGTCACACGTGGGTGCTAGGGACTGAACCCAGTTCCTTCGCTTGAGTTGCAGCAAGTGCTCTAACCAATGAGCCATCTCTCCAGCCCTTTGTTTTGGTTTTAAAAGAACAGGCAGAGAAGTTTGGGAATCCCCACTGCCACTCAGCCAGCAGTGACAACAGTCACCTTTAACCAAGCATGGAGGCTCACACTTGTTACCCCAGCACTTGGGAATTCGAGTCCGGAAGATCAATAGTTTGAGGCCAGTCTGGGGTATGTAACAAGCTGCAGATGTCCGAGCTACGTAGTGAACTCTCAAACAGGAAAACCCTCATGTTTGTGTGGTATTCTCATGGACAGCCACCGCCACATAGCCAGCTCACACTCCAAGCACGGTGTCACCAGTTCTGATTGTCATAAAACACAAATGAAAGCAGTAAACTCGCACCCTGGGAAACACCTCGCTGAGCTGCAGGGTAATGCCCTGGTTGTAGAGCCCTACATCTGCCTCCAGAGGCTGCTTAGGCAAGAGAGCAGCCTGTCCTTCTGTCTTATGGTCCTTAGGGTTGCTGGTCTCTATTCTAAACGGTAGGTTGCATGTCAGCCCACTGAACTACCTTTAGCCTCACCTATCGGAGACGATGACAAATACAGTGGTTTGGAACTGAGATTTCCTTAAGGACCAGCTCTGCAGCAGGTCAGGGAGACACATTTGCAGTTAGTGGTTCAGAGAAGATCAAGTCCATCCTTCCAGGTCCACAGCTTCTATCTCAGGAGAAGCAGTTCCAGACTGAGACCTCCATATTATTCATAGGCAAGGCTACTATTGGCCTGTGTAAGTTGGCCACAGCACTTGATCATGATGACACAGACGCTAGCCTGGTCCTGAACAGTCAGGGTAGTGTACTAAGTAAGTCTGATGAGGAAGAATCTGCAACTTTTAATAGTGATTAGGGGGCTGGAGAGATGGCTCAGTGGTTAAGAGCACTGGCTGCCCTTCCAGAGGTCCGGAGTTCAATTCCCAGCAGCCACATAGTAACCATCGGACAGTTTGGGCATGCATCTGTACATGCAGATACTCATACGTTAAATAAAAAACTAAAAACCAACAAACAAATGAACAACAACAACAACAAAAACACGGTGATTAGAAGCAGGGAAGAGGAGAAGAGGATTGCGGCAGGACACCTTGAGGCAGCAGCTATGGACCATCAACTCTGAAGTACCTAAAGAGTGTAGCATAGTGTGGTCAGAGCAGCTAAGTCAGTCATTCGGGCTCAGCATCCAACCAAGGGCGGAGAGTCAGGCTGGAGTGGAGCACACAGTGAACTCACCAGAGCTGGAATAAGAGACGCTGCCCTGCCCACCTGTGCCCACCTGTCCTTGCGAACCGACTACCTTGTGTGGACTTTGAGAGTCACAAGAACGCCTGTAAAAGGAGATCGATCTCCCAAAGTGAAGTTGGAATTTAGAGCGGTGACTGGCCTAGCTCAACAGTGAAGGCTGTCTCCACACCCACGCAGCCCTCTCCTGCTCTCAGATCGGAAAAGGTCCAGCCCAACACCAGCTCATTTTACTTTGGAGGTACTCAATCCTGAAAGTTTTCCAAAAGTATAAAAAAATAAGGCCTGGACATGGAATGGCTCTGTGATTCCAGCTCTTCAGAAACACGATTTCTGTAAGCTTCAAGGGCAGCCAGGGTTACACAGCAAGCTCTGGGTTTTAGGGAGTGTTTTTGTTTGGTTTGGTTTAAAAAAAAAAAAAAAAGAGCCGGGTGTGGTAGCACACACCTTTAGTCCTAGCACTTGAGAAGCAGAGGCCAGCCTGGTCTACAAAGCGAGTTCCAGGACAGCCAGGGCTACACAGAGAAACTCTGTCTCGAAAAACAAACAAAAGGCACATCGAAAAAGAAAGCATCTGTGCAGAAGGTCCCTATGTCCTTATTGCGAAAACCTTCCTGAATTAGAATACACGTAGGTAGGGCTGCCACCTCGACTTCAGACCAGGGATCCACACCTAGACAGCTCCCTCACCCTCCAATATCCCTGTAACATGATCATCCCTGTTGCGTCCGCGAAAATAAAAAGCAACCCCTAACACCTAACTCGGCTCGGTGCACCCCGTGGAGAGAAGATATCCAGTCTTGAAGAAGTTAGACCGTTTCTATTAAGGCGAAAACCGTCCCTTTGCAGTCTAGTAACAACGTGGAGGTGGGGGGCATAGGACAAGTCGCATGGAGAGGGCTTGGGGACCGGGTCCCTCGCTACTGTCATAGCAGACGTCTCTGCACACGAGCCTTGCGGCGTGCGCACCTGCTCTCTCTCCCTCCCCGCCTGCGCGCGCTCGCTCGCTCGTCCCCCCGGCTCGCCCGCCCGCTCGTCCCGGGAATCTCGTCCGCGGCGTGCCTGCGCCTGCGCGTTGCCGCCCGCCGCACAGCCACCTTTCTGCAACCCAGACATCTCCAAAACTGAAGTGCCGCACTACCGCCGCCGTAGGGCCCGACTCTCGCGAGAACTCCCTGGGCCACCCTCGCACCTTCCCGGACTCCACCGGGGAATTGGGAGGAAGTTCCGGAGAGCCGCGGCGCGCAAACGCGACACGCCAACCTTGCGCCAGCGCGCCGCAAGTGCGCAGGCGCCGCCACTCTGCTGCTCTTCCTCGTCCCTCTGCCTACATCAGGCCGTCGGGTCTTATGTCGCGCCGGGCCCTCCGGAGGCTGAGGGGGGAACAGCGCGGCCAGGAACCCCTAGGGCCCGACGCCTTGCAGTTTGTCCTCCCTGATGACGATGACGCAGAGGAAGAAGCACCAAAACCCGGGCTGGGTGGCCGGCGCTCTGGGGGTGCAGGGAAGGAAGGAGTCCGTGTCAACAACCGGTTCGAGCTGGTGAGGAGCTGGGCAACCAGAGGGGGATACTGGGGGGCATGACGTCATACGAAGGGGGCATAAAGTTGGGTCTGGGCTGCAGTCGAGTGGGCGGAGAGAAGGGACTGCGCCGCATCGGGGAGGGCGGGTCTTCAGCAGGGTGGGTGGGGTGATGAGGTCGTGCCGAATTGCAAGTCGGGGAGCTGTGGAGCGGTGTTCCCCAACCTAGATGGAGTGGAAGGTGGGATAAAATGCCGAGCGAAGGGGCTTCTGAAGTCTGGCGGGGGGTTCTGACGAGGGGCTGAGTGACAGGACGTTGCTGCAGTATAGGGCGTGTCTCGGGGCAGTGTCCAGAGACATGATGTGACGTAGGGGCAAGACAGGCCAGTGACGTCAGAGTGGGCGTGGCGTGACATGCGAGACAGCTTAGGGGAGGGCCCCTAGGGATGGTGAGTGGGCGGTGGGGTTGGGTGGGGTCTAGGGTTCTCTGAAGGAATAGAGTTGTGCTCGTGCGTGCGACTTGGGGGGAGGTCTCTCGATTCTAGCTCTTTTGCAGGCATTTTGGCTTATCCGTCGTCACAGTACTTCTGTGTGTCCCAGCTAGTTAGTTATACCTAGCGCATCCCTCTCAGCAGAAAAATGTGTAGCACTCCTGAGACCCATGTTTTTCCTTATGACTGACTGACCTGGATCTGCAGTTTCATTTGTGCATGAATTATGATTCTGACTTCATGTGTTGGCAGATAATATGTCTGTTTTGCTCGTTTTGTATCTCCAGCTGGCACATGTGGTAAGCTGTCAGTGGCCATTTTCGAGTGAGTAGAAACTTGTAATATGTCTGATACGCAGTCTTGCAGTGGGTTGTCCCAGCCAGCTGGGACACACGAAAGTTCTGCGTCTTCCTCAAGTCACAGATGTGAAATCATGCCTACCCTACTATAGTACTGCCCCAGACAGCACTGTCCCAGCTTTTTATCAGTTAGCAGGTTTAAAAGTTCCTAGCAAAGATATTGAAGAGTGTGGGAAATGTCACAGACGTTTTGGAAGTTTGGTTCAGAGATTGTTCATTTCTCCCGTAGTCTGTGGCGGTGGTGACGGTGGTGAAATACGTCTCTCCTTGGTACAGTCAGAACTCCTACCTCCTCTGACTTTGAGCCTGAATGCAACCCCCATTCTTACTGTTTCTTGTCCCTTTATTTTAAGTGTTTTATTAGACTTACTTTTGCATATCATTTCTTTTTCAAGACAGGCTTTCTCTATTTAGCCCTGGCCATCCTTGAACTTACTCTGTAGACAGCCTTGAGATGCTGTGTCTCAAACTCAGAAATTCACCTACTTCTGCCTCCCAAGTGCTGGGATCAAAGGAGTGTGCCACCACCTCCCAGCTAGGTTTAATTTTAAACACACACACACACACACACACAAAGGAGTGTGCCACCACCTCCCAGCTAGGTTTAATTTTAAACACACACACACACACACACACACACACACACACAAACACAAACACAAATAGGGAAATACAAATAACGCGTATGTGCCCGTGGTCCAGTTCCCGTCCGTCTGCATGCCTTTAATATAACTTTACTCCCTGCTCTCTAAGAGGTGATTTCAAAGCAGAGCCTAGACATCTCATTCACCCTTACAGAAGTCTTCCTGGACAGAAGCTTGTTAGCTCTCAGACCTTGGGTATCCGAGACCATTGGCCCTAAAGACTTTACAGCTCTCCTGAACTGCCCTGCTCTTTGTCTTCCCTGGCACCTTTACCTTTAGCCTCAGCTCCCGTCCCTGACACTCTCTCAGACTGCGCAGTTGCCTCCTTTTCAGATGTCAGGCAGCTGGCCGTCTTGCCACCTTTGGGGCCCAGGCTGCTGACTTCTCAGCTGCTTCTTTGTATTAGAGAAGCTTAGCCCACACTACTAAAGTGGGCAAGTGGGGGAGGGGGGGGAGCCTGAAGACAGCCCAGTGGTGAAGAGCCCTTGCTGCCTTTCTAGAGGACTGGGTTTGGGACCAGGAAATCACCTACAAACCCAAACCAAGGCTTGTGGTAGTACAAGCCCGATACAGAGGGAACCAGTATTTCCGAGGCTGCACCTTTCAGCCCGAGCAGTCAGGTCTTTTCCCAGGCCTCTGGAGTGTGGCTCATCTGGTAGACAGCTGTCTTCCTCAAGGCAGCTGGGGAGTGTTCAACAATTGCCAGTTAGAGAATCAAAATGCTCTGTCCCCCAAAATCTTTCCTTAGTTTCAGGAAATTAACATCAGAATGGGAGGGAGTTATTAACATTAGTAGAGATTCTCACGGTGCCTCCCATCTCTGCAGTGCCGGGCGGGCGGAGTGAGACCCCTCTTCTGTCTCAGGTCACTGCTGCCTTGGCTCCGTCTGTCAGGAGCGCACAGTGACAGCTCTCCTTCCCCAGCAGGTGTCTGCGTCTGCTAAGACAGTTCTCCCCGACCTCTCCTGTTTCTAATCTTGCTCACTTTTCATCCACTCTTACCTCCCTTTGCTCCCCCTCTGGCTGCAGTCCCTTTTGCCGTGACACTGACAGAGACTTCCTCTCCTCTCCCATGGGTATGCTTAGGTGTCACCCTCCTTTTCCCTGGCAGCTCCCACTGGCCACACTGAGCTGCTCTTCCGTATATGCTGACTGTCTCCCACTGCTAGAATATACGTTTCTTAGAAACAGACTTTGCTGCTCACTAGTATATCACCACCCCTTAGGACAGCGTCCGTGTCTGTCTGTGCTTACTCTAATAAAACAAATTACTACCCAGGCAGTGGTGGGGCACGCCTTTAATCCCAGAGGCAGAGGCAGGCAGAACTCTGTGAGTTCAAGGCCTCCCTGGCTAGTTTACAGAGAGAGTTCTAGGACAGCCAGGGCTATACAGAAAAAGCCTGTTTCAAAACAAAACAAATAGTTGTTTTAGGCTTGTGTACAAAGACGTAGAGTCAGAGCCTCCTGTCCTGGCTGTCCCTCTTGAGACATACCGTCCCAGTATGAGAGCCCGACAGGGTACTGAATGAAAGTCTGGGGGATGTTCTTGCTGACTCATGGGGCTGTGGTGAAGCCTGCGTGAGCTCGCGGGTGCAGCCTGTAGCCTGTGCTGGGCATGTGATCATGTGATCAGCATTCAGTGGTCGTTGGAAATGAAAGGGACAGAAGAGGTCCGGAAGCACGTGGTGGCCAGCGGTCTGTTTGATACAGTCTAAGGGAAGGATGCAGAAGGGTGCGGCAGAGATGGCCTAGGGCCACGCCTGACTCTAGATTAGAAATCTGTACCATTCCAGTCAGAAGAGTTTTTAAAACTCAGTCTTGCTGGACGTGACGGCTCACACCTTGAGTCCCTGCATTGAGGAGGATTTCTGAGTTAGAGGACACCTTGGCCTACATATCAAGTTCTAGGCCAGCCAGGGCAACATACTGAGACCCTGTCTCAAAAAAAATAAAGTCAGCTTATTGAAGTTACATAATAAAGAGCATGGAGTGTGAATTTGACACTTCCATCGGTGTAAACTGTTTGTGGCTCCGACATCTGGTCTATGCTCGCTTGTGCCTGGCCCCGTGTTCAGAATATACTTTTGAGATTTATTTAGTTCTGAGTATTTTTTGTTTGTTCCTTCTTACTGCGGAATAGTAAGTGCTGTATTCTGTTTGTTTTGCAGGGGTGGGGGTTGAGCCAGGGTCTTGAGCCTACTTTGCATTCCTGTTTGTTTGTTTGTTTATATGACATGGTCTCCTGGGCATAGTGGCACACACAGAGCAGGCAGATCTCTGTGCGTTGAGACTAAGCTAGTCTACATAGTAAGTTCTAGGACAGCCAGGACTACATACAGAGATGCTGTCTCCAAGAAAACCAAACTAAAACATATTTATACTATATATAGACTATGATGTATATAATATATACAGTATATAGACATATGCTTAACATAAATATATAATATAAATATTTAAGTAAATACATACAGTAAATAAGTATAAAATACATAAGTAAATATATTTAATATATAATAAAATATGTACTTTACATAAATATATTAGTAATAGACATATGTATATTTATATCATAAATTTATGTGTTTGTTGTATATATACTTATATATAGTATATATAAATATACAAATAATATATATTACTAATATATTATAACATATTTACAATATGTATTTATATTACTTGTATATTTATAATGCTGTGTGTGTATATATATGTGTGTGTATATGCGTGTATATACACACACACATATGTATAAACTCCAAAAGGAAAAAGACAGCAAATTTTAAAAAATTGACTGAGTTGGGTGTAGTGGCACATGGAGGCTAATGTGGGAGGATTGATGTGAGTTCAAGGCCAGCAACAAGTATGTAGTGACACTGCCTTAAATAAATAAATAAATAAATAAATAAATAAATAGGAATGGAATGGAATGGAATGGAATAGAATGGAATGGGCTGGAGAGATGGCTCAGCAGTTAAGAGTTCTTCCAGAGGATCTGAGTTCAATTCCCAGCACCCACATGGCAGCTCACAACCATCTGTAACTCTAGTTCCAGGGGATCCGACACCCTCTCACACAGACATACAGGCAGAACACAGTGCACGTAAATAAATAAATCTAAAAAACTAAATATAATAATAAATAAATCTTTTTTAAAAAGTGTAAGGGGATGGAGAGATGGCTCAGTGGTTAAGAGCACTGACTACTCTTCCAGAGGTCCTGAGTTCAATTCCCAGCAACCACATGGAGGCTCACAACCATCTGTAATGGGATCTGATGCCCTTTTCTGGTGTGTCTGAAGACAGTTACAGTGCACTCACATTAAATAAATAAATAAATAAATAAATCTTTAACAACAAGGAAAACAAGTTGGCTCTGGGAGTGATGGCACATGCCTTTAATCCCAGCAGAGCCAGAAGCAGATCTCTGAATTCGAGGCCGGCCCGGTCTACAGAGGTACCTCAGGACAGCCAGGGTTACACAGATAAACCCTGTCTCCACAAACTCCAAACTACCTAACGAGCTAAAAGGCACTTTTGCACACCACAGTGGTTGTATTCTATTAGAACAGTGTATAAAGAAGTCCCTAACTTCATCTAACCCTGCATGAGCAGGAGGGAAAATCACATGACTGCCCTTCTGACGCTAGTTCCAACTGTAGGGGTTTGCAGGGCACCTTCCAAGTTCAGTAATTGGTGAGAAATACCGTTCACTTGGTTCCTACAAACAGGGAGTGTTTACAAAGTGAGGTCCCAGAGCTGTGGCTGCATTCCCTGGCGTGTACAGGTGACACTTCCCACGCATTGATTAACAGTGTGTGGGGGGCATTCCCAGCCTGAGTTTCCACATTCAGGTTTTTGTTGTTTTTGGCCCCAGGGGTTACAGAATGAGCTGTGTACACAGTATATTGGTGGGGTTCACTAAAAGGGGCTTTACTGTACAGCCCCGTGGCTGACAGGATCTGCAGTGCTTCCGTGGGCTTTGGATACCCACCTTAGATCATGTTGCTACCATCTGACTTGGCCTAAGGGCCCCTTTAAATCCTCTGGTCAGTGTGGGTCGAAGCTCCAGTGGAGAAGACATTACTATGGAGGCCAGAGCAAAGGCCAGGCCTTTATTTGGATAGGATGAAACATATTAAGAATCTATAAAGTGGAACTAAATATTTACTGCCAAAGCAGTGCATTCAGTGGCATGAGGGTAGTGGTGGGCATACTCTTTTTTTAAAAGACTTATTATTTTTATGTGTATGGATATGCTTTGTCTGCATGTATGTCTATATGTCACATGTGTACCTAGCACCCACAAAGGCTTGCAGAGTGTGTTTGATCCCTTAGAACTGGAGCTATACATGGTTACAAGCATACATGTGGGCATTGCGACTCAAACCCAGGTCTTCTGGAAGAGCACCCAGTGCTCTAACTGCTGAGCCCCTCCAGTCCATGCTGGCTGGTTTTTGTTCACCACCCTGGTGGGGCTGTCTTTAGCAAGGTTTGCACACTGAGAACTGCTGTAAGGACGGGATGAATGTGTTAGCGTTCTATTTGCAAGAGTTTTTCAGCAATGAAAAAAGAAAATCTGTGATGGTTCCAGGTATTTGGTCACTTCTGCCCTTAGACATCTGTTATGTACCTGATTCCTAGGTACATAGTCGCTCTTCACAATGGAGAGTTCTACTGGCTTCTTCTGCCAATGCAAAAAAGTAAATTCTCTTTACAGCAGCCTTTTACAGGGATTGTGGTATCTTTGTCTGGGAAGTCTTAACAGTTAAAAATGGTTAACTGAATCTGGAATTGCCTCTGTAGTCAAGAGCATTGACTGCTCTTCCACTGAACCCAGGTTTGCTTCCCATCATCCATATGGTGGCTTGGAGCTGTCCAGTTCCAGGGGTTATGACACCCTCCTCAGGTCTCCATGGGCACCAGACATATAAGTGGTGCATATACATGCATGTAGGCAGAATACCCGTACACATAAAGAAGAGAAGTTAAAGTTGCTCTTGTGTGGTACTCAATAAATAGGGACATTGTGGTTTGGGGATTTTGGATGTCATGCCTGAAGATGATGTTCATCTTCGGTGCACTGACTTAAGTCAGAACTCATTCACAGGCTCAGAAATGTGCTGGTGCTGCATGGGTCAGATGCTCCTGCCTTCTCACCTCCTTTTCTGACTTACGCACAGTCCTCCATTTTCAACTGGATAGAGTTTCCGTGTGCCCTGCACTGGGGCGCTCGGCAGAGTCCCTGTGCTCAGTTTAACTGAGGTGCTCAGTTGCTTTCATCTCCTTCTCCTTTTTCCAGATAAACATCGAGGATCTTGAGGATGACCTTGTGGTAAATGGGGAGAGGTCTGACTGTACCCTGCCAGACTCTGTGTCATCAGGGAACAAAGGAAGGGCTAAACATGGGAATCCAGAGACCAAGCAAGATGGAGATGCAACCAAAGCAGGGTCCCCGGAACAGGTATAGAGGATCAATCACATGGTGGTGGGTAACTGTGAGGCATGCCAGAGGGAGAGCCCCAAGGTGCTGGCCACATCCACCCTGTGCTACCAGTTTCTTGACTTCTTCCGAGTTGGAGTTTATCAGTTGTTTGGTTGCCCTGAGGAACCTGGATGAGGTTTCTGTAGAAATCTGAAGACCAGTGGTAGCCTCGGGGGTACCATAAGTGTGTCCACCTGCCTCTTTTGGGAGTGCCTGTGCCTGATGAGAACATGCAGTCCAGTGAAGCTTAAATCTTCACAGGACTTGGCTACAGGAGGTATTACAGGGGAGCACAGGCCTCATAGTGGGCCACCCTGGCCCAGTGAGTCCCATCTTCAGGGTTGGTAGAGCACAGCAGGGAATGGTTGCCAAAATGAAGATGGAATGCCAGTGTCCAGTGGCTGGGTGGTCCTGTGCGCGTTATCTACTCTAGGCCACGGGAAGGCCCTAAGCACACGGGCAGGGATACCATGTGTATACACGGGAGGGAGGACCATGGCAGGTGTTTCTTACTGCCGAAATGCAAGTGAGTTGGAAGGACCTGAGGATGGAGGAAGGATGGGGACCACCACAAAGGAGGTTGGGGTCGCGGTCGCTTACATTTTTGTTTATTGATTTGTTTTATTTATTTCCTCAAACTCAAAGAGATCACTTGCCTCTGCCTCCTGAGTGCAGGGATTAAAGGCATGTGCCACCAGGCCTGGCTGCTGGGTAGTTCTTAATGTTTATGATTTTATTTCTTTCCATTGATTAAAATGTCTCTTCCATTAGTCTAATGCAAGTGGCAAACTCCGAAAGAAGAAAAAGAAGCAGAAAAATAAGAAAAGCTGCACAGGAGAATCTTCGGTATGTTGTCAAACGGTCTGGTTCCTCTGCCTGAGCCTCACTGTTCCCTGCTGGTACCTCAGGCTGGTCCTCGGAGAAAGTTTCCTATTGAACACTTTGATAGCTTCCCAAGAGGCGTAGCTCAGAGGCCAGGAGAACAAAGGGGAAGACCACTTACAGATCCGTGTCTGGTTTGTTCCCTTTGCTCCCTGGTTATCAGACCCCACTCTTGGGCTCTGGGTTTTGAGGTGAGTGTCCCTTGCTCAGCTGCCTTTGTCTCTTCCTGATGACTAAAATTGGTAGTGAGTGTAGAAGCCACGGCGGACGGGCCATCATCAGATAGTGCCGTCTGTCTTCTTGCTTCCTCACGCCTTGTGCCCCGTGTCTTACTGTTAGTTCTGGAAAAAGTCATAGCTTTGTTCTGCCAGCGAGGAGTCATGACTCAGTTTACCCAAGGAAGTCAGCTCCTCTAGAAGACACAGTGGTGTTTTGGCCTGTGGTTTCCAGGGCCCTGAGTCTGTGATTCCAGCTCTTCTGAATTTCTCTAGTGAGACATGTCTCCTTTTTTGAGTGTATGTGCAGCATATGATATCTTTTAGAAAGTAAGTCAATATAATCATTCTTTTTCAAAATGAACCATTCTGTCACTGGTAGTGTAACATTGGAAGTCAAGTCAGAGCCAGGTGCGGTGGTACATGCCTAGAATCCGAGTGTGGAGGTCAGCACAGTGATTAACAGTTTTTAATTCTTCTGGCTTTTAGGAAAATGGCCTGGAAGACATTGACCGCATCTTAGAGAGGATTGAGGATGGCAGTGGGTTCAGCCACCCCGGCCCCGCTCCCCTGAGCTCCAGGAAGCACGTGCTGTATGTGGAGCACAGGTACAGTCGGCCTTCACCTGTGAGAGAAGAGCAGTATTTAAAACAAGGCAGACCAGATTGCTGTGGCGCACGCCTATAATCCCAACACTTGGGAGGCAGAGGCAGGTGGATTTCTGAGTTTGAGGCTAGCCTGGTCTACAGAGTGATGAACTCAAGAAAGAAGGCGTGTACTGTAGTTTGGGAAGTGGCAAGATGGAGAGATGTGGTGCAGTGGTAGCGTGTCCACCGAGCATGTGTGAGACCCTGGATCCCAGCTCCTGTACAGCAGGCTTCATACTCAGTCCCCCCAAGACAAAAGAATGTAGACATGGGAACGGGGCTCACACTTGTAATCCTAGCACTCCGTGGACTGAGGCATGAGTTCAAGGTTAGCCTGGGCTTCAGAATGAGACACTCCTCAGAGCAAACAAATAAACTTATTATTAAACATCTAAGAAATGACGAGGACGGAGCACTCCCCCTCTTTTCAGGGGGCTCCCCCGATGTCTTGGCTCCCTGAGCCCCGTTGTGCATTCGGTATGTACCCGCCTGTTGCTCTTCATGTGCTCAGTAAAGTGTGCTGCTTGACAGTTGTTGCCAGGGGCTCACAGTGTGCTCAAAGCCGGCTGGGACCCCGATCTTCCTGCCTCAGCTTTCCAAGTACTGAGATTTCAGGCATGCACCACCACTGCAAGCCAAGCTCCCTACTAAATTCTTATGTGACTTTATAAAAATGTATAGTTTCTGTAAAAAAACATAATTTTTTTTCTAAACTCTTTTCTCACAGACACTTGAATCCAGACACAGAACTGAAGAGGTATTTTGGTGCTCGAGCGGTCCTGGGCGAGCAAAGGTGAGGCCCCCGCTCAGTCTGTGTCCTTCAGGTTCTGTCAGTCTTTCTCACACTCTAGACAGAAGGGTGTGTTGAGGGAAACTGAGGCAGAAAAACTGCCATGGGTTCTTCATAGGGGGAAATATTTACATCTGTAGTGAACAAATAGAACTCTTAGCATTAGGTCCGAAATGAGTCCGAAGAAAAGGTGGTGGAGTCATCGAGGCTCCCGGAGCTGGCTCCGTCCTTCTCGCCTTTGCAGAGATGCCGAAGACATCGTGGTTGCTGATTAAATAGTTCTTAGTGTTGGGCGTCATGCTACAGGGATGCACATCATGAGTGTGCCCCATGATTCCCTGAAGGAAGAGTGTGCAAGGGCCGGCCTCTGGGAGTGTGGTTAGGAGGCGCGTGTGTTCTCTGCTTCTCCATGGGATCCCTAGGATGCCCTATCTTTGTTTATGATAGGGTTGTCTCTGAGGCCCAGGACTTGAGTTCGCTGACCTTCTGCCTCCGCCTCTCAAGTGCTATGATTATAGACTTATGCTGTCAAGGCTAGCTTAATACTGTCTTTTTTTAAAAAGATACTATTTATTATATTATCATCATTTATATTGATAAAATATATAAAGATACGGTGCTTCATGAGAATGCGCTCATAAAGTGGCTGCCTGTCTGAAAATGTACTATGTACATCCAGTACCTGCAGAAGCCAGAGAGGGTGTCAGGTCTTCTGGAATTGTAGTTAGATGCAGTGTGAGCATTCATGTGGGCTGTGGGAACCAAGCCCAGGCTTCTGTGAAGGCAGCAAGTGCTCTTAACGGCTGAGCCACTTCCCAGCCCCTAGCATTGTCTTTGTAAGTTTTGTGGGTTTTTTTTTTTTCCTTGATTGTAAACAAGTGCTTTTTGTTAGAAATGTAATCAGTTTAGTCATCTGACCTTTGACTCTCATTCTCCCACCACACCCGAGTTATTTTTGGTAATTGATTATAGCTTGCAGGGCAAATGCCAGTCTTCGCTTTATGTGACCATGAGAGGATTCTGCTGGCGCTGTAACATCCTGTCTTGTATATCTGGTTTTCTGTGTTGGCATTCTGGGTTCTGTGATGTGCCAGGGCTGGTTATTTACCCCAGATGCTGGCCTGTGTGCACCTCGAGGCCGTCATCCCTGTGCACCCTGCACGCATTCTGTGAAACTGAGGCCTGCTTGCTGCCGAGCTGCCCTCGGGAGTGGTGCAGCTTAGACTCACACTCCATCAGGGTCAGTTTCTTTTTTCCCCTATAGCAAACGCAAGAGGTTTGGGTTTTTGATGTTGTTGCAACTCTGACTGAAGTCCACAGGGTTTTAGTTTGCTGTTAACTCCTGTTTTCCTCGTGTTTCCTGTGAGGTTTGTTTGGGCATTTTTGTTCTTTTGTATTTATGAGATAAATCTCACCATGTAGTCCTACTTGGCCTAGAATACCAGACTAGCCCGGAACTCAGATCGATCCACCTGCCTCTGTTCCCTGGGTACTGGGATTAAAAGTGTATGCCACCGTGCCTGGCTTACCTATTTATTTCTTGCTTTATATTTTTAATGTTAAATTTTTTAACTCTTAAGTGTTCTTTTGGGAACACTGATGAAAATTATGTATATTTCAGATGCTCCTTTTTGAGGATGGGGTTCTGGGCTCATTTGGTAGAGTGCTTGCTTAGCAAGCTTGAGTCCTGGGTGTGACCTCAACGCCATAAAACCCAGTCATGGTGACACACAACTGCAGCACTTGGGAGGAGGAAGAGGCGTCAGGACGACCAAGAGTTCAAAGCCATCCTCAGCTGCGAAGTGAATTTGAAGCTAGCCTGGATTACATGATACCCCTGTCAGTCAGTCAATCAATCAGTTGTTCTGTCTTTCTCTTTCCTTACCCTTTGTTGAGTCCAGAATGCTGCCCATAGGATCGTATCGCTCACATTCAGGGCAAGTCTTCTGTTAGTGTCCCCACAAACCTACTCAGAGATGTGTCTCAGTAATTCTAAATATTGTCAAACTGACAACAAGCTCTTACCTTCCTCCCCCCTTCCCTGCAGCCGTGCTTTGTCTGTCTGCCATTTTATTGTAGTTGATAGGTCCTGTTTCTGTAAATGAGAGTTACTGACATTAATTAATAATTACATTTATTTCATCCTATGTAGTGCTACGGTTATACCCACAGATCACAGAGTCTGAGGACAAACTGAACATTCCTCAGTTCTAGTCTTGAAAAACTAAACAGCTGCAGCTCCCACTGTGACCATAGCTCATTTACTTTTATAATAGTTTACTTTGAATTATATTTATTTCTTTAAAACTTTAAGTTGGGCCAGAGAAGCAGCTCAGTGAGCAAAGCTGCCTGATTCCAAGTTGAGTCGGAAACCGACATGATGGAAGAAGAAACTGATTCCCCCAAGTTGTCTCCAACCTTCACACTGGAACCATGGCACGCATATGCCCACACATGTGTGCATGAGTGTGAACACACATATATCAAATGTAAAAAGCAGTTCAGAGAGCTGACTCAGCAGTTCAGAGCTTGTTGCTCTTGCAGAAGACCTAGTCTCGGCTCCCACATGGTGGCTCACACCCTCCTTAACTCCACTTCCAAAGATTTCATACCCTTTTCTGACCTCCACAGGTACCAGGCTTGTAATACACATACATACACATTTACAAAGCATACACATAAAACAAAAAACCTTTTAAGAACAAAAGATTTTTAAAGCCGGGCGGTGGTGGCTCACGTGTTTAATCCCAGCATTTGGGAGGCAGAGGCAGGAGGATTTCTGAGTTCGAGGCCAGCCTGGTCTCGAAAAACCAAAAAAAAAAAAAAAAAAAAAAAAAAAAAAAAAAAGATTTTTAAAAAACACTGTCTTTGGCTAGACAAGGTGGTACTAACCTGTAATCTCTGTGCTTAGGAAGCTGAAGCCAGGAGATCTCCAAGTTCAAAGCCAGCCTAGTCTACATCAGCCTTTTCCTTTTTTTTTTTTTTTTTTTGTTTGTTTGTTTGGTTGGTTGGTTTGTTTTGTTTTTTGGGGGTTTTTTTGTTTGTTTTTCAAGACGGTTTCTCTGTGTAGCCCTGGCTATCCTGGAACTTACTCTGTAGACCAGGCTGGCCTCGAACTCAGAAATCCACCTGCCTCTGCCTCCCAAGTGCTGGGATTAAAGGCGTGTGCCGCTACCGCTCAGCTTTACACTTGAGTTTTTTTCTGCAGCTATTTTACTTCTTTTTGAAGCTTTCCTGTCTTGTTTCTGAAAGTACAACTTGTTTCTCATTCATTTTTGATGTACCTAAATGATCAAAGAAGCTTAGAGATTATCACATGTTCACAGATCGCTCACTCAGGTCAACCTAAAGAAAAGGCTCCTTCCTCCTTTCTCCACTGGTCACCATCTGACCAGGACATGGGGAGGTGGTGAGGGTTTGGCTCCTGTGGTCCATGCAAGATCTGTATGAGGAGCCTGGCCTTCCTCTTCCTACAATCTTTGGTGTTCTTCTGTCCGGCTAGTGTTCTTCCAGAGCTGTGCCGGTGCCGCCTGTGTTCTTCACTGTCACCGTGGCTTCCTTTTCACTTTCCCGTGTTAGTGTATCAGGCACACATTCACCTCGTCCTCAGCACTGAGCCGGGACCGAGGATGCCCTGAGCAGCAGCCAGGCTGGTTCCTGTCGTCTTTCATCAGGCTTCCATTTTCTGGTTGCTTTTTTGATGCTCCCACCTTTGCATTCAAGACGGAGTCTTACTGTGTAGCCTTGACTGTCCAGAGTGCTTATGTAAACCAGGCCAGCCTCAGACTCAGAGATCCACCTGTGTCTGCCTCCTGAGTACTGGGACTAAAGTCGTGTGCCCTCGTGCCTGGGCCCCTCCACCTTTTTATTGGACTGCTTGAACTTTTTGTTTTGTTTTTGCTGAGGATGAACTTAGAACCTTGTGTGTGCTGAGCAGGCACACAGAGCTCCGCCTCCAGCCCGAGTTTCCTTTGTTTCTCTGGTTACGTGATGGTGACTACCTCTGTTGCTAACACTGTGTCCGTCCACCCTCGTCTCACCTGCTAGGCGCCCTATTCAATTCTCTTCCTTGTATCTTCCCTGCCTACAGTTTGACTTTCACAGTTCCTGGGCCATTAGGTAGACCAGCGTGGTCCCTATCAGCTACAGAAAATAAGACTGTGCTGTGTTCTGTTTTACCCAGGCCTCGACAGAGACAGCGTGTGTATCCCAAGTGTACATGGCTGACAACCCCTAAGAGCACCTGGCCCCGATACAGCAAACCAGGTACGGCCTGCTGCTGCATTAGGCAGTGCCTTAGATCTAGAAGTGATGCCCTCAGTTCTCAGTCAATGCATTTTAACTTGTTACGCTTTTATATTTCACAGCAAGCTACCAAGTGTGTGTAATTTAAAGAAAGGGCAATGGAGAGAGGCAAGAGAGCATGAAGTAAATGTCCTTGTTAGGTGCTTGGCTCTGTGACATGGGAAAGGGTCCGTTATCTTGATTAACAGACATAAGAGCTCCTCACAGGGTGAAGGCAGGGAAGTCATATCGGTGTGTGGCTGTACTGGAGATAGTAAAGTGGACCTGCCCCTTCTGTGCCTGTGAACCCCTGTGGAGGAGCTCTGGGCCTGTGCACTGCTGCCTAACAGTATCTTTGGTTTAGGCCAGGCCTCTTGCCTTGCCAGTGAGAACACCTGTGCACTGGTGTAGGCAGGCTTATTGACTATGTGGTCATGCCAGACTCTGGCCTTAGGTAGGACCACTTTAGGACAGGAACTTAAGAGTTACTGGCCTGTTTGATGGAAATTTACAAGGGAAAATGTCCCTGCACACCCAGCTTTGTATATAAGGAACAGCGACCAACTGTGCCTAGTCCTAAGTCGGAATGGCCTGCTGAACCTGGGTCAGTGCTCACTCTGGTAGACTGCTCACTGCACAGACACTGGATGCTTGTCCCAGAACTCTGTGCATGGTGTTTCTGTAACCAGACAGGCCACTCATGCTGTCGTCTCCAGCATTGTTTCTAGCCAGCCATAGTGGCCTGCTCACTTCCCTTCTGAGGATACTCAGGGTGGATCTGAGGAACTGAACAGACAAGATTCCAGGCCTTGGTGCAGATCACACACTTTGAGCAGGCCTAAGCACTCTACAAGAGCTCTTGGCAGATGTTAGCTTATAGCCTGTCGGGAGCATAGCCCCAGAACTGGCCAGCCTGCACCAGATGCTCAGGTTGAATTGTGTTTATGTGATGTATTTGTGCTAAGAACAACAGGAGAGTTGTGAGTGCCTAGAGCAACTGGTCAGACTCTCGTAGAGTCCTGCGGGGCGCCACAGCCTGCCCTCCTGAGCCGTATTCCTTGCAGGTCTGTCAATGCGGCTGCTGGAGTCCAAGAAAGGCCTTTCTTTCTTTGCATTTGAGCATAATGAGGAGTACCAGCAAGCACAGCACAAGTTCCTGCTGGCCGTGGAGTCCATGGAGCCAAACAACATTGTGGTGTGTAACTCTGCAGCTCCTGACGGGTGGGGGTCAGGCAGTGTGCTGTGCCTGGACTGGGTTCCTCTGGGATTTGGGGAGTTATGTCTGAGGGGCAACTGCTTCCCCCAAGTTTGGAAGATGCCTGTGTGCAGAGCAGTCAGATCATGTGTTCAGAGGAAGTGACAGACTAATGGTATAGCCTGTCCTCAGAGGAAAGCCACACCCTGCTCTCAGGTCCCTTCTGCGAACTGTGTCCAAGGCATTGTGGGATCTTTTTCCAGCTGCCTTTGCCTTTTGCTTAGGTGATACAGCACTGGGAATGCTTGGTCCCCTTCCCCCCAGGCAGCCTGTCCCTTCTGTGATGCACCAGCCTGTGTTCTGTCTGCTGCATCCTTGGGCCACAGTTGAGTTTGTAGTCACTGAGGACAAAGAGAAGCTCGTCCTTTGTGCCTCTGTGTACCTGACCCCGAAATGCTGTTGTATTTCTTTGGAGAGAAGAGAAATTCTGGTTTCCATTGCTTTTGACTGGGGCATAGAGAGCTAATTAGGCCAGTTTCTGAGTTCTCACCTTGAGCTAGATCAGTGGCTCACCTGAGCCAGAACATCACATACTCTGAGTCAAACATGAACTGTGAGTCAGGCATGGTAGTGCGTGCCTTCAATCCCAGCCTTGAGAGTCAGAGGCAGGTGGATCTCTGTTAGAGGCCCGCGTGGCCTACAGAGTAAGTTCTAGGCCAGCCAGGGATACACAGTGAAGCCCATGTCTCAAATGAACAACAATTAAAAACAAAAAACAAGCTATGACTTTCATTGTGATCATTTTCCCAGCATGGGCGTGGCCTTGTGTTCTTAGGGAGCATGTCTCATGAGGGTTTCTCTAGGGCTGTGTGTGCATGTCTCACGGGAGTTTCTCTAGGGTTGTGATACCTGCAGCCCCTCTTTAGGGCCATCTTCCGTTCCAACAGGTTCTGCTCCAGACAAGCCCCTATCATGTGGACTCACTTCTGCAGCTCAGTGATGCTTGCCGCTTTCAGGAGGATCAAGAGATGGCTCGAGACCTTATAGGTGAGCCAGCCCCCTGCACCTGCTGCTCGAGCAACTCGGGCTCACAGGCAAATGCCCCACGGGATGACAAAGGGTGTTTCATGGAGAAAGAATTCGTATGCCGTGGGATTCGCTCGTGTGGAGTGTCCGGCTCATTGTATTTAGTGTATGCAGCTGTACAGCCGTCACCACTGTCTGTGTCAGTCAGTCTTAAAGCAAGCCCCGTTCTTCAGTCCTGGGAACTAGTACTGTGCTGTCTGCGGTTGTGCTTGCAGGGTGGAGCCCATGCAGTGTGTAGCCTTAGCTTGGCTTCCTTACCTCCCTCCCTCCATCTTTGTGGTCCCTGCTGGAGCACGTATCGCACTTGTACCTGTTTGTTGCTTTATAACTCTATCTGTGTATAGACAGAATTGTGCATGTCTGTCATCCGTTGGTGGACAGTCAGGTTGTTTTCCGGCAGTTGGAAGTGGTGCAGCTGAGAGCACTCGTGCGGCTCTGACGATGCGTGCAGCTGAGAGTGCAAGTGGGTATCTGGTGTTGGCAGACACAACACCAGTTCTCTCCTGGACAGGAAGCATTTCCCTCTGAAGCTTACAAATGTATGTTGCACTAAGCTAGAGTCATTCAGGAATACCTGGGAGTCTGTGTATGCCGTCCTTCTTTCAGGGTGCTAGTTACATGACCTCCTTCCTTCCTGACTTTCCTTGTTGTGAGTTGCTAGAGGAGAGAGAGTTATAGTCATTGTGTCTGTGACACCCTCCTCTGATATTTGTGGCCCACAGAGAGAGCCCTGTACAGCATGGAGTGTGCATTCCACCCCTTGTTCAGTCTCACCAGTGGGACTTGCAGGCTGGATTACCGCAGACCTGAGAACAGGTGAGTTTGGTCCATCCTAGAGTGAGTAACGGGTACCCTCAAGTCACAGGAGTGACTGTAGTGATACAAGATTGTCCTGTCCCTGAGAATGGATCAGGGCCCTGAAGGTCCAGGCTGCCTTTTAAGCTTTGATGTGTTTCCAACTGAACTACAGAGGGCTGGATCAAAGAGTCGGGCAGCAGATTGGCCCAAAATTACATTGGTTCAAGTTACAAGTGAGCCTGGTAAGCCACAGGCTAGTGAGACTGGACTCCTGTCTCATGGCTTTGGGGAGAACCCCCATTCCCAGTGAGGCTAAAGTGCTGCGGCTTTGTAGTTGAGTCTCTGGGTTCTTAAATCTGAGATGAGCGGCCACACGGAGAGCGCTCCCTTCTGGCCTTCTCTGAGCCTGACCACCCTCTGGTTTTAGCCCATGTGTGCCCATCTTTCCTTGATATCTAGTACTCTGCTTCTCTGCATATTCCTGGGCTGCCCCAGGCTCTCCCCACCTTAGTCTCAGCCATTATCCACTCCTGAACTGAGTGTTGGGTTTGGGTTCCTGAGTGTTTATTGCTTTTGTCTCTTCTAGTTAAACTCTTACTTCTTTGAAACAGGTTCTGAGTTAAGTCACCAAGATGACTAAAGCCACCCAGCTCTATGCACCCACGTGTAGTGCTATGACAACTGTTACAGTTTGAGCACAAGTTAAGATTATAATTATACAGGTTTAATTGCCTTCCTCTAAATGAAAATAGGTAAACAACTAGCAAGAAGACAGGTTTGCAAGCACAGTGTCACAGGCTGCAATCTCAGCCCTGAGAGGTCAGCCTTGGTATATAGGAAGTTTGGTGCCAGCCTGGGCTACATGAGGTTGCCTCATAAGAAACCAGAAAAGAAAAAAGGAAAAAAAAAAAAGTCAGGAGTTTCACATACACTTGGTCATAGCCAAGCGTGTGGCACCTAAGTGTAGACTTGACATTTGGAAGTAGATTTCTTGAGCCAAGGAGTTCAGGGTCAGACTTGGCAGCGTAGTCAGATCCTGTCTAAACCAGAACAGCTTGATTTGTGTGTAAGTGCATTTATAACTAAATGACAAAGAGCGCGCTTCCTCCAGGCAGAGGGAGGGAGTGTTCACAAACACTCTATCTGACCACTTAGGAAATGCTGCTGTGACCCAGAGGGGCACAGTGCTGGGCCACCCGTGCCATGTTCTGTTGCTTTCCTGTCACTCTAACACAAGGGGACTGTTTTTGACCTAGGAGCTTCTACCTGGCCCTCTACAAGCAGATGAGTTTCTTGGAGAAGCGTGGCTGCCCACGCACTGCCCTGGAGTACTGCAAGCTCATTCTGAGGTAAGTGTTCACTGCTGTGTGGCCACCGGTGCTCACCACAGACCTGTGGGGACTCCAGCCATGACAACATTTCCTCTGTCCCCCTTGTTCTCCACTCACTGTGCTGCCTCTGGAAGCCTTGAGCCAGATGAGGACCCCCTGTGCATGCTGCTGCTTATCGACCACCTGGCCTTACGGGCCCGGAATTATGAGTACCTGATCCGCCTCTTCCAGGAGTGGGAGGTATGTGTAAGCCATGTACCGAGCCTTGAAGGTGCTGAGCTTTGAAGGTGCGGCTGTGGCCCCCTTACCTTTCTGGTCCACACCGCGTATGTTTGGGGATAGCCCTAGGACAGGATGCTGGGAGCCTGCATCAGAGCTCAGAGTCCCCTGCCTTTTTTGGCTTCCTTGTTACTTGCTGAACAAAATCCAGTCTTCCTAGAGGGTGTCCCAGCAGCCCTGCGAGAACCACTGTCCACAGACCTGTCCCAAGTATGTGTGCAAAACAGTGGTGCTAGTGGTGATGGAAGGTTGGGGAGACCCAGGACTCACTGTGTTCACACAGGAAGTAGTCATGAAGCAGGGTGTCATGAGACTGGCACGGGCAACCTCAGCACACACTCACATTCTGCAGAAATCCTGGACAGACAGACAGACATATGACCATATCCAGTCACTTGTGCGTGGAAATAAACCTGGAGCGTGAGCTGCACCACACGGCCACCTGGCCTAGTTGCTGTGAGTGCTCAGCACACACTGGGGACGGACGGACGGATGGATGGACGGATGGTGCGAGGAGATGACATAGACTTTATAACATAGACTTCCCAGCCTGTGACTGTGGGCATGTGTGGAAGTGACAGTTTGAGTTTATTGGGCCACCTCCTGTGCTTTAAGATCAGCTCGGCCATTCTCCTGAACACAGTTCCTAGACAGGAGGCCCAGACTCCCATCCCAGCCACACTTGGTTCTTGGAAAGAAGGGATTCAGAAAGAAGCTGCTCGCTCCCAGCAGGGCCTAATGAGGGAGGTTTTTTCACAGTACATATTCTTACATTAATTAAAAAGAGATAAATCACTTTCAGTATTAGTATAGTCGGCCAGGAAATTTAGTTTCTTAGGATCTAGTTTATCCTTGGTGCTCCAGAATGCATGACTCTAGGAGATGTCAGGTAGGGCTGCGGGTGAGCATCCTTATGGCTTATGTGGCTGTAAAATTCTGTGATGAGAACAGTTCCCAGTACAGAAGGGACGAAGACAATGGCTCAGTCAGTAAAGTGCTTACTGTGCAAGAAGGAGGACATGAGTGTGGATATCCAGAACCCACATAAAGACGAGGGCACAGTAATATGTGATGTAACCCAGTTACTGCAGGGACAGGGTAGGGGCATGGCTAGCAAGTGCAGACAAATGGATGAGCCTCAGGTTTGGTGAGAAGCCTTGTCTCAGAACATAAGGGAGAGAACCACGGAGATGGCTTGACAGGCAGAAGCATGACACCAAGCCCTAGAACCCACATATAGAAGGAAAGAAAGAACTGACTTCTGCAGGTTGTCCTCTGGCTCTACATACACACCATGCATTCACACACCAAATACGTAAATAAGATTTAAAGGTCGAAATAATGAAATATAATTGCAGAAAGACACCCAGTATTAACCTTCAGCCTCTGCACTCCTGTACGTGTGTGTGCACCGTACATGCGTGCACAATAGAGACGACATACACAAGTCACTTGTCTTCTCAAAACACAGAAAGGGCACTGAGAAAGGTGTGTGTGTTAGGTAGAGTTGCATCCCTTTCTGCTGAGTTGACTTTGTGAGCTTTGTGCTGTTCCCTGCTTCCAGAGCTGAGAGGCTAGGCAAGGGTATCTGACCTTAGAGGCTTTGAGCCCACCTGCTGCTGTAACATCAGTCATCTGACTGAACTGATTCCTGCCCTCTGTGTCCTTTGTTCTGCATGTAGAAAATGGGTTTTCTTATCTTAAGGTTAGAGGCACAGGAGGAAGCAGCTGTGGGCTGCCTGGTGTCTGCTGCACATCTGTAAACCACATGTTTTGTCTTCACAAGCTTGAGGCCTCAGACTTTGTTTCTTCATCCCTTACAGGCTCATCGAAACCTGTCCCAGCTCCCAAATTTTGCCTTCTCTGTTCCATTGGCTTATTTCCTTCTGAGTCAGCAAACAGACTTACCTGAGCATGAGCTCAGCTCTGCCAGGCAACAGGCTTCCCTCCTGATGCAGCAGGCGCTCACCATGTTCCCTGGAGGTGAGCGCCACCTCTTGTGGGGCTGGTAACTTCCTGGGGATTGAGTCTAGATCACAGTCCTGTCCGTACATAATGCAAAGATTGCATTCCCTTAATGGCCTAGAGACTGCGATAGCTCTGGTTAGTAATCTACTCACTTCAGCGAGCCTACTGCAAGTTTGGTGAGGTGTGAGAAGGGGAGGGACAAATGTCTCCTCTGGAAGTCAGTTTCAGGAGACACAGTGTGTTAGATAGTCTTTGTTACTGGGGAGGAAAAGCAGAAGTAGCATCTAGAGAGGCCCAAGGCTAGCCCAGAGACACTTCGAAGGGCATTGACTGTGAGTAGCCAGGAAGAAGCCCTGGTCTTCTGCCCAGACATTCTCCCAGTCATGTGACCAGGAGAATAAGGTGAGGGATATCTTGCCCAAGTCTTTCCTAAGAGTTTACACGAATTGACACTGACACAGGCTCTATGGGCAGCTGCTCCTCTGTTAGAAAGTTCCAGAACTGGTGCTAAATTGTAGATTCTGAGTTCCCCTAGTCTTGACCAGAACTCTGCCTACCAACCAGGCCTGGCAACCTCAGGCAGAAGTCCTATTTGCTGACCCGATGAGGGTCAGTTCTGTCACTTAGAAGCTTCCTCTGCCATCTGGTCTGATGTAGCTTGCAGTGCCTTTTCTGTTGGGGACCAGCTAATGATGCATAGACTGGTAGCCCGTGTGCTGGACTACACAGTAGGCATGCCCTCCTCGCAGGATGCTGGGGCCTGAGCATGTCCCCAGGAAGTCAGTGGGAGGGCTGGTTTGTGTTTTGATAGATTACCGGCATGTGAGCTATTCAGAGAAGCTAGCATTTAGGTAAACAGCACTACAGGCAAAGAGAGCCAGGTTGGCTCTGTTGGCCATCTGTCAGATCCTGGTCCCTGCGGAGTTAGCTCTTACAGGGCACAGTCAACCCTACTCTCTCTAGTCTGTCTTCAGGTCTAACCTTCATGTGATTAAAACATACAGCCATCTATGCTTGGAGGTTATAGACAAGTATCCTTGGATACAGATGAGACAAGTCAAGGGGACATGCATCCACTTCCCTGGAGTTTAGAGGTGCCTTGGAGCCTAGTGTGAGAGGCCCAGCCTACATACGAGTTTGTGATGGTAGTCAGAAATGACTCCTCGGCTGCCAGCCTCCTTTACCTTCAGAACACCTAGTGGTGTATGTGACAGCTACCTTCCAGCGTCCCTTGTGTTTTGCTGTGAGGCTGGGACAAGGGCTGCAGAGTCCACGGAATCTTTGCTCTCTTTGCAGTCCTTATGCCATTGCTGGAGTATTGCAGTGTGCGGCCTGATGCCACAGTCTCAAACCACCGCTTCTTTGGGCCGGATGCTGAGATAAGGTACAGAGAGCCCTGTAGATGTGAGACTGTTGGTGCTGCTCCCTCACCCTTAAAGGAGGCGAGGACTCTGTCCTGGGGGATGCTTGCCCATCTAGAGTAGTGGAGGGTGGCCTGGGAGCCACATCCGTGTGCAGGGTCTCACTTGTGTGGACGGGTGAGCAGCTGCCAGTCTTGAGAATGGGATTCACGGGATGCTACCTCAGAAGAGTTGTGGGCAGGGCGTGAAGCTGGGAACCATCACGCATGGGAAGAGGAGGAAGGTGGCGGGGCTCATGACCATCAGTATCCTGAACTTTTCCCAGATTTCTAGACTGTCACATTTCTCAAAAACAAAAAACAGAAAAAGATGTGTCATGTGGCAGCTGCCACCTCTCTGCTGGTTACCAGTCAGCCCCCTTTGTGCTGCTCCACACAGAAACAGAAACATACACTCATCTGTGTCTTTTCTCACACTCCTGTCAAGTGATCTCTGGTACTCAAGTAACTCTGTGAGACGTGTGCCCGGCCCCTCAGCATGTGGGGTGTCCCTGGTCAGCAGCTGAAGGGTAGCCTTCTTTATTGCAAGACACCAGGCCTTTCCTGGATACCTTTGTCTCCCTTGAAGCTCTGAAAAAGATCCGCTTCAACCCTTGCTTTTCACAGCCAGCCTCCCGCCCTGAGTCAGCTGGTGCGTCTGTACCTGGGGAGGTCACACTTTCTTTGGAAAGAACCCGCCATTATGAGCTGGCTCGAGGAAACTGTCCATGAGGTTCTGCAGGCAGTGGATTCGGGAGACCCTGCTGTGGAGGCCTGTGAGAACAGGTGAGCCAAGCCTGACAGCCACGGCAGCGCCTAGCCCAGGGAGGGCACCCTGCTGCCATGAGTCCCTTCTGTGTGCCCTCTTGGGTCTTTATCATAGATTGGGCCTCAGATTTCAGTTTAGCTTTTGAAGGAGCCACCAGTAGTCCTGGGCATGGCTGTTGCTGTCCACCCAGATGTGCAGGGGTGTGTGGGTATTATGGTCCTGCTGTCCACCCAGATGTGCAGGGGTGTGTGGGTGTTATGGTCCTGCTGTCCACCCAGATATGAAGGGGTGTGGCTTGTTGGTTTGTTTCTGTTTTTCTGCTCTGTTTCCATATTTTTATGGTGATTGTTTTTCTTACATTTCTTGGCACAAATTGGAGACAAAAGGCAACTAGAGCAACCTATTGACATCTTTTCCACCTCTGGGAGTCTCTGTGACTCAGAGCCTCATAGGTGGCATTTGAGAAGCAGCCCCTTGCCCGTTTGTGCAGTTTTGCTGGTGGTCCTCATGAGGACCCTAGCTCTGTGGGTGGCTTCCGCCAGGCTGCTTCTGAGGCTGTGCTCTGTCCTGGCTATGTCATCTCCCTGAACCAGGGAAAGGAGGTTCACGAGGACAAATTCTGGGTTGCCGGGGGAGGAGAGGAGGAATGTTCTTCTCCCCCTGCCCCCAAACAGGGTTTCTTTGTGTAGCCCTGGCTGTCTTGGAACTCACTCTGTAGACCAGGCTGGCCTTGAACTCAGAAATCTGCCTGCCTCTGCCTCCCAAGTGCTGGGATTAAAGGTATGCACCATCACTGCGTGGCGAGGAATGCTCAGGCCTCTCAGTCTCATGAATACTGTCTGGGCTAAATTCTGTCCAGGCTAGATGTCCCTTCCTGCACTGGTCTCTGCTCCATGCCCAGCAAGAGGCAAACCCCATACAGTGGCAGTAAAGACTAGCACACCCAGGGGGTTCTGTTGTGGACACTTCCTTAGTGTCTCACCAGACTACCCACGACTCTCCTCACTTCTGTTTCATGGATAAAGGGGCCAAGTTAACAGACCAGGCTTTCAGAGCCTGCTCTGGCTGCAGAGCTGTGGGCTGGTAGCACAGATTCAGCCTGAGGGACACGGGGAGCATTACCAGAAGTCAGACAAGCCAGTGCATGCTGGCTGTCCATGCTGGGTATGGGTAACTTGGCACTTGCACCGTGGGTGCCAGTTTATCTGCTGTCGTCTGCTCTGGCCTCAGGCGGAAACTGTTGTACCAGCGTGCACCCAGAAACATCCACCGCCATGTGATACTGTCCGAGATCAAGGAGGCTGTCGCTGCCCTACCCTCGGTAAGAGGAGTGTGGAACTGTGTGCTGGTCATGGTACAGCTACCCACTGGCCGGCCTGTGTGCCATGTGGCCCGGAACTGGTGCAGAGGGTCTGTCCCCATGGCCAGTTTCTCTGGCCTTCCTCGCCGTGTACTGCCTCGGTGAGCTGTTCCAGCATGGTGTGCGCTTTCTGTGACAGACCTGCGTCTCGCTCACAGAGCCCTGCAGTGGTCCATGTAACGCGTGCCCCTGCACAGAACCTGAGCTCTGCTCTCACAGATCCCTGTGTTTGGCACTCTGGGGTGTGGCCAAGCTGGATCAGTTGGTGAACCAGCAGCTCAGTGGGACCCAGTGGCTCTCATCCCTAGACTGGTCTGCAGTCAGGACAGTCATCGGAGACACGAGTACAGACAGTGCTACCTGTGTGAAGTGCCCTATGTTCCACTAATCAGGGCAGAAGGTCACATGTTCCCCCTGACTGTTCTCTGGGAGAGACCTAAAGTTTCTTAGAACAGAAACAGCCATTTCTGCCAGAAGTTGTCACTGCCTCCTGGCAGATAGGTCAAGTCTGAGTGAGTGGAGACTAGCTGAAGCTTGAGAAAGCAAAGCTGCCAGCACCTCTCCAGAATCTCTGCTTTGTGTCTTCTCCTAAGGATGTGACCACACAGTCTGTGATGGGGTTTGACCCTCTGCCTCCTCTGGACACCATCTACTCCTACGTCAGACCAGAGAGGTACCACCCCTGCTTTTGTCTTCACACCCACACAAACCCACTTTGGTACTTTGGGGCTCACTGGGGCTACCCTTACAGACTAGAAGGAAAATGGCAAACACCAGCTAAGGGGCCAGTCCACTCAGGAGGTGGGGAAACAGTGCAACGGGAGCTGCCTCAGTTCACCAGCGGTCTGAGCACTTGCTTCCCTGTAGGTTGTGTAGCAAGGTGAGAAGTGCAGAATAAGAAGTCACCTCTGACCTGGGGCACTGTAGCATACTGCAGACACCAAACCTAGAACCAGAGATGGACAGTGGTCACATTTGTGTAGAACCTGTGGGAAAAATGCCCAAGAAGTAGGACATGCCACACCGGGAAGTGACAGTCACCTGCTTTGTAGAAAGATGTGCCCCGGCCAGACAAAGGGTGGTAACTGGTCCTCTGCTGTGTGCCTTCCAAGGGTACAGTGTAAGGTCCGGTGAGCGCTGAAGGAAGGCCTGTGTGGCTGAGCAGAGAACCAGGTAGTGGGCCAAGCACTAACATGGACATGCCTGACTCATGGGCTGCCGTGCGCATGAGGGCAGCTGTTAGAGTCTGGGTCTGGAAAGAGCTTGCTTCCCTCCCCTCTGACCCTTCACGGCTGCCCTACCTGGGTCCATTGCTCCCATGTCTGTCTCAGGCAAGGGCCACAGGCCTTCTCGACCTTGACAGAAGGTACTGAGTAGAGGCACCTGTTACAGTTTTAGATTAGTGTGAGAATTTCTAGTGGGCTCACAAACATCCTAACAGGCTGGAGTAGCCCAGCCATCCTAGCCTTCCGCTGTGTTCATGGGGTCCCCAGATGCAAGTGTGACCACACTGTGCTGCAGAACTATGCTGTGGCCCCTGCAGGAACCTCCCAGTGATGCCCTGACCTTTCCTACCAGCTGTTTTGTGACTGACCTGTCTTCCCCAGCCATCAAATCCTGTCATCACCTTGTTTTCTCTCCATGGGATCCAGCAGACAAGGCCCCTAAAGAGCCAGCATCTGGGGCTCCCAACCCCCGCTCCCCTGTTGCCCTGGGCAGGCTAGTGGTCAGTACTGATGACCCCGGGTCCTGATATGCAGTTGAGGTCCCAGAGCCTGAGTCCCACTCAAAGGCTGCCTGTCCCCAGCAGTTAGGAGACTGGGTAGGGACAGCTGACAGTGTCTGTTAACTTTCATTTTCTGACCTTTTTCTTTCTTATTTAATTTTCAGGCTGAGTCCAGTCAGCCACGGAAACACAATTGCCCTCTTCTTCCGGTCTTTATTGCCAAATTACACCACAGAGGTATGTTGGTTGAGCGCATTGGTTTCTCCCTCCCAAGTTAACATGGGCACAGGCTGCTCAGGGTGGAGGCAGGAGCGGCCGGGACTGCACATGTACTTGGTGCCATGCTCACAAGTGAGGACGTGGCCTGCTGGAGTTGCAGAGCCACTGTCAGGTGAGTGGTGTGGGCTGAGAGGCGGCTCAGCATCATGGTAGGTTGGCTTTGGCGAAATGATTGCATCTGGCTTTCTAGAGCTGCTTCTTCTGGGCAGGGACTTTGGGAGGGGACAGGCTCAATCCTGGGGCCTGAGTTGCCTCAGCCGCTGAACCCAGGATCTCCAGTCTATACAGGCAGTCCCCACTTAGATATGTCTCATTGTTCAGGGGGAGAGGCTGGAGGAAGGAGTGGCCAGGGGTCCGACCCGCAATCAAGGCTTGAACAGGCTGATGTTGGCCGTACGTGACATGATGGCCAACTTCCACTTCAACGACCTGGAGGTGCCTCGGGAGGACAATCCTGAGGGCGAGGGGGACTGGGACTGAACTGTCCAGACGCTGGTGCCCAGAGCCGTGCAATCATGTTCCTGATTTCATTTCTGGTTGGAGTTAACCAGTCCCGAGTAGAGATGCTGACCATGCCATCACCCGTGTCTTTTGTTTTCCCTCTGAATGGAGTGGGTTATGCTCCACGAGTGAGCTTCCGCCAGTGTCCTCAGAAGCAGTGACCCCACACTGAATGCACCCTACTTGTGCCTCACACTTCGGAATTTGTAACATGGCACACAGAAGGGTTATCCCAGGGTCTGCAGCAACAGGACCCTGTCTGCTCCTTGCTAGAGGGCACTGAACCTCCACACCCAGCGTGTTTGCAGCGCTGAGGTTAGACCCAGGGCCTAGCACACAATCTGCCACTGAATGACAGTCCCAGCCTGGGAATCTTAGTAGAAAACTTGGCAGGCTGGAGACGGGTCTCAGCTGGTAGACTGTTGGCTTAGTGTGCGCACTGCTTAGGACTTGATCTCAGTGTTCATGTGTAATCTTGGCAAGAGAGAGGGACAAGAGAGAGGGACAAGAGGACTAGAAAACTTCAGGATCATCCTTTGCTACATAATGAGTTCAAAGCCAGTCTTAGTCACAGGAGACCCAGCTCAAAAGAGATGCACGGGGGGCTTAGAATTGAAAGAGAGGAAAAACAAAAAAACAAAAAAACAAAACAGGTTTGAGGCAGGAAACTGTCCTAAGCAGGTAAGGAGCACTCTACAGAGATTGAGGGTGTTTGATTCTGGGACGAGTTAGGAGCCCTGACCAAGAACCCCAGGCCATGGCAGAGACAAAGACCACAGCCAGGCAAAGTTAGAGATCCATGTCTCATGAGCTGTCTGTGGAAAGATGCAGGCTGCTGAGATATTACAAGCTGCACCCCAACAGAACCTAGAGAAGGCTATAGTCTGTGGAGCAGGATCTTAGCTGTGCGATGGCCAGCAAGGTCTCCTAAGTCTTGGTTCAGTGATGCCTTCCTGGGAGGTACGTGTTTCAGACATCACGGGATGATTTGGTATGGAGTAGACACAAAGCACGCTTCGGGAATGTCCTGAGGCTTTGAAATGGCTCAGTGAGAAAAGGCACTGGCTGCCTAGCCTGATGACCCGAGTTCAATCCCCAGGACTCCTATGGTGAATAGTGAGAGCTAACTCCTCCTATGGCATGACCTCTGACCTCCACACAGACACTGTGGATGTGCAGAGCTACAGAAATACACTCAAGACGAGGAAAAGAGATGGCTTGGGGTTAAAGCACTGTGCAGAAGCTCAGGCTATGAACTTAAGCACACATGGTGGGTGGCTTACAACTACCCATAATTCCAGCTCCAGCGTACAAACATACACATAGAAATAAAATTCTTTAAAAAGGAGGCCTTAATAGGTGCTCTGGGGCAAGGGGCCCTGGATGTGACTGAGCACGGGGCCACAGCACTGTCTCTTCAGCAGGATATTGAGGGTTTACTTGTACCCATCTATAGTCAGCCTAATGTCAGCCCATTTCTAAGTTGGCCATTTGCAGGAGGGACTTCGTGTTCAACATACATGCCTGGTAAGAGGTCACAGGTCACATGAATTGGTTCTACATCTCTGTTTTTTCTCCAGCATGAATTGGCAAGGCCATGAAGTCTGGATACAGGCTCCACTACTTCTGCTTGTGGGTCAGCAGGGGCATGGGGAGGGCAGGCCTGAGGGGCATGGCTCCCACCAGTTGCCTCACCTCCTGGGTGTGGTGGGAGAATGTACGCCCAGTCCCAGGGAGCGTTGATGCCAAGATAGTCCTAATTCAGTGTGTAAGTCCCAGTTTCCCAGTCGGAAGGCCTGTGGTGAGTTTCAGCTATGGGGAGGAGGGATTACCTAGGAATGGGTGTGTGTTCTGGAAATGACAAGCAAGCACAGAAAACCTGGCATCCTGCCTCTTCCTTTCAGCAGCTGTAAGTCCATCCAGATGGGGATGTAACATCTGGAGCTGCAGCAGCTATTCTACAATCATGAGACAACGAATTCCAAAATGAAGAACCATGCTCTAGGAACACTGAAGCAGAGGATACCCTGGGCCTCCAGGAACGTCCCACCTCCAGGCCTGTTTCCTGAGAGGCCGTCAAATGATCAGCTTCAGAAGTATTGCTCAGACTTTCAACTGAATCCATTTCTAATGGTGAAAAATAAAACCAGTCCCTCACACCATCTGTGGATCATCATCGGGAAAAGTAACTTTCTGAGACAGGATCTCACTGTGTAGCCCGTAGTGGCCTGGAGCTTGTTCTGTAGACCAGGCTGCCCTTTACTCTGTAGACCAGGCTGGTCCCAGAGATCCGCCTGCCTCTGTCTCCCAAATGTTAGGATTAAAAGAGTGGACCACCACACCTAACCTGCATGTCATCTAAACAGCTTTAAAGTCTGACCTGTCACCCAGGTAGGGGTGACAGTGTATCCCGCTCCTCCTACTCCTCCCTGTCCCTCCTCAGTCTCACAAGAGGTGCCTGCCTATGTGTTCTGTGCAGAATTGTTGGTCATTTGTGCATTTTCATGTAGTCAGGGAGAAAACCTGTTTGCTGCCTCTCAGAGAAAGTTCAGAAAAAATGAAAGACTTTCAAACAAAGACATGGTGACATGGTCTTCTTAATTTTTTTTTTATTGTGTGTGGCTGCTTTGCCTGAATGTGTGCCTGCATCATGTACATAACCACAGAAACCAGAAAGGGACGTACAAAAAGGCTGCTGTGTCCCTTGGAACTGGGATCATAATGTTTCTCTTTCCTTTCTATTTTGTTGTTGTTTGTTTACTTGTTTATTTTTCGAGACAGGGTTTCTCTGTGTAGCTCTGGCTGTCCTGGAACTTGCACTGTAGATGAGACTGGCCTCGAACTCAGAGATCCGCCTCCTCTGCCTCCCGAGTGCTGGGATTAAAGGCGTGCGCCACCACGGCCCAGCCTCACAAACATTTCTTCGTTACCTTGTGGATGAAAATCAACCCTGTGCCTTCCGGAAGAGCAGCCAGTGCTGGTTATCACCAAGCCATCTCCTCAGCCCCAGGCATGGGCTTCCTGAGAATCTTGCTGTCCTGTATGACCAGAGCCAGAAGGGACGGGACGGTTCACATTGCCTGAGGGCTTTGCAGATCTCTGAAAGACAGCACTGAGCTTCTCCCCAGTGGGATGCAGGCTGCTCTTTGCCTCATGAAGACATCTCCCTTAGCCAGTCTACAGGTAGTACCCCTGCTAAATAGGTACTCGCTCCTGTGTGCTATCCATCATGATTTCTCCCAGGGCCACTGAAACCCGAGGCTGAGGATATTCAGCCACCACCGCAGCATAGCACAAGCTGCCTCTCCCAGCGCTGCTTCCCTGTTCCCGTCTCTGGAGGGTCCAGCAGTTGTATCGTCATCATCCAAACCGCATGCATGGTCACCCTCCTCTCAACACTCATCAGCAAAGGCTTGTCAGGGAGGATGTGGCTGCCTCTGCCAGAGACTCTTTGGTTCTCCCTCCCTTTGAAGTTAGATTCTCTGGAGGGTGAACTGTGGTTGTCTCAAAGAGTTCATTCTGAAACCAGAATTGCCAACATCTCTGAAATGCGATGACACAGGAAGTTAGGGCAAGGGACACTTGGTCTTTCATGTCCCAGAAGTAAAATGTGGCCCACAGTTACAGGATGCCTAGGCATCGTGTGGCTTCAGAGGCTAGCCACGGCGTAGACCCGCACGCCTTCATAGCCATGGCTCTGGCCATGGACCTGAGACCTTCACTAGAAGCAGAATAAGGCGCAAGTTGTAGGTGGCAGACAGTGTGACAGTGTGAGCCCTGCCTCTACAGGCTTCTGTGGAGGCTTGGGACACTTAGGACACCCAGAGTCACCATGTCATCCTCTGTCCTTGTAACACAGGACACCTGAGGATGTGAACAGTTTGCGAACCAGGTCTATCAGTGTAGAAGGTGACTGGGCTCAATGTACCAAAACTGAAGAGAGACCTGCGTGCAGTGCAGTGCTGTACTTGGAAGTGCCGCTCAGCCTGAGCACAGGGCTGTGTCTGCCAGTGTACAAGACCTACCAACAGCTGCTCATAATAATGTTGGCCACAGGCTGCCCAGTGCCCAGCACGGGCCATTGACATGTGGACACTGCACGACCTGAATGTTTTAATCACCCAAATGAGGTGACTTAGTGTGAACAAAGTAGTATAAACTGAAAGATTTTTTTCTATATAATGTTCCAAGATAGACAATTGATAGTCCTGAGTCCCAGGGAAGGCCCAACATAACTCTGGTGTGAGTTGTATTTTATTTACTGATCCAAAAAAGTAGGCCTGACCACGCTTGACTTGGAGGGTGTCACTTCTGTTTGTCATTTACTACAGGGTTGTTAAAAAGGTAAGTGGAAAAAATGTAAGAAAAGACTATTGTCTGTTAACAGATGCTTGTGTAACTCACAGTTGTTCTGTGACTTGGAAACCACCTTGTGACCTGACGTAGCCAGAGTTGGCAAGATAAGGAACATGGTCACGTACACATGTAGCCAGCACTCCCTCAGCAGGGGTAGGCAGGGCCAGACAGGGTTACATAGAAACGACTTTTCAGGGGACTATTACAAACACTGAAAGTACCCTCCAGCTAAGCCCTGCCTAACTCCCCTGCTGCCTTTCTTAAGTTATTCTCACCTGTATGCAGAAGGGGACATCCTGTGCTAATGAGACAGCACTGGGTACCATGGAAACAGCCCAACAGCAGCCTAGGGTGGGTTGACAACCACCACTGCGTGCTGTCCTGACTGCTATGAGCAGTCACATGCCCAGCTGCTGGCCCACAATGACTGGAGACAGAGATCTGCCGTGGTATGGTTCCTGGCTCCAGGGCTGGCATGTGCTTCACAGCGGAAATGAGATTCCTCAAGGGAAGGGGGGGGGGGGTGAGAATAAGAAGATAGGATGTGACCAAAGCATACTAGTAAATAGCCTCAGGATCCCCTCTAGTCAACTCCCAGAAACTAAAGCTTCCTTCCACACCCAGAACTGTAGCTAAGGGAGTCTTTAGCAAGCTTGGGACCATGAAGGACATAAAGTAGCGTCAGCCTGGCCAGAGCTCATCTGAGCCCGTTTGTTAGGATAGGGCTCCTGCCTTGGCCCTGCCTGCCTGTAGTTGCTGGTTCTCAAAGTTCTCGGTGCAGCCCCTAAAGTTTTTCGGTAGCTGAGTTGCTACAGTGTGAATACACCTTTGGCTTTGGGTGGAAATGCTGCTGCCGTTGGTGTGTTTCTAACGGAGCGTGGGGATGAGGGTAGGGGTGCCTCATTCTCAACCGTGACTGCCTGAGGCAGCGCGGCATGCCAGTGGAAAGAGGTTTCAGACAACTCAGGACAGTGGTTTTTGAGATGGGGTTGGAGCTTTAGGTAGGGCTGCACTGGGCAGATTCTAGAGAGGCTGGATGCCTGAAAGGGCTCAGCAAGTCCCAGGGGCTTTGAACACAAAAGGGAGATGAAAACCCTGTGTTGGGAGTCTGAAGCTAGGCTTTCCTGTTTCTCAGTGCTGCTTATGCCCCCTAGAGGCAGCCCGGGGTGCTGGGACACTTACACATCCCTGGCACATGCCCATCATGTGGCCATCCTCAGGAGGAGGGGCTCCAGGGACGAGTTAAAAGATGAAGAGAAAAGCCCCATTCTTCCCCAGACTCCAGCCGACCCCGGCTTGGTGAGGCAGGGGACCAGACAGATATCAGAGGCAAGTAACCAAGAAGTTGGGAAGTGTCGAGTTTAGAAATGTCTCTACCTGAGCCACTTGGGAAGAGACAGGGGGAAACAGCAGAAGGCTAAGCTTCTTCACGCTGGCAGTGAGACTCCATGAGGAAAACTCAGGGTCCTAGCCAGGAAGTGTCTAGACTGCCTATGCCATGCCTAGGTTGACCTGTCCAGCCAGACAAAGCGCAAGTGTGAGGGAAAATTGGAGTGTGCCCATATGGAAAGAAGCAGACCTGAGGGTGTCAGAGACCCTTGAGAACATGAGCTGAGGTCAGAGGCTGAGAGGGAGGCTGACACCACCTGGAGCTGCAGCCTCCACGGACCGCTTCCTACTTCCTACTTCCGGAACAAGACTATGCCCACTCAGGGGCCCCAGAAGAGGTTTCTGGGTTCTCTCAACTCCACCTCCACCCCTCACCTTGGACCGGTCTCCAACCAGACAGGGCCTTGGTGCCTGCATGTGTCTATCCCAGATGGCCTCTTCCTCATCCTGGGGCTGGTGAGTCTGGTGGAGAACGTATTGGTCGTGATAGCCATCACCAAAAACCGAAACCTGCACTCTCCCATGTACTGCTTCATCTGCTGCCTGGCCCTGTCTGACCTGATGGTGAGTGTAAGCATCGTGCTGGAGACGACCATCCTCCTGCTGCTGGAGGCAGGCATTCTGGTGGCCCGCGCGGCTTTAGTGCAGCAGCTGGACGACATCATTGACGTGCTCATCTGTGGCTCCATGGTGTCCAGTCTCTGCTTCCTGGGCATCATTGCCATAGACCGTTACATGTCCATCTTCTACGCGCTGCGGTATCACAGCATTGTAACACTGCCCCGGGCACGACGGGCCGTCGCGGGCATCTGGGTGGTCAGCATCGTCTCCAGCACCCTCCTTATTACCTACTACAAACACACAGCTGTCCTGCTCTGCCTCATCACTTTCTTCCTAGCCGTGCTGGCACTCATGGCAATCCTGTATGTCCACATGCTCATTCGAGCGTGCCAGCATGCTCAGGGCATTGCCCAGCTCCACAAAAGGCAGCACTCCATCTGCCAAGGCTTCTGCCTCAAGGGTGCCACCACCCTTACTATCCTTCTGGGGATTTTCTTCCTGTGCTGGGGCCCCTTCTTCCTGCATCTCTTGCTCCTCGTCCTCTGCCCCCAGCACCCCACCTGCGGCTGCATCTTCAAGAACTTCAACTTCTTCCTCATCCTCATCCTCCTCAGCTCCATTGTAGACCCGCTCATCTATGCTTTTCGCAGCCAGGAGCTCCGAATGACACTCAAGGAGGTGCTGCTGTGCTCCTGGTGAGCAGAGACGTGGCTTTCGGCCTCACGGCCAGGGCACTGGGCAGAGGGTGACAGTGATATCCAGTGGCCTACATCCTGTGAGACCACAGGTGCTCATCCCTTCCTGGTCTCCATTTGACTAAGGGTGGACTGGATGAACTTTAAAATGGAAACACAAAGTGCCTGGGGCCAGGAGAAAGGGTAGCTGTGGCTGCAGGGGCAGCTACGGGAAGTGGAGGAGACAGGATGGGGACTCTAGCCCTGAGCAAGGGTCAGACCATAGGCTCCTGGAGAGCTTCACCTCTCCCCACTGACACAAGGCAACCCCTACTCAGCCCTTCAGGTCACTCTGCCTGGGTCCTCTACTGCTGGGACAGACAGGAAGTCTCAGTTAAAAGAATGACAGGCAGGAGCTACGGTGGAGCGTTATTCCTGGTGGAGGCTTCTGGTAGAAGGATTTGTGGCCATGAACACTCATTCATAGCCATGCAGTAGGATGGCTGCTTAAGGAAGCGAGACCCTTCCTCAATACACGGACCAGAACTGTAGAATGTGCATCTTGCATGAGGGATCCACCCATTTGCACAAGCAGTGTGGGAATGACCTAAAAACCTGTTGTATGGTTCATGGGAATCCCAAGAGGTGGGGACCCAACTGCTCACACCCGCAGGCTACTCCATCAAGTGTCTCCTCACCATCTTCCCTAGCTCTCTCCATAAGTTGATTGAAGTCTGGGTGAGAGGAGAGGGAGAGCAGTTACGTTAGGGAGAAGGGAGTCTCAGAAGCCACAGCTGCCTGCCTGGCTTACGATACCACAGTCTCAAAGGGCACCAAGTACCCCAGTCAGGCCCTCTTGGCTTCTTTATGACTGCAAACTCCAGATCAGAGCAAGCAGCTGCAGGTTCAGAAAAAGCTTTCACTTACCTCTATGGTGACAAGATTCTGTTCAGGCTCAACCATACACTGCAGCATCTCAGCCCCTGATATGACCCATCTGTTTCTGTTCCAGGAACCTTTCCTGCCCATTGTATTTGCAATGGAGCTCTGTAATTGGGCAGAAGAGGGAGTTGGAGTGAAGAGGGGAGGAGAAGCAAGACAGAGACAGACATGCATGTCTCTAGAGAGGTTAGATATTGGGTTAACAATTTTAATTGTATGGGCAACCTTGGTCAGAGCCTGTCCCTCTCCTGCCCACATTGTGTAGGACTTTCATCCTACTTTGAGCTGTCCTGAGAAGCCCAGAGGTGGAGAGTCTCTGAGGCACCTGTAGGGTAGACAGGGGCTGAGATCTATTTCTATGGGACACTGCCCTTCTGGGAGGGGCTGGGGCAGTCTCAGTGCTCTGCCAGCCTTGGGAAGTATTTAGACAAGGCCTCTCAGGATAGGGAAGAGCTCAGGAGTATCTGAGTCCCAGGAGAGTGAGACCGGGGGTGAACTAAGAAGCTTGCTGCGGTGGAGGGGCAGATCTGCATCTTTCTACTCCTACAACCTGGGGTTCCTGCAGCAGTCTATCTTGAGTCCCCGCTGATACTGAACACTCCTTTGTCCTCCTCCTTGGGGTGGCCTCAGTCTGGGCTGAGATGCCCTCAACCATCAAGTCAGGAAGTGGCACCAGGCCAGGTCCTAGCCACACTCTCAGCTCCAGCCCTGCTGAACTAAGGTTGGAAGCTGGTTCCCGGCAGGGCCAGCCTTTGCTGGAAGACAGGACCATGAGTCAGCCTTTATCCTGAACCATAGCTCTCTGGGGACACAGAGAGCTCTGGCCTGATATCATCTGTCAGGGAGGCATCCCAGGCCTCTGGATGCTTCCAAGCATCTTCCCGGTCCAGACAAGGAGACAGAGACAGATGCTCACCCAGTGCTTCTTTCTTGAAGCAGGCCAGCTGGAAACCAACCACAGAAAGCCACATCATGGACACATTGTGGGGGAGGGGCATCTCTTGAGAACAAAAGACCCGTTTCTGAATTCGGCCCTCCTTGGATGCTTATCTTCCGAGAAAGTTGTATGCGCAGAACTGCCCAGTGTGTGCAAACTGGACGAAGTCGGCTATCTGCAGGTGTTTTTAGCTTTTCAGTGGCCCTTGTGAAATGAAATGTTTGTGGACCATCCAAGTGTAGTACTATTGTCTCAGATTCTTCCCTGAAGAATTTCTGTCATTGAAATATGTCAAATAGTCCCCATAAGGTGTCACTGATCCTAGATGAATATTAAATCATGTGAACACTTTGCAAGTCCTCTTCTGACCATTTGACTCTGCTTCCCAATGGGCCCCCCTCCACACACCTCCTTACCTAGGTAGCTCAGCACACTCCATGCCCCCTCTTCGCTCTCACTTGTACCAAAAGCTCAAGGGTACCAATGACATCAGGCGTGGCTCAGACAGAAAAGACTGTTCAACATCCTCCAACGAGCGACTTGTATAACCTTAGAATTTTCCACAAAGATATTCAGGGAGCAGGGGTACTTGCCCCGTGTGCATCCCCACACCCCAGGTACATACGCACCCTCGCGGCAGCCCTTTGTGGACTGTCACGGACTGGTAGCCCTCTCTCCTCCAGAAAACAGTAACCTCAGCGTTGGAGCTACAACCCACCACCCTCCCGACTAGCGTTCCCAGGTCTGCACAGAGGTCTCAGGAAGGCTTCGGCTTCCCCTGCCTCTCCCACCTCAAGCCACTCAGCTAACCCAGAGAATATGGGTCTTGATTCTTAAGCACTTGAGAGAAAGAAAGACCCACCTCACAGAGCTGCAGGGTGGGGTTGGGACAGGGACAAAATGGGGAGGGCAGCTTTGGGGTGGGGCACTAAGGGGCCTGGGTTCTATTGTCCCCAGAGCGGATCGCCCTCCGGTGGCCCCTCCTCCGAAGGCGCGGTCAGACGTGCTCCGCATTGTGCGGGCGGATCTGGATGCTGGTGCTGATGCTGCAGAGCCTGCCGCATTGTGCGGCGCCCCAGCATTGGCCCGAAGTGCTTACGTCAGCCAGCGAGGGCGGGGCAGCCTCTTATAAGAAGACGCGGCGGAGGCTGCCGATCCTCCGCAGCCCGCTGTCCGCCTGCCTTTTCGTCCGTAGCCGCGTGAAGTCAGCATGAGGGAGATCGTGCACATCCAGGCCGGCCAGTGCGGCAACCAGATAGGGGCCAAGGTGAGGCTGAGCCGTCTGGCTTCCTGGGTCCCCACGAGCGCCAGCCCCAGGGAGGGAGGGAAGGAGAGAAAGGCGGCTCTGGGAGCCGCTAGCGGAACAAAGGGAAGAGCCCAGTACCTTGCTCGGCTCTTGGGACCCCGGGGTCCCCAATCTGCTCCCCTCACTTGCGTCAGTCTGCTCTGCGCCCAGGTTGCAGCGGAAGGCTGGGGTTAACCCTTCTGACTCTCATTTTCATCCATTCTGCGCACCCACACACCAAAGTACCATCAGGTACAGGGGATGTGGTTGGGGGGCGCCGACTGGGCGTGGCCTTCTTTGAGGCTGCCACTTAAGCCTTGAGTAAGATGGGTGTGTCGGGCAACTCTGGGTGGGGCTCTCCCCTAAAACTATAACGACTGTACATGCCTGGATCCCCACTGGAGAACTAGACGGTCTTCAGGGAGCAAGGCCGCCCTACACCCTCAACCTCGTTCAGCTTACCCTGTTTCCTTGCCCCGCCCTGTTCCTTTGTTGGAGGAGTTCGGCCTGCACTCCAATGACCTTGATCCAGAACTGGACTCTATCTGTGTAAATTTCCCATCTCTAACTGTGCCCTCCCAAGGCCTCCCAGTTGGGATTGAGCACAGAACAAAGCCGACTGCATGGATTGCCTCAATTTCCCCTCTATTGTTAGCCCGCCTCCAGGTGTTGAAGCCGAGGCAAAAGAAAACAACAAACAAACAAACAAACAAAAAAAAAACCCACAAAAAGGGAGGAGGGGTTGGTGCAGTGACTCTGCAAATCCTACTATCGTTAGTGAGGTAGCTGTCCTGTTTCCAAGTACTAGGAAGCTGTTCCTTACCCAAGGTCACACAGCAAGTGGAAGACAGAACCACTTGATTCCTGCAGAAGCCCAGGCTCCGGTTGGGCTGCGTTTGAGTGGGTGGGGTCAGCTACCTCAATCTTCTCCCTTCTGAACAATGTGAATCGGAGCTTTGTCCAGAAGGATGCTGGACGTAGCTTAGGGATGGTGTGTAGCTAGTTCCCAAAGGAGGAGGTTGGGTAGACAGGTCCTGGGAGGGAGGGGACGAAGCAAAGAGTACCTCTGGAGGCTGTTGCCATAGAAACCGGGCAGGAACAAAAAAGCTAATTACCACGGGCTGGGGCAGTCACGTGGCTACCATGTAAATTACAAGTTTGGCTCTCCCTCTCTGGCGGAGGTTCCCCTAGTTAAAGGGGGAAGGGAAACGGCACGGCAGAGACTCCCTAATCACAGAGGAGACAGCTGTTTCTATCCTACAAAGGAAGTTTGGGTGGGGTTGGAGAGTGGAGGGTAGGGGGGCGTACAGAGGAAGCCTAAGCCTGGAGCCTCAGATCAAATCAGGACTCCTGGGATGATCACTGACAGCTGCCCTGGCCTGAGGGGAGGGTGAGAGCTCATTAATGTGGTCACAGGTGCCAGGCTTTCCCTGAACATCTGCTCCTGAAAAGGGAAGGGGCGAGTGGGGGAGGGGAGGTTTCCTATCCGAAGGCCTCTTTGGTGACCTTGCTGAAACTGCTGTATTGTGCTCTCACGGGTCTCCTGTTCAGTACGGGCCTAGAAGTCAGGTCCACGCCCATGCTCCGTGTGAATCGCTCTGGCTGCAGAAGAGTGTTGGGCCCAGCTGAGGTCTGCTATGCCTCTCAGCACTGTGGCCCGAACCTTTGCCCATTTTTTAATATTTAGGTTTTTTTTTTTTAAATACGAGTGTTTAAATTTTTAATATTAGTTCTTTTAAACAATGCAAATAATGAGTGAATTTTCTGAACGGGGGAGTGGGGGTGGCTGCCCTTTCCACCGGCTCCCTTCATAGTGATCAGCCCGAGGCATTTTGGCAGGTTCCATCCAGCCCTCTGCCCCGGAAGATCTCCCAGAGACCAGCCTGAAGGCCCAGGCCCTGTGGGAATTTACCTGCTTAGTGTCTGCCCCAGGCAAAATAACTTCCTTGGCCAGATTTACTTCCTATTTTTGTAGCTGGCTTTAGGGTCCCTGCTGTGAGCTACACGGGAGAAAGTTCTTCCTTGCCACCTGCAGCCACTGAGGCGGTGGGCATGCAGGGCTGCTTTTTTTGCTTTGGGTGGCGCCTATCTTAGCACAAAGGGCCGCTGGCTTCAGAGAGGTGATTGGGTGGAAATGTGGGTGGGGTGGAGACAGGGAGAGAAGTGTGAAGCTGGGAGAAAGTACTCAGAAGCAGCAGAAGGGGGGCATTAGCAATTCATAAGGCTCTCACCCCCTGTGAGCGTGTTAAAGCACCAGGCCAGTGCGCTATTACATCTTGTGAAGTGTGTGGTATGGGTGTCACCCTCCCTTAAGGCTGAGAAAGATGAAGGTTCTGGAAGCTGAGTCACTTGCCTCGGATCACACCTTCGATTTGGGCAAGGCAAGAATTTTAGTTTAGGTGTGTGCAGATGTGTCAAGGCAGGTGGTGACACGTGCTCCCCCAACAGGAGGAGACTGGCCCACCCTTTGTTAGCTCCCTTTGTTAGGGCCTGAGATCCTAGATGCATTCTCCTATAAAGGGGTCCCCTAGAAAGTGTCTTTACAGAGCTTTTTCTACACCTCCTGTCTGTGCCCCAGAACACACTCACCCCAGTAGAAGTCTCTGGAGGGTGTGGCCCACCTGAGAGCCAATGGACTGGTGAGAAGGGCACTGAGAGTTTCAGGGGAATTGAACACCTTACAGGGCTCATGGTCCTGTCTTTGGGAGCCACACCCCAACTCTGCTTCTGTTCCTGTCCCACTACCCTGTTGTCGGCGACCCTCTCCCCAAGAGGGTCAGCACCACGGACAGCAGCCCCACGGTTTGCAGACTGGAGCTTGGGGTCTAAGGGAAGCTGAACCTGGGTGGGTTTAGATTAGATTGGGTTCACTACATCAGGTGGGGTTGGTTTTGTTTTGTTTTTGTTTTTTTCTTTCTGTAGTGATGTATGTTCATTTACATATTAAATAGTCTATGTGGTAATATTTTCTTATAAGGTCTTTTGTGTGTTATTTTATGTTAGCATCTCAATGTGTGTAGCTCAAACTGGCCCTGAACTCATGATCCTCCAGCCTCTGCTTCGTAAGCACTGGTATGACGGCCATATACTACCGGACCCGGGAAGTATCTTGAACCACGCTTTATTATTTGTAATTTACAAATGCAGTTGTTGATGTGTTTCTCATGTAAAAATTGAAACACCAGGTGCTGGAGATGAGAGGCTAAAGCATGTCTTTAGCATGTAAGAGGCCTTACATGCTACAATAGGTTTGCTCTCCAACAGAGCAAACAAGGCAAAAACTGGAATGTCCCAAGAACTGAGCAAACTGCTGTGCACTCATAGTTCGACTTACTGGAGAGGCTGAGGCAGGAGGATTGACAAGATTGCTTCTCGATTCTAAAAAAAAAAAAAATAATAAAATAAAAGGAACACCGCAGATAAGGTATCCTACCGTATATTAAATTTTAAAATATGTATATTTAATTTAAAAAGTGTGTGTGTGTGTGTACATGCCTGGTTCATATACAAGTCAGAAGAGGCTATCGGCCCTCTGAAACTGGAATTACACTTGTGAGCCACCATGTGGGCGGTGCTAAGAACAGCCGTGTCTCCAGCCCATGATGCATACCACATGTGCACACACACATATGCACATACCCATACTTACCCACACTCAGACACACTCACACACAATTGAAAATAAATTAAAAATTTAAAAATACACAACAGAGAGGATGAAATCCAGGCCCCTTTGTTGAGGGATGGCTTCTGAGATGGGTCCCTCAGAAAAAGCTGTCAGAGCCCTGTGTGCTCTGGAGTGATGACCTGTTTGAACTGCTTTTAGGCATTTAAAGAATTTTTTTATTTTTTGAAAGATTAAACAAGCCAGACAGTGTTGGTGCATGCCTTTAATCCCAGTACTTGGGAGGCAGAGGCAGGCGGATCTCTGAGTTCGAGGCCAGCCTGGTCTACAGAGTGAGTTCCAGAACAGCCAGAGCTATACAGAGAAACCCTGTCTCGAGAAAAAAAAAAGAAAAAAAAAAAAAAAAAGAAAGAAAAGAAAAGAAAGATTAAACAACTGTTTTATGAGTGTGGGTGTCTTGCCCGAGTGTACATCTGTGCACCATGTATGCACAGTGCCTGTAAAGGCCAGAATGGGTGTTAGATGCCCTGACCCTAGAGTTACAGATAATTATTAGCTGCTCTGTGAGTGTTATGAACCAACCCTGGGTCTTCTGCAAGAGCGACAAGTGTTCTTAACTGCTGAGCCATGTCACCAGCCCGCTTAAAAATATTTTTCACTAATTTTTTTTTAAAATAAAAGCTAACGTCCACATGACCAAAAAAAAAAAAAAAAAAAAAAAATGGCACCAAAATGTGGACAGTGAAAAGTCTCTTTCCCTCAGCACAAGCCCAGGCCCCAGGATGTCTCTTAGACATCCAGAGACTTGACTGAGTGGTCCTCTCCTCCACAGGACTCCCACAGAGAGGCTCTTTGTCTCTAGACCTTTATATCAACAACTTATCTGCCAGTCACTCCCGCCTGACCAGTAAGAAATACACACAAGGATGAGGGATCTCAGAGCCCAAGGAGGCCCCTCCCTCCCCCCCCCCCACAGGCTGGGCAGTCTTTGTGTGTCCTGATAAAGTGTCTTCCCATGTACAGCCCTTTAATCACCTCCCTCGCTGGCCCCCAGGACTATATAATAGTACAGATTATCTCTGCTCTGTACAGAAGGCTGTTCTCACAAGAGCTTGCTGTCATGCAGCTAGCCCATTGTACAGAGGGAGACAGCAGAACACACTAAGCCTCTAGGGGGCAACTATGAACCCTGCATCTTAGCCTATGCTCTGTGCTGTCTGCCTCGCTGAAGTGCTGGTAGCCCTATGTGAGGAGCATTGTGGTCTTGTGCAAGGGCCTCAGTGTAGCAGCAGCCAGTGAGTCAAGGGTCCTGGGTGTTGCCAGACTCCTGGATATCATGTGTGACCTCAGACAAGCCATTCTACCGCTGGAACTCCTGTGGTCCTTCACAGATCCACCCGTGGGTCACACTGCCTGACGCCAATGAGACAGCAGACATGATGGACTCTGTCAGTGTATGTGAAAGGCCCTGGCACTGAGGGTCACATGTCAACAGCTGAGATCCCAATGCTGGATCTGATCTCTGTTCTTTTTCCCTGTCCTTCCACCTGCTCTGGGCAGCTCCGATTCCATTCCTGAAAAGAATAAAAAGGACCCCAGGAGATATCTCCATTTGCCTCCAGGCATAGAGCTGTGTAGAACCCTCCTGTGTCTTGAGTCCTAGTCTACTCTAGGGGCCTGGTAATGTCAGCCAGAGAGTGCAGAGAGCGCAGAGAGCAGGGGTGCATATGCACTCTTTTCTAACGCCTTATGTTGGACCTAGGAAGATCCCTGAGTTCTAATTTTGCACCGAGAGCTTTAAGACTTCAGAAGAGCAAAAGTCCAGTAGAGTTTCAAATGTCTGATGAACTCTTTTCTTCTGTCCTCACGCAGTTCTGGGAGGTCATTAGTGACGAGCATGGCATAGACCCCAGCGGTAACTATGTGGGGGACTCAGACCTGCAGCTGGAACGCATCAGCGTGTACTACAACGAGGCCTCCTGTGAGTACCACCCCACATCCATCCTGACCCTGGCAGAGAGGAGTCCTAGCATCTATATCTGTGCCTCTCTTAACTGACCAAGAGGCTGGCGGTGTGAAGGGAAACAAGGCTCCAAGCAGACAGGGTGAAGAGTGGCTACCATGGCATGATATGCAAATATATTTAACAGCGGCGATGGGTTTATGTAGTCTAGGGACAGGCAGGAGACCAGATGGCGCATCCTTAGCAGGCTGAGGCTACATGGTAACTGGTACTGGCTTAACCAGTACTGTGGAGCATATGACTCGAGCCCACCTGTCCTGGGTGTCCTGGGTCCATGCCTATGATATAAGTTCCAACACTTAGGATTACAGCAGGAGACTGGCAGGTTGGGGGCAAGATTCAGAGAGAAGTAGATAGATTCCCTTGACTCTTTCACTCATATCACTGACTCCTCTTGCTCCTCAGCTCACAAATATGTGCCCAGGGCCATTCTGGTGGACTTGGAACCTGGAACCATGGACAGCGTTCGGTCTGGGGCCTTTGGACACCTATTCAGGCCTGACAACTTTATCTTTGGTAAGTTCCCTTGCTCCAGGCTCTGATGACAGAAACCTGGGCCTGGAAAAGCCAGGTGGACACATTGAGGGAGCATGTCTGAAGGAGATAAAGTCAACTACTGTCCCCTGGGACCCTGGAGGATAAAAGTGACCTTCCTATTCTACAATGGGTGTTGGAGGTCCAGAAAAAGGATTCTGTGTAGGAGATAATCCCTCTCACATACTTTACAAAGAATGAGGTACAAAACACAGACTAGGAAGTGTTACAGATTTATGTGGACAAATCTAGGGTTTCCAGAGGAACTTGAGTCTATGTGTTGAGAGGTCAGGATGGTCCTCAAGCCTATGCCCAGTGATGGGTCCTCGGTGCTCACACCGACACAGGAAGACGGGCGCACCTCACTTCTACTTTTTTTGTTTGTTTGTTTGTTTGTTTTGTTTTTTGAGACAGGGTTTCTCTGTCTAGCCCTGACTGTCTAGCCCTGACTGTCCTGGAGCTCACTCGGTAGACCAGGCTAGGCTAGAACTCAAAAGTCCACCTGCCTCTGCCTCCCAAGTGCTAGGATTAAAGGCGTGTGCCACCACTGCCCGGCTCTCACTTCTACTTTTAAGACCCTAGCACCATGAGCCAGTAAGACGGCTCAGCAGGTAAAGGGCTTGCTGTCAAACCTGACAATCTGAGTTCAATCCCTGGGACCCACGTGACAGAAAGAGAGAACCAATTTCTTTAAGTTGCCCTCTGACCCTAAAATGTGCATGTGTGCCCTGGTACATACACACACACACACACACACACATCCACATGACCACCACACACACAGTCTCCCTCTCTAGACAAATGTGGTTTGCAGTTGTTGCTAAAAATCTTAGACTGAACTGGCAGGTGCCAGTTCTTAGTCCTTGGCTACGGTACCTGCTCAGGGATTCTTTTTATTCTGGAAAAGAACAGAAAGTGGACTTAGAAGGTTTAAGACAGAGGCTGGAAAGATGGCTCAGTGGTTAAGAGCACTGATTGCTCTTCCAGAGGTCCTGAGTTCAAATCCTAGCAACCACATGGTGTTTCACAACCAATGAAATCCAGTGCCCTGTTCTGGTCTTCTGGTGAAGACAGCAATGGTGTACTCATATACATAAGATATTTTTTTTAAAAAGGGTGTGTACCAACATGCCTGAACCTAAGCTTTTTTATTTAAAAAAAAAAAAAAAAAAAAAAAAGGTTTACGACAGCAGGCAAGGTGGCTGAATAAGGGACAGCCCTCATCTCCTTTCAAAGTCTCAGCAGACCAATGGGAAAAACCAGAGCTGGGGAGGGAAGGCTGACATATTTATCTAGGATGTCCCTCAGAGATAGCAAGGGTCTTATCCCAGATTCTCCCTTCCCTGTTCATAGATCTGCAGCTGGGATCCCCTGCACCTAACAGTGATGCTCAGGGTGAAGTGAGGAGATGTGTCATGCACTGTGTGGATTTTATAGAATACAAGGGAACCAGCTTTCTTCAGGGAGGGGGCGAGGGCAGTTGCGGGTCCTAGAGGTCTCTGCACTGTAGACCCTCGGACCTTGTCTATGACCTGCCTCTTCTCTCTCCACAGGTCAGAGTGGTGCTGGCAACAACTGGGCCAAAGGGCACTACACTGAGGGCGCAGAGCTGGTGGACTCAGTCCTGGATGTCGTGAGGAAGGAGTGTGAGAATTGTGACTGTCTGCAGGGCTTCCAGCTGACACACTCACTGGGTGGGGGCACAGGCTCGGGCATGGGCACCCTGCTCATCAGCAAGGTTCGTGAAGAGTACCCCGACCGCATCATGAACACCTTCAGCGTGGTGCCCTCACCCAAAGTGTCGGACACTGTGGTGGAGCCCTACAACGCCACGCTGTCCATCCACCAGCTCGTGGAGAACACGGACGAGACCTACTGCATCGACAATGAAGCCCTCTACGACATCTGCTTCCGTACCCTCAAGCTGGCCACACCCACGTACGGGGACCTCAACCACCTTGTGTCCGCTACCATGAGCGGTGTCACCACCTCTCTTCGATTCCCTGGTCAGCTCAACGCCGACCTCCGCAAGCTAGCTGTCAATATGGTGCCCTTCCCCCGCCTGCATTTCTTCATGCCCGGTTTTGCCCCACTTACAGCCCGGGGCAGCCAGCAGTACCGTGCCCTGACAGTGCCCGAGCTCACCCAGCAGATGTTCGACGCCAAGAACATGATGGCTGCCTGTGACCCGCGCCACGGCCGCTACCTGACCGTGGCCACTGTCTTCCGTGGGCGCATGTCTATGAAGGAGGTGGATGAACAGATGCTGGCCATCCAGAGTAAGAACAGCAGTTACTTCGTGGAGTGGATCCCCAACAACGTCAAGGTGGCCGTGTGTGACATCCCACCCCGCGGGCTCAAGATGTCATCCACCTTCATTGGCAACAGCACAGCCATCCAGGAGCTGTTCAAGCGCATCTCGGAGCAGTTCACAGCCATGTTCCGACGCAAGGCCTTCCTTCACTGGTACACGGGCGAGGGCATGGATGAGATGGAGTTCACCGAGGCGGAGAGCAACATGAACGACCTGGTGTCCGAGTACCAGCAGTACCAGGATGCCACCGCCGAGGAGGAGGGAGAAATGTATGAAGATGATGATGAAGAATCCGAAGCCCAGGGGCCCAAGTGAAGTTGCTTGCAGCTGGGGTGTGGGGCCAAGTGGCAGCCAGGGCCAAGACAAGCAGCATCTGTCCTCCAGACCCATCTAGCTACTGACACTGCCCCCAGCTTTGCTTCCCACTGGCTCCCTAGGGCTCCCAGGTTAAAGTCCTTCAGTATTTATGGCCATCCCCACCCCACGCGACTCCACTTGGCTCTGTCCTTCCCCATTTTAGCCACCTCTGTATTTGTGTTGCTAATTTGTCTGTTTTATCGTGGCTCCGGGCCTGATGTTTTATGGTTTGTTTTGTTTTTTTCACTGGGTTGTATTTATATTTCCAGGGGGGTTATACTTAATAAAGTTACTGCTGTCTGTCAGATACCTCTGCCTGGTATTGGAGATTTCTTTTTCTTTATCTTTTTCTGCCCCTCTTAAAAAAAGAAAGAAAGGCTGGGGCGGTGGTGGAGCACGCCTTTAATCCCAGCACTTGGGAGGCAGAGGCAGGCGGATTTCTGAGTTCGAGGCCAGCCTGGTCTACAGAGTGAGTTCCAGGACAGCCAGGGCTACACAGAGAAACCCTGTCTCACAAAACAGAAAGAAAGAAAGAAAGAGACAGACAGACAGACAGACAAGGAGGGCACTGAAGCATGTTTCATAGAAATAAGGTTTTATTTTTGTTTCAGGAAAGAGAAATTTAGATATAAAAGAGGAAAGAACAAGTAAGGGCTATCCTTGTCTCCCAGGCTGCTGGCTGAAGTTTGCTCAGAAGGAGGCTCAGGTTGCATCCCAGGGAGTGGTGGAGGGTGACTAGAGAAGGCAGCTCTGGTGGACCAAGCTCCATTGCAGCAGAACCCCTGGCAAACCTTGACTCAGAAAGCGTCCACCCTGTTCCTGGCTTCCTGCAAGGTGACTCATTCAGCTTTCTTCCTGCAGCTGAAGCCTGAGACTTGAACTGGAGAGATGAGGAGAGAAAAAAGCGCTGGGAAGGCTGGGACTTGGCTTTTGAGAAGGGCTAGCTGAGGGCTAGCTGGGGCTAATGAAATAGGGGAGGGGGAGGGCGGATGGGGAGAGCAGCGGACAGGATTCAAAAGTGTGCTGGCTCCATGTGCCCCCTAGTGGTGGTTTCATGTAGCTTCAGAATGCCCAGGATTCAGTCCGAAAGCTTGGGTTCTCCAGAGATGCTTACCCAGCATTCTCTCTCCTCCCCAAGGGGAAGACTAAACCTAGAGAGAACAACTCCTTAGAGGTCCACTGTAAGCAAGACTTCTAAACCCAGACTCTCTGCCGCTCACTTCCTTATGGTCAAGGGTGTTGTCAAAGTTTGAGCCCTACCCTTTGCTTGGTGGCACCTGAAAGAATTTGCCGTACACAGTACAGTGCCTTCTCCCATCCTCTCTCCATGTGGCTGTAGGTGTTGAAAAGATAGACTGGGGATGTACTGGCCCTGGCTTCAGACTTGGGCTGCTGTAGACTCCTGTGTTGTCTCAGCTGTCCCTGTGAAACAAACATCCCTGAAACTTATCCTGTGTCAAGAAAGGTTTTGCGCTTTTTTTTTTTTTTTTTTTTTTGGTTTCTCTGTGTAGTCCTGACTGTCCTGGAACTCACTCTGTAGACCAGGCTGGCTTCGAACTCAGAAATCTGCCTGTCTCTGACTCCCAAGTGCTGAGATCAAAGGCATGCGCCACCACCGCCCAGCTTGCTTTTGTTTTTGAGACAGGGTCTCTTTACATAATCCTGGCTGTCGTTAAATAAATCAGGATGGCTTCGAACTCACGGATATCAGCCTGTGCTGATCCCAAGTGGTGGGATCAAGGGCTGACAGGAAGTGACTGTTTTATTTCCTGTATGTTGATTGGGATAACTGTAAGGTCCAGCCTTTCACTCTGTCCTTCGCTGGGATGGAACCAAACTGTGTGTCTCTTCCCTCCGGAGGTCTGTGCGGGGCTACCCAGTCTTTCCAGCACGTTTTGATAGTCTTCTCTTTGTCCTTTTTTCCAGATCATGAGGTGAATGGCTTTGCTCTGTCTACTTTGCACTCCCTGCCCGGATGGGAGGGGTTAAGGCAACAGGTTCACAGGAAACCCCGGCGGGGCGGGGGTAGGGGTGGAGGAGAGTAGGGGCTTGCGGGGGGGAGGGGATTCGATCTCTGGAACTGAACAAAATGAGCAGTTCTTCCTAAGCAGATGATCGTCTCAGTTATTTTGTTACAGAAATGAAAACTAAGCAGCACAGACACTTTCATGGCAGTGATGTTCCGAGGGCTAGGGCAGAAAAAGACCCTCAGCTCCCGCTCGGTTCCCAGACAGGGCATTTCTGAGACCCAGCACTATGCTGGTGGGAGCCCGCACACCTTAGGAGGTAGTATGTGGATGCTCACTCATCCTTGTTAGGTGACATCAACGTGAGCCCCCCCCCCCCCCCGTCCCCACAGGCAGGATCCAGAATGTACATGGGCATCAGTGTCTAGTGTCCCTATCTACAGTAAGGAATCACATCCTGCAGTCCGTGTGAGTAGATAAGGGCTTCTATTTGATGCCAGTAGATATTTGGGTGGTCTGTTACATAGCAGAGACAGTGGCCCATGAAAGCTCTGGTCTACTTGACCTTCGTGTCTTTTCTCCTTCCTTCCTTCCTTCCTTCCTTCCTTCCTTCCTTCCTTCCTTCCATTCTAGTTTCTTTCTTCCTTTCTTTCATGTACATTGGTGTTTTACCTGAATGTACATCTGTGTGAGGATGTCAGATTCCCTGGAATTGGAGTTACGGTTTTGAACTGCCGTGTGGGTGCTGAGAATTGAACCCTGGTCCTCTGAAAGAACAGCCAGTGTTCTTAAAGGCTGACCCATCTCTCCAGCCACCTAAAGTTGTCCTCTCTGTGTGTCTCTGTCTCTCTCGCTGTCTGTCTGTCTGTCTGTCTCTGAGTCTGTCTGCCTCTCTCTGTGTCTCTGTCTGTCTCTCTATCTCTGTCTCTGTCTCTCTGTCTCTATCTCTGTCTCTGTCTGTCTGTCTGTCTGTCTGTCTGTCTCTCTCTCTGTGTGTGTGTGTGTGTGTGTGTGTGTGTGTGTGTGTGTGTTTTCTTTTTCAAGACAGGGTTTCTCTGTGTAGCCTTGGATGTTCTGAAACTTACTCTGAAGACCACGCTGGTCTTAAACTCAGAGATCTGCCTGCCTCTGCCTCATGAGTTCTGGGATTAAAGGAGTGTGCCACCAGAGGTAGTTCGAGGACAACTGGGGTACGCGGAGAAACCCTGTTTCCAAAAAACAAAACAAACAAACACCACCACCAAGGAACTCCTCATCTGGGACCAAAAGGCAACACAAGCAAGCTAAGAGCCTGATTATACACTTGTCCTTCTGTCTTCAGCATTTATATCAGACACTTGCTTAATCCCTTAGACATTTTAGTCACGCCAGGAATGTCTGCCCTGCAAGGAGGCTGGGGATATAGTTTGATTGATAAGGTGCTGCTGGCCTACTGTGCAGGAAACCCTGGGTTTGACCTACTGTGCAGGAAACCCTGGGTTTGATCCGACCATGCAAAAACAAAACAAAAAACCCCAGATGTGTGGTAATTCCACTTCTCAGGAAGTGGAGGTAGGATGATTAGAAATTCAAGGTCATCCTCAGCTACACTTAGAGTCAGAGGTCTGCTGGCCCGGGCTACTTAAAACTCTGTAGAAAAATAAACAACAGTTTTTAAAAGGTGCTTGAAAATCTCCAGTCATCGCTGCAAACCTGCAAGTCACCTTTGGGTTGCAGCAGCAGCAGCCGCCCCCGCCGCCGCTCTTCCCAGACACGTCATTCCAAGACTCCTCACCCCTCAGCAGGAGCCATCATCTTACGGGCACCAGACTGTCTCAAGCAATTATCTTACCTGGCAGACCTAGAATTGAGGTAACGATCAGCCAGATTACAGCCTGAGGAAGATTGTTTAACTATGCATGTCTCCTCTTATCCCTCTGCTTAAATTAAAAATCTCTTCCTTTGTGTAAACCTAAAGCTTAGTCCGTATTCCAAAGTTGAGCTGAGGTGCTTCTAATTCTCTTGCCAATACAGTTATATTAATTAAAATCCTTTTTAAAATTTTTTTCTCACTGTATCTTTTTTTTAAAAAAAAAATACGATTTTACATAGTCCAGACTGACCTGAAAGTTATGGCAACCTACCTGCCTTGGCTGTTACTGTAGGGTCTACAGCTGTGAGCCAAGAGGCTTGCTGGGAATTGAACTCAGGACCTCTGGAAGAGCAGCCAGTGCTCTTAACCACTGAGCCACCCCTCCAGCCCCAAAAGGAAATTTCTTAAAATACTCAGACCCGGGCGAAGTAGGTGTACTCTTATTGGAGAAAGTGTGTCTCTGAGAATAGGTTTTGAGCTTCAAATGCTCAAGCCAGGCCCAGGTCCCTCTCCTCCTGATGTCTTTGGATCTGGATGCAGAACTCTCTTCAGCACTGTATCTACCTGCATGCTACCATGTTTCCCAACATAATGGCAATGGAGTGAACCTCTGAACTATAAGCCAGCTCCCAATTAAACGTTTTGCTTTATAAGACTTGCCATGGCTGGGCAGTGGTGGCGCACGCCTTTAATCCCAGCACTTGGGAGGCAGAAGCAGGCGGATTTCTGAGTTCGAGGCCAGCCTGGTCTACAGTGTGAGTTCCAGGACAGCCAGAGCTACACAGAGAAACCCTGTCTCAAAAAACCAACCAACCAACCAAACAACCAAACAAACAACCCCCCCCCCCCAAAAAGACTTGCCTTGGTCATGGTGTCTCTCCTCAGCAGTAGAAACCCTAAGACAAAAATTGGTACCTGGAGTGTGGTGTTGCTGCAATAGGCCTGACCGTGCATTTGTCTGGAGGAATATAGAGCACTTTGGGACTCTGGACTAGAAAAGTGATTGGACACTTTAGGCAGACCTCATGGAAGACAGTGCTAGCGTCCTAGAGATCATTCTTGTGACATTTGGGTGAAGAATGTGGCCGATTTCTGCTGTTGTCTATAAAAATCCGCCTGAGGCTAGACTGGAGAGTTCTGGGTGAACAACTTTGTCAGAGGACATTTCCAAACAGCCTGGCACCGACTGTGGAGATGATGGGGCACAGCAGCTCCACTTGGACTATGGTAACACTAACCACTGGGTAAAACTACCCCCAATTGACTTGCCCGCTGCCAGGACCTGGCCCAAACTGTGGACAAGCAGGACACTGGAGAGTTGATTGTCCCACATCGCCTGATGAAGTTATGCCAGTCCTCTGAGTTTTGCCTCCACAGGAAAGCCTCTCAGATCTCCTGAGCCTGGGGGCTGAATACAGACACTGCCCTGGGACTTCTGTCCCTTACAAAGTCATCAACACCACAGGAGCCTGGCGGGGTGACCTTCTAGGTTACTGGCTAGTCTTTGTCATTTTGCCTGATACATAGGCCATTTGGATTATACTCCTGGTTATAATGTATCCTTCTCAGACCTCTGATGGCATTGATGGCTAGACTAACTAGCTTTGTCAGGCTGGTTGCAGCAGGCAACCAGCTCCTTCCCCCCAAGGGTGCACCCACCTTGTCAGTTCGTTCCATGTGTACAAATCAGGCCTTGCTTTTTCTAGAGCTATTAGGCCTCCTGTTGATAAAGACAGACATGGTTTCCTTGTTAGCAGGCTTCATATTAAAGAAGGAACAGGTTGTAGATGTAACGTTTTTACCATTTCTGCGTTTAAAAGACCTTGCTTTGTAATGATGGTGTCAGTAATAACTACTGGTGTTTCTGATAAATCATTAGATGAAAAGAAACAAAAGGATTGAAATCGATGCAAGTTCTGAGGGTCTAAGAAAATGATTTAAATATGTAAATTAAAGTATGAAGGTGTAAGAAAATAATTTAAGGTATATGAAAAATGAAAAATGTTTTGGATTTTTTCCCCTTTTCTATGCTATTGTTACAGTAAGACTTCAAAAATTCTGAGTTTTAACCTTGATCAATGGAGTTCTGATAAGCTCTGTCTATGTATGTATGTATGTATGTATGTATGTATCTATCTATTTATCTATGTCTATGTCTATATCTATCTATCTATCTATATATATATCTATGTCTATCTATCTATCTATCTATCTATCTATCTATCATCTATATATCATCTATATATCTATATATCATCTATCTATAGCTATGTCTATATCTATCTATCTATATATCTATATGTCTATATGTCTCTATATATCTATATATCATCTATATATCTATACCTATATATCTATCTATATCTATATATCTATATATCTATATATAGATATATATCTATATATCTATATAATCTATATCTATATCTATCTGTTCATGGCTTCCTGGACAGAGGGGAAAATGCTCAATGCTTTTTAACCCACAGTGAGTCTACTCCAGCTGACTTACAGACCCCTGCTAGCTGCTTTTTCTACAATGTGGATTTCAGTAAAATGTCAATACTAATATATCTAAAACTTATCATTTTTGTAAACTAAAAAATTTCATGTGAGCTTCTGGGGCTCAAGGGAGTCATAAGACATGGATCCACCTCTCACAGGTCAAATGGACCCCAATAACTCTTATAAAAGAAAGCATTTAATTGGGGCTTGCTTACAATTTCAGAAGTTTGTAAAAGTAACTTTTATTCTCCTGTATAGTTGTCATCTCCCAGACTGCCTCTGTCTGCTAACCTAGGCCTAGTCCTGGAGCCTCTAGCCTCTGTACAATTTTATATAGGCCTAGAATGTTTCAGTCTCTGAGACTTATGACTGAATAAGCCCATACTTTCTTGTTCTTTCTGAGCTCTGGCTGGCTGTTCAACTCAGCTGTTCTAGCTCAAACTCCTCTCGAAGTTTTCTGACTGATTCAAACTGGTCTCTCTCTCTCTCTCTCTCTCTCTCTCTCTCTCTCTCTCTCTCTCTCGGCTTCTGACTGAATTGGTCTGCATGGCCTCATACTAACTTTGGCAATAAATTCTGATCTTCTGGCTCCCCGTTCTCTGACTCATTCTGTCTTCACCTGTGCCTTGCTTGTTCTCTCTCTGCAACCTGTCTCTGTACAACTGTCTCAGTAAAACTGTCTCCCTCCTCTCTCTCTCTCTCTCTCTCTCTCTCTCTCTCTCTCTCTCTCTCTCTCTCTCCACTGCTCCCTTTATGTTACTTCTCTTTCCTCTCCTTACAAGAGTTGGGCGTATCCTATTCTCTGATCTGTCACTTTGTCTGTCCCTCAAGTAGACGTCACTTTCAAACATGGCTGCTTCCTTCTACAAACTAACTTTACCTTCATTGTTTGGGATTAAAGGTGTGAAAGTGTGTATGTACTAAGGGCACTTCTGTATTGTAGCCAGGGGGTTAAGGGCTGAGCCACACCTCAACTAGAAAATTGTGGTTTTTTTTTTTTTTTTTTTTTTTTCAGTAAATAATACAATCTCGGGATTCTCAGTGTGATCAAATATCCTGCAGCAAAGGTTTAGTCCGTTTTCATCCTGGAGGGCGAGCATGGTGGCATGCCGACAGACATGGTGTTGAAGAAGGGCCCAAGAGTTCTTTCTATATCTGGATCCTCAGGCAGCTGGAAGAGTAAGGCATTGAGATTGGCTTGGGCTTTTGAAATCCCCAAACCCACCCTTCCTCAGTGACACACCTCCTTCCGATAAGGCCGCACCCACTCCAACAAGGCCACGCCCCTAATCCTCTCTAGGTGTCCCAGTCCCTGATGACCAAGCATTTACATTTATGAGCCTATGGGGGTCATTCTCATTCAAACCACTCCAAATTTCCTTTCCTTTTTGCTTCCTTTTATGAGTCAGTGTCTCATGTAGTCCAGAGTAACCTTGAACTCTCATGTAGCTAAGCCTTGCCTTGAACTTCCAGTATTCCTGCCACCGCCTTGGAACTGTTGGAGTTACAGGCCTTATTGTCTGTGCTGGTTTGAATGGGAACGTTCTCTCGGGTTCATATATTTGAATTTTTTTGTATGGGGGTGCGTAGAATTTATTTTAGGAAGGATTAGGAGGTATTGTCCCTCGGGGTGGATTTTGAGGTTTCAAAAGCTCCTGCCAGGTCCTGTCTCTGTCTGTCTGTCTGTCTCTGTCTCTGTCTCCCTCTCTCTGCCTCCAGCTGTGAATCAGGATGCAAGTGCTTAGCTACTGCTCCAGCGCCACGCCTGCCTCTGAAATTGTAAGCAAGTCCCCAGTGAAATGATTTCTTTTGTAAGCGTTGCCTTGGTCACGGCGTCTCGTCACAGCAGCAGAGCAGGAACTAAGACACCGCATTCTTCAAATCTCATTTTCTAAGTGTTTGTCAACTCCTTTCCTTTCGAATCATGAGTCGAACATGCAGCCTTGTTCTCTAATCTCAGGCCCCACCTTTCCAGCCTCTGTGTTTCCTTCTCGGTGCTCAGCACACACCTGATCCATTTGCCTTTTCTATTTGTCGGTCTGGTCCTTGGGGTCCATCCTTGACTCTCCTTGAAGGTGAGGGCCAGGGCTCAAGGCTGGTATAGACACTGGCTCGTATCACTAAGTGTTCCTACCTGTGCCTGTGGCGTAGTCCACCTGCTGAGGAGACCGTCTTCTAGTCCCCCTGTCCTACTCTGGGGATTTAACTGTTCTTGGGCTTGTGTGACTAGCACCCTTAGGCCCAAGCTCTGGCTTTCCAACACTGAAAAAATAATACAAAATGCTTGCTTTTAGCTCCTAGCTTTTGGGATGAGGAACAGACCGTCAGTAGAAATGTCAGAGTCATCAGACAGTGACGAATGCCTCTCAGAGATCTCTGCTCATAGATGAGGAGGAAGTATTGGGGAGACATTTGGCTGTAGTCTCCCCTAACTCCTGGGCTGAGGATAGACTTGAGGCTCAGAAGGAGGCTGGGGGTGCTGAGGCTGTCATGGCTGTGGTGGCCACCGTGGGATGGTCCTGAGCACGGTGGAGGACAGGTCAGACAAAGCTTCTGGGAGATGTGATCAGGAATGTGTTGAAGGTTAGCCTCAGGTGGGAATGACTTATTTGCTATCAAAGAGAGGTGTGTGAGAGGTGTGTGTGGTGTGTGTGGTGTGTATGGTGCGTATAGTGTGTATGTGGTGTGATGTGCATATGTGATGTGTGTGTATGGTGTGTTATGTGTAGTCTGTGTGTGTTGTGTATGTGGTGTGTTGTGTATGTGTGTGTATGTGTGTGTATGTGGTGTGATGTGTGTGTATGTTGTGTGAAGTCTGTGTGTGTTGTGTATGTGTATATGGTGTGTCTAGTGTGTGTGTGTATGTGGTGTGTTGTGTGTACTGTCTGTGTTTTATGTATGTGATATGTCTAGTGTGTGTGTATGTGTGTATGTGGTGTGTTGTGTAGAGTCTGTGTGTTGTGTATGTGGTGTGTCGTGTGTGTGTGTGTGTGGTATGATGTGTGATGTGTTTGTGTTGTTATTGTTGTCTCAGATAGGACGTTTGGAGCTAGAGATGCATCTAAAATGTCTCCATGGTGGTGTCCTGGGGACAGCTGATATCAGTCTTGGGGATGTGGGAACATTGAGGGGTTACCACTGTGGAGCCATTCTCTTGAACTCAGTTACCAGGTGTAGCGGGGGGTGGGGGGGAACCTCAGGAGGAGAAAAGACTCAGGGCAAAGGTAATGAAATCACTCAATGGACCAGAAGCCGGAGTCTTGGAGGCACTCCAGCGAGCCAGTAGGGCAATCGGTGTCATGAACCTCCTGGCCGGAGGCGGCAGCAGCGGGCGGCAGAGCCGGTACAGTGTAGCAGAGGCGGCGAACTACAGTGTAGCCAGCCGGTCCAGTACAATGTAGCGGCAGCCAGGTAAGCGGCGGAGCTGTCACCGCAGGTGTCCGGTGGGTCTGGTGGGGAAGCAGGCAAGGGTCCAGATCTCAGCATGCAATCGCCACTGGCCAGACTCCGGGATCCGGCTTCTCACTCGCGCACCCAGGGTGCAGAACTGGCAGAGGCCTCCTCCAGCAAGACGTCCAGCTCCCGGCTGCCGCCTGCTGGCTTTCTGCTGTGCGCAAGGCCTTGGTGACCTCATTGGTCCCCGCATTACGTGGGGCAGAGCTTAGCGTCCACAGATGGGGACCCCCCCACCCCCAACCACCTTGTGGCTTCAGAGGCTGAGTATGGGACTCCCGGCCCAAGGACCCACAGGGACCCGCCCTCTGCTATGTTGAGCTCTGAGCCTCCGGTTTCACAATTATGAAATGGATGAGGAAGGTCGTAGAGACCTGCCCCAGCGAGGACAGGCGCATCCTCAGAATGAATTCACGGGATAGAGGGTAGAAATGTGAAGTGCGCTTTGTTGCGCCTTCTGGGGTAGTTGAGAATGATTAACTTTTGTTCTGCTTGGCCCGGATTGCCCGTCCATCCTCGTTACGGGTGTGAGCAGATAGGATGTACCTTGTCCCTTCTCAGGGCCTCCTGTGGCCCTTAGACTAGCACTTTTTGGTGGCTTAACCCAAAGTAACACATGGGAGGAGGGCTCTTATACTCAGTAATCTGTCCTGAACTTTCACCCAGTGCCTCTGATGTACCTCAGACCCTTGGTCTTCACTCCGAGGGTTTCAGTTGTCAAGTCGTAATTATTATAAGCTTTAGGAGAGGCCTCTGCAGGGGCTTGATGAGACAGGGTTTTCCTTTGTTTTGTTTTCCCCTTTCTTGAGTCTCTTTCCTGAGGTCAACCATGGATTCTGGGTGCAGAACTCTGTAAGGCCAGTGTGGAAATAGGAGATGGTGTCATACTGAAAGGCAGCTGTTGCTTCCTGCAGCCGGTGCTGGGCTGGGGTGCTGTCTATTTGTTCTCAGCTGAAAGGGCAGTATGGTTCTCCAAACTGGTTCCAGACAAACTAGGCAGACGGGTCCAATGGCTCCATTGCTTAATTCATCCCCTGCTTTTGTTTCAGGTCAGGTGGTGGCAGTGCCAGTCAGGACATGCATAAGGGAACCATTTTCCTGGGAAAAGTAGCCCAGAGGAGGGTGGTGGGCAAGTTCTGGCCAAGGTCTTCCTGCCCCTCTGACTATATTGTAAAACATCAGGAGGTTTCCAGGCAAGGCTTCTGGGAGGGGCTCCTGCGGGCTCCACCCAGTTCCTTTAGATTGGGCTGGTCACCACATGGTGTTAGTGACAGCAGCAACTCCAGTTTCTGTTGTTACCAAACCACTCACTCATCCTTCCGCTCAGCCTTGGGCTTCTCCCTGACTTCCGGGCAGGAGAATAGGCCCACACATTGATTCGTTTTATTATTTTTAATATTTTTTTTTCGAGACAGGGTTTCTCTGTATAGCTCTGGCTGTCCTGGAACTCACTCTGTAGACTAGACTGGCCTTGAACTCAGAAATCCACCTGCCTCTGCCTCCCAAGTGCTGGGATCAAAGGCGTGCGACACCACTGCCCGGCATTTTTAATAAATTCTTAACAATTGCATTTACATTTACTTATTTGTTGTGTGTGTGTGTGTGTGTGTCTGTGTGTCTGTGTGTGTGTGTGTCTGTGTGTGTGTCTGGGCACATGCATGTACCTGGCCCACATATGGAAGTCAGAGGACAGCTTGCAGGAATTGGTTGTCTCCTTCCATCATGTGGGTCCTGAGGCTTGACCTTAGGTTGTCAGTCATGGTACCAAGTGCCTTTACTCACAGAGCCCATCTCAGGTCCCAACCACAAGATTTAAATCAGAGTTGCCTGACTCCCAGAGATACTAGTAATGCTGACAGTAACAAGTCTCAGAGTTGCCTGACTCTCAGAGATACTAGTAACACTGACAGTAACAAGTCTCAGAGTTGTCTGACTCTCAGAGATACTGGTAACACTGACAGTAACAAGTCATGGCTGATATTTATTAGGTGCTTGCACTACTCTGGCCAGTGCTGTTGGTTGCACAGTTGTCTGTTGACCACTTACATGCTTGGTGGCCAAGAAGGTTTTAAAAAGGTGCTAGTTTCCCTGCTACTGGAGTTAAAGATGGTTGTTAGCAGCTGTGTGTGTTCCAGGAATCAAACCCAGGTTCCCTGGAAGAACAGACATTTCTCTTAACACCTGCTTCATCACCTGCTCTTGGAACTTTTTATTAATGAATTTTATCATTATAACAATCTTGATATTAGACCCCATGGAGATTGTCCCAATGGTGATAGAAAAGAAACTGGTGTGTGTGTGAATGCTTAGGCAGAAGTCTTAACCTCGAAGGAGAAAGGGAACAGCTGGTTTTGAGAAGCTCATGCTGCCAACAGAGAAAAATGAAGGCATTTTATGGTTTTTGTTTGGTTAGGTTTGTTTGTTTGGTTGGTTGGTTTGCTTTTTCAAGACAGGGTTTCTCTGTGTAGCCCTGGATGTCCTGGAACTTGCCCTGAAGACCAGGCTGGCAACCTTAGACTGGCCAAGGACTGAGACAAGGCCAAGACGAAGAACTATGCTTGCCTCTGCCTACCATGTGCTGGGATTAAAGGCGTGCGCCACCACTGCCTTTCGAGAATATAATGTTTTTAAAAAAAAAAATGCCTTTCTCATGGTTAAAGAGGATTTTTTCCCATGTAAGACGGAGAGAAGTGGCCAGGTTGTTCCTAGAGACCTCCTGTCATTATCCTATGCCTGGTGGAGTTTTCCCTTGCAATAACCAGGTGGGCCATGGGCCCGTCCCATAAATTGCTAACTAGAGAGAGGAGGACCTGGGTGAGTAACAGGCTTTGTGGATTAAGAGCCTGTCTCTTTTCCTGTGAGTGTCTCTATTACTGCCTAGCCCTATGTGGTAGTATTATTATTTCCTCTTTTGAGTGAGAAATTGGGAGCAGAGAAAGGCCAGGAGGCTGGCAGAGCTGGTGTTCAGACTGAGGCTGTGCATCTTCTCAGTGCGAGGTGGCTGGAGTGGTCCATTAGGATCTATTTTGTCTGTCAGAGGCAGAGCTCTCCCTTCCAACAGCAGTGGTCTAAACGCGTTTGCCTCTGCCTCGCCTGGCTGCAACCTCGTGGTGAGCAGCTGGAGCCTGGGTGGAAGTGCTTCAGATCCCTCACTTGGCAGTCCTCATTTGTGGGTTCTGTCATCTCTCAAAGTGGCTGTGTCAGCGTCACTCATTACGTCTGCATTCCAGATAGAGGAGGAAGGGCGGGAGAACAGTTCTGAGAAGCCCTGGGTGATCTTTCTGCGTGTGTTCTATTGATCAGAACATAGTCATATTACCATGCCTAGGTGCAGGGCAGACTGGGAAATCATGTGACAAACAGTGATGACCCCCTCACTCAGGATGAAAGGGTGAGTGAGCCCTGGGACAGTTTAATCTCCCCTGCACTCTGGCTGCTCCTTAGGATGCTTGGGAGGTACTGGGTATTAGTTGGGGACCCCTGACTGTAGCACCCAGTGTGACTTACCCAAAGGCTGCATCCCCTTAGACCTTTGTCAGCAGCTGTTAGTTCTTGATAGACTGGAGCTATGGCCGCCTCCCTGAACGGAGGCAGGGCCAGCAGGACACTGTCCATGTGGCTCTGGAGAGAGCTTCTGCAGAGTGCTGAGGGGCCATCAGTCCAGGTTACCATCACACATGGTGAGGACTGAGCAGGGCCTGCCCCTCTGGACTTAGTGCTTTTATTTCTCTTCAAGTGGAAGAGCAGGGAAGGAGTTAGGGTTCATCTTATTTCTGACTGACTTGGGCATGGAGAAAGCACAAGTGCCCAGGCACCCTTGGCCCAGATCTCACCTCTGACTTCCTATCATCGTAGAAAACTTTGTATAGATGTTTGTTTGTTTTCAAGACGGTTTGCTCTGTAGACCAGGCTATCCTCTAACTCAGAGATCTGCCTGCTTCTGCCTCCCAAGTGCTGGGATTAAATGCGTGCAACACCACACCTGGCTTGTCTAGAGTTTATTCTGTGCTCAGGGTCTATGAACTAATCTCACCCACAGTGACCCACCTCTGGATGAGGAAACAGAGGTGGAGAGAAGCTATGGAATGTGGCCTGACTAGATAAGTGGAGAACTGCATTCCAACTGCTCCTGGTTTATTCAGACACAGACAGCCCCTCCCTTCTGCCAGGAGCCACTTGCTTTGTGCTCCCATTGTGGGCTGAGCCCTAGGGTGGGGAAAGAGTGGCTGGTGATCTTAATGTCTGACAAGTGCGAACCTGAACACTTCTGCCTCGCAGGATCCCATGGCCAGAACAACTCAGGCCATGTGGTCGTTACGTAGGACTGGAACTCAAGCCTGAGGTACAATCTCGTGCTAGAAGCTAGTTGCATTGCTGGGGCCAGGGAAGGGGCTTAGGTCACCCTGCCGATGGCAGGGCGAGGATGGGCCTTGGATTTAATTCCAGAGAATTCACTGGTGAACACTCTAGCGAGGATGGCATTTTTTAGGTGTTCTGTTTTGTAGGGAACATCTCAAGTAAAAGGACAGGAGGGAAGATCAGTTCCAAGAGGTGTGTCTCATAGGAGTAGGCTAGCAGCAAGGGCCTGACTAGATGGGGGAGGGGGGGAGTGAGAAATCTGCCCTCTTAAAACCTAGCAAAGAGCCTTCCGAGGAGCTCCAAGACCAAATGAAACCCTGCCAGGAGTAAGACCTTAGATTCCAGACTTTCTGTCCAACACCTTGGGATAAGCTGTATCACTGGGCTAGCTCTTATCACTGGAGAGTTCTTCTGCCCGGGGGAGCTTGGTTAGAGGTAACTGTGTTGGCTTCTGGGGAGGATAAGGATTGAAGCTGCTTTGTGGGGTTGCCCTGTTCTACCCCATGTCTCCAGCTTGTGGGAAGTAAAAGAGACAGGGTGTTGGAGAAAGGGGATGAGCCTTCATGAGCCTGGGACACTCATCTTAGCCATGCTGGGCCCTGCAGGTGGGATGCTATGGAATATGATGAGAAGCTGGTTCGGTTCCGGCAGGCCCACCTCAACCCCTTCAACAAGCAGCTTGGACCAAGGCACCATGAACAAGAAGCCAATGAGAAGGCCCAGGAAGTCACTTCTGAAGGTGAGCTTTGGTGCAGGGTGAGGGCTGTGTAGACTGTCTGACATCTTAGATTAACCCTGTCACTCTTCCTGCCCGTGGATCTCCCATGAGGGGGCACAGTCACCCTCTACCTCCTCCAAGGTTTTTCTTTGTCTTCCTTACCAGGATGAACGCGCAAGAACAGGGGTTCTCAACCTGTGGGTCTCATCCCTTTGTGGGCTTGTATAACCCTTTCGTGGGGGGTTGCCTAAAAGCATCAGCAAATACAGATATTTGTATTCTGATTTATAACAGTAGCAGAATTACAGTTGCGAAGTAGCAATGAAAGTAATTTTATGGTTGGGGATAGAAGTCTACACAATATGAGAGGCTGCATTAAAGGGTGGCAGCGTAGGAAAGTTGAGAACCAGTCAGTGGTTTAGAGGACAGGGATCTGAGTCTGGAGCATCACTGTTGAGTCCCAGGGCCTCACATGGTTGGTGTTTAGTGAATTAAATCTTGGAGCAAACTCAAACTTGGAGCTGAGATTTAGGGAGAAGAGTCTAATGGCTGCAGTGTCTGTGGATAGACCCTCACCTTCTTGAGATCAGAAAAGTAAGGCAGGGATTTTGGGTAGGGGAGTTGGGGAGTTCTTGGGACAAGGGTGGTTGTTGGGGTAGCCTGAAATCCACGCAGCACTTAATGAGGCTGTGACATAGCCAGTCATTGGTTTTTCTTTAGTCTAGTCAGGAAGCATCTGCCTTAGAAATTGGGTTTGTTTCTTTGTGTCTTTATTTAGAGACTGGGTCCATCTGTGTAGTCAAGGCTGATCTCAAAACTGAGACTGGTTATTTTGTCTCTGTTTCCCAGCTGCTAGGATTACAGGCGAGTGTGGCCATGCCCAGTTTGGGACATTGGGACATTTCTTTTTTTCTTTTTTTTTTTTTTTGAGACAGGGTTTCTCTGTGTAGCTCTGGCTGTCCTGGAACTCACTCTGTAGACCAGGCTAGCCTCAAACTCAGAAATCCGCCTGCCTCTGCCTCCCAAGTGCTGAGATTAAAGACGTGCGCCACCACTGCCTGGCTGGGACATTTCTATAATACTGTCTCGTAGGTATCTCTGAGTACTACTGAGTGTTCACAGACCTTTTTCTCTTTTCTTTAAGCAATGCGCACAAGAGCCAGACTTTTTACAGGGCGATCAGAAACTGGAATAACAGTTGCAGTTTTGACTGGTGCTTTCTGGCCTTCACAGTGAGACAGTCTTATAGGCAGCTGAGTGGCGCCTAGCTTTTCCCAGTACCCCCTTTTTGTGGGCTTCCCAATACCCCTGGCTCGACTCTATCCTCTCCAGATGCTTCCCTAGGCAATGAGGAGAAAGAGGCAGCAGGTAGACTCTTTACCATCCTTCATGTCTGTGCTCTTATCCAGAGGCCCTGCCTGAGCTGCCCGCTGGGGAACCTGAGTTCAGGTACTCGGAGCGCATGATGGATCTTGGCCTGTCTGAGGACCACTTTTCCCGCCCTGTGGTAAGGCTTGGAATCTGGGCCCTTAGAAACTATCCTCATCATAGCACTTGCAGGTGGCTACTCATGAGATGGGGTACAGTTTCCTTTCCAGCCAGTCACTACCATGGGCTCAGTGGTCCCCAAGTCAACCCAGTCCCCTGGGTTTTGAATCTGAAACATTCATGGCACTTGACCCTCATCTCCAAAATTTGAGGTCTGGAGACAGTTGGGAGGTGTGCATCCTCTTTCCTCCTAAGTTTCGGGTTCTTAAGGAGTGAGTGTGGCCAGGCAGTGGAGACACAGGCCTTTAATCCCAGCACTTGGAGGCAGAGACAAGTGCATCTCTGCGTTTGAGGCTAGCCTGGTCTACAGAGTGAGTTCTAGTGCGACCAGGGCTCCATAGAGAAACCCTGTCTTGAAAAAACAAAAAAGCCGAGGCCAGCCTGGTCTACAGAATGAGGTCCAGGACAGCCAGGGCTACACAGAGAAACCCTGTCTCGAAAAAAAAAAAAAAAAAAAAAAGACAAAAACAAAAACAAAACAAAACAAAACAAACAAACAAAAAAAAAAAAAGCAAAAGAGAAGCAGGTGTTAGAGTTGGTTCCCTTTGGAGTCCCCCAGGAGTGTTTTATAAATGGTACTTTATGTATGAACCTCTATGGCTTAGTCTGTGTGTTGTTCAACAGAAGGCTTGTTTTGAAGAGAAAAGAGGAAGGAGAGACCTAGTATGTCCCTCCCCTCCCCTCCCCTCCCCTCCCCTCCCCTCCCCTCCCCTCCCCTCCCCTCCTCTCCCCTCCCCTCCCCTCTCCTTTCTCTTCCCTTCTACTCCCCTTCCCTCACCTCTCCTCTCTCTTCTTATTTTCTTTTGTTTTTGTGTTCAGACTGGGTTTCTCTGTGTAGCCCTGGCTGTCCTGGAACTCACTCTGTAGACCAGGCTGGCCTCGAACTCAGAAATCTGCCTGCCTCTGCCTCCCAAGTGCTGGGATTAAAGGCGTGCGCCACCACCACCCAGCTTTTACAATTTTCTTAAGTGTGTGTTTGATGTATGTGTCTGTACATGATCTCATGTGTGTATGACACATATATGCAGAAGCCAGCTGTCAACATCAGGAGGCTTTCTCTATTGCTAATCATATCTATCTATCTATCTGTCCATCCTATCTATCTCTCTAGCCATCCATCTACCATCTGTTTACATAACTATCTGTCCATCCATCCTCCTTCCATCTAACATCTGTTTAGATAACTATCCATCTATCTTATTGTCTATCTATCATCTATCTAAATATCTGTCTGTCTGTCGTCTGCCAGTCATCACCTGTCATCTATCTATCATTTGTGTGCCTGCCTGTCAGTCTGTCTGTCTGTCATCTCTCTGAGATAGGATTGTATTATGTAGCCCCAACTCACCTGGGAATCATTATATAGACCCTGCTGGCCTTAGACTAACAGAGATCCTCCTGCCTCTGCCTCACTTGCTCCATTTTACTTATTTTGAGACAGAGTCTCTCACTGAATCTAGACCTCACTCAGCAAGAACAGAAAGAACTCAAGGGACCACCCTGTTTTCCAGCACCCGGATTATAGACACGTTCTGCCGTGCTCGGCATTTTCTCCGTGTGCTGAGGAATCCCCTCCTCAGAGCCTCATATTTGCACAGCAAACACTTTACTGGCTTAGTCATCTCCCCAGCTCCTTGTCTCAAGTAGCCCAGGTTGGTCTCAAACTTGCTATGTAGCTGAGAATAAACCCTTCCCTCGCCTCCTTTTCCTCTTTTTGAAACAGGTCTCTAGCCCAGTCTGTCCTCCAGATTAACCTTTGAACTTCCTGCCTCCACCTCCTAAGTGCTTGAATTATCGACATGCATCATCAAGTGTGGTTTATTTGGTGCTGGGGATCGAACCCAGGATGTCACCTACACTTGGCATGCACGTTGTCAACTGAGCCACATCCCCAGCTGCAGAAGCTGTTTTTGAAACATAGCCTGAATTAGTGTTCAGGGGCCTGTGGGCAGATCAGTCCAGCTAGGAGCAGGGAGCATGACTGATTTTTTTTTTAAGATTTATTTATTTATTTTATATATATGAACACACTGTCATTGCCTTCAGACACACCAGAAGAGGGCATTGGATCCCATTACAGATGGTTGTGAGCCACCATGTGGTTGCTGGGAATTGAACTCAGGACCGCTGGAAGAGCAGTCAGTGCTCTTAACCACTGAGCCATCTCTCCAGCCCAAATGGATTCTTTTTGTTTGTTTGAGACAGGGTTTCTCCATGTAGCCCTGGCTGTCCTAGAATTCACTCTGTAGACCAGGCTGGCCTCAAACTCCAAAATCCACGAGTGAGTTCTTATGTGTTGCTAACCCTCTTGGGCCTTGAGCAAGTCTTCCTCTGGGTGAGGGAGCTTAGGTCTGCTGGATGCCTAACTACTCATGAGGAGAGGCCTACCTTCCATGGGGAGAAACTTCTAGGTGGTCATCTGACTGTTGTTTTGCAACCCGGGCAGGGTCTCTTCCTGGCCTCGGATGTCCAGCAGCTACGGCAGGCAATCGAAGAATGCAAACAGGTGATCTTGGAGCTGCCAGAGCAGTCAGAGAAGCAGAAAGACGCAGTTGTGAGACTGATCCACCTCAGGCTGAAGCTCCAGGAGCTGAAGGTGGGTTCTGACCTGTTCTGCCACAGAGGTGGCTGGAGCATGGCATGGACACAGGAGGACAGGGAGCCTTTGGCTCCTTTCAGGGGTGGTCATTCTCTGTTCTCTGAGAGGCTGAGGTAGGGACAGAAAAGCAGGGTGAAAGGTTTGGCTAGTTACTTCCCTGATAGTACAGCCCCTCTTGATTGTGAGAGACAGAAACACAATCCTAGGGCCCTTAAAGGCACAGGAAGGAAGCATTGTCTGTTAACCATTTGGGAATGGGGATATTGGGAATCCTGTATTCTTTTGCTCTGCTTCCTGTTAGTCAGCCTTCTGCCAGGCATTCGGAGGTAGCAAAGATGACGGCAGCAACTGAGAGCTCTCTTTCCATGAGTTTACCTTTCTCAGGTCAATCATGACTGATTGGCCAGGCCTGGGTCACAAGCATAGGGAATATTCACAGTGATTGGCTAGTCCTGGATTACGTGTTTATCTTTGAAACCATCACAGTCATGGGTTAGTTTTGTGACTACCCACTGAAGCAAGTGTGTTGACATAATTCCACTTTGAGCTGTACGGCCTAGGAAGACGATCACCTGAAGGTGTCAATGGAAGCCGACAGTGTATCGTAGATCCAAAACCCACACAAGTCCAGGATGCAGTCCGAGCCTGTGTCTTTTGGTTTGGCTGTCACTGTGTCTCTTGTCCGGACTCTGGGCGTTTATAGAGGAATATTCATTAGGAAGTGGGTAACAATACATGGTGGCGAGCATATCCCAAGATAACAGTAGTTTAAGGACATACATGTGTAATTTTCCTTATGAAAGAAAAGCATACAGTTGGTCTAGGTGACAGCCAGAAGTGTTAGGACCCTAGGCCATCTTTTTATTACTCTGCCAGATCCTGGAGAGAGTCCAGGGTCACCCTGTTGTAGCAAGCAGAAGGCAGAGGCAACCTCCCTCCTGCTTACAGGCTCTTGGATGTATACGGCACCTGGGTGCAAAGAACCTGCAAAACGTTGTCTGTGCTCCTAAGGGCTGGTGCCTAACTACAATTCTGTTGCTAACGAGAGAAGGGGAAAATTGGGCTGAAACTCTAAATCTCTATGACAGGCAGGTCCTGGAAGGCGTGTACTGAGGATGTTGAGTGACGGGAAGGAGTTACTGCTTAACACACCTATGACTTTTCCATTGCTCTTCCCCTACAGGACCCCAATGAAGAGGAACCCAACATCCGGGTCCTCCTAGAGCATCGCTTCTATAAGGAGAAGAGCAAGAGCGTCAAACAAACCTGCGACAAGTGCAATACCACCATCTGGGGCCTCATCCAGACCTGGTACACCTGCACAGGTGGGCCAGACCAAGACCCTCCCTTATGTAAGCCCTGCTCCCAGACATGCGTCCCGTGCAGGTGACTTAGGTAGCATGTACGGATGACCAGGCATCGCCGTGCACTGGAGATAAGAGGAGCAGAGGAGACCAACGCACCTGCCTTATTGACCCTGAATCTAGATCTGAGCTGTCTAGTGTTGTGGTGATGAATCGCAGAAGGGTTTTTTAATATTTACATCCACGGGAGTTGAGTAGGTGGTTTAGATTTATTATCTACTTTACAAATGCTCAAAGGCCACATGAAGCTGGCGGCTACCGTATCGGATAGTGCGGAGAGAGTATTGCAGAGTGATGATGCTGTTATGTATGGAAAGCCAGATTAGGAGATGACACAGTATGTTGGGCGGTGCTGGTAACGGAATATGTAAGGGGGGGATGTTTATAGGATACAGTGGGCCCTTGGAGGTCAGGGCACAAGCTGGGAGTATATCTAAGGAGGAAGGGTGTGGTATGGAGGAATTGTATGTGCAAAGGCCCTGTGGTTGATATGTGTCCACTGCCTTTAAGGAGAAGCACCATGTCTAAGGGTAGATGTGATAGAGGTACACTCAGAGGTGACCGAGGGCATTTTTCTCTATGTTTGGTGAGGACCATGTGTGCTAGATACTTAGACTCTGGTTGCTAAGTCGAGCAGAAAAAAAGAGGGTTGTCTGTGATGAAGGTTTAGGTAAGGAGTGGATGAGGTCAGTGTTGGCTGCAGAAACAAGTGAGGAAATCAGGATGATGTCTGAGGTAGTCTCAGTCCGAGAAGGATGGAGTCATGGAAACCCAAAATTGGAGAAGACAGAAAGATGTAGGAGAGAAAATGTCCAGAGACATGAGGTTCTTTGAGACGCCGAGCCACACAGCAGTTCTGGAGGAAGTCCTGAGTTAATATGGACGCTGCAGGGGAGCCAGTGGGGCTTGTGTGTGGAGCAGTGCAGGTGAAAGTCCTCCTAGGCTGCTGCGATCCGTACAACTTTTAAGAGAGATGGGTATTTCCTACCGCAGGGTGTTATTACCGCTGTCACAGCAAGTGCCTGAACCTCATCTCCAAACCATGTGTCAGCTCCAAGGTCAGTCACCAGGCTGAATACGAGCTGAACATCTGCCCCGAGACCGGGCTGGACAGTCAGGACTACCGCTGTGCCGAGTGCCGCGCACCCATCTCTCTACGTGAGTGAAAGATGGGGCTCCTCTTGCGTGCTGGCCAAGAGCAGTGCAGAACTGAGTCAGGAAAGGCTCCTGGTGGGGGTGTGAGAAAGCTGCACTCGGCGGCTGTGTAAGGGCCTGGGACCATCGAAGGCCATGCACCTTGTTTTAAGGGAATGACAAAGGAACATTACAGGCGCTCCTTCAATTCTTATAAAAAGAGGCAGTTCCTGGCTGTTTCATGACTTGCCTAGGTCTCTCCAGGGCTGATTCTGATCTCTGACTACAGTGCCTTTATGTTATACAGCTATCAAGGAGAGACCACAAAGATAGGGACTAGGGGAAAACAAGGAAATAGGAATACAACAATCACATACTTTTTTTCTCTGTGTAGCCCTGGCTGTCCTGGAATTCACTCTGTAGACCAGGCTGGCCTTGAACTCAGAAATCCGCCTGCCTCTGCCTCCCAAGTGCTGGGACTAAAGGCGTGTGCTATTTTATTTATTTATTTATTTATTTTTTAATGTGAGTACACTGTCTTCAGACACATCAGAAGAGGGCATTGGATCTCATTACATATGGTTGTGAGCCACCATGGGGTTGCTGGGAATTGAACTCAGGACCTCTGGAAGAGCAGTCAGTGCTCTTAACCACTGAGCCATCTCTCCAGCCTCCAACAGTTCTAGAGATGGAAACTGTAACTACTATTATTACCTTATGGGGTCCCTCCAGGGGTTCTTTCTGTCTTACTGTTCTGTTGTCTCATTTTGCTGTTGAGTAGACAGAGTGCTGAGACACTGGGGTAGCCTAGGGTCTCTTATTAACCCCTAGTCCAGCTTGCTCTCCCCTGCAGCCTGGGGGAAGGAAGATGGACCATATGGTGTGAGTCCTTGGCTAGGGAAGGCAGACCTTAATCAGTCCCAAATGGCTACCCTGACCTTGTAACAACCTGGCCCCCGCAGGAGGTGTGCCCAGTGAGGCCCGACAGTGCGACTACACCGGCCAGTACTACTGCAGTCACTGCCACTGGAACGACCTGGCTGTCATCCCTGCGAGAGTGGTACACAACTGGGACTTTGAGCCACGCAAGGTTGGGTTTTGGAGATATGGTGGTGGTGGTTGGTGGTGGTGGTGGTGGTGGGCGGGGCAGGGAAAAGTTAGCTCTGCAAACTGGTCACTCAGCTACCTGCCCCGCAGGTGTCCCGTTGCAGCATGCGCTACCTGGCACTGATGGTGTCCCGGCCAGTGCTCCGGCTCCGGGAGATTAACCCTCTGCTGTTTAACTTTGTGGAAGAGCTGGTGGAGATCCGGGTGAGGCTGGGGCCCTGGTTAGGGTCCGGATGGGTTTGTATCCCGGTGGGAGGTGTGCTTCTTTCACAGGACTCTTAGCTGGGTCAACAGTGTTAAAACCAGAGACAGTGTTAGTGTTAGGTTCCCTAGTACTCTCTTTGAAAAGGTAGGGTGACGACTCGTTCCTGATGTTAGCATTAGGGAGCTGGGGCAAGAAAGTCACCAGTTCAAGGTCAGCCTGAGCTACATAGTCAGAGCTTATCAGAAAGTGTGTGTGTGTGTGTGTGTGTGTGTGTGTGTGTGTATCAATCAACTATCTATTTACCTATCTACCTACCTACCTATCTACCTACCATCTGTCTACCTAACTTACCTGCATGACTGGGAATGTAGCTTGCTCTTAGAATGCTAGTTTAGATGCAGGGAGCACGGGTTCAATTCCCAGCAGTGTGTGAATCTGGCATGAGAGCACACGTAGCTCAGGCTGGCCTTGAACTCAGAGATCTGCCTGCTTCTGCCTCCCTCATGCTGGGATTTGATAGCTAGCTGAGGTTGGTCTTGAATCCCTGATCCTCCTGCCTCTACCTCCTGAGTGTGGGATTAGAGCAAGCATGTACACCTATATAATAGTATACTTTCTTCAGCTCAGTAAAACCAACGTGTTATTATTAGTTTTTTGTTTTGTTTTGTTTTTTTGTTTTTCGAGACAGGGTTTCTCTGTGTAGCCCTGGCTGTCCTGGAACTCACTTTGTAGACCAGGCTGGCCTCGAACTCAGAAATCCACCTGCCTCTGCCTCCCAAGTGCTGGGATTAAAGGCATGCGACACCACCGCCCAGCCTTGTTTTGTTTTTTTTAAAGACAGGGTTTCTCTGTGTAGCCCTGGCTGTTCTGAACTCAGTCGGTACACCAGGCTGGCCTTGAACTCAGAGATCTTCCCACCTCTGCCTCTCTCATGCTGGGATTAAAGGAGTGTGCCACCACCTCCCGGCTGAACCAAAATATTATGATATATAATCAACATACAGAATTGTCAAGATATTTTACTCTTTTTGTGTTCTATGATTTTGAATCGTAAGGTGTATCTTACACTTACAGCCATTTAAGTGACGTCAATAGCTCTACACCCATAGCCAGAAGAGTCAGGGCTGGAGTCAGATAGAGCTGCAGTTCAGGCATGAGTTGATGATGTCATTAGCAAGGTAGAAAGGTCTTAGCGTCCATGTTTTAGCGGAGGAGGTGGAGCAGGTGAGTGGTCAAGGCCAAGGCACCGATGGGGGATATGGTATGGACCTAGAATTTTGGCCCACTATGTTGGTTACACTTAGTGCTGCCTGAAGCTATAGGGTGGGCTTCTTGCTTGCTTGTGGGACTGAGCTGACATGGATGGGAGATCTCAAGAGCCACTTGAGATTAGACTCTTAATGAATCCAAGTTCCTCTGTAGCCCCAAAACTGATATGCACCTGAGATTGGCTAGACCAGCCAAATGTAGGACCCCCAGTGGAATTTGAGGGCACCTTCCCCAGTCCCTTCTGACCTTACTATCACTCCCAGTATAAGGAAGGAGAAGCCACCCTGTGAGCAGGTCCCCTATGAAGCCAGTACAGAAGCAGCCCCTTAGCCTTTCAGAACCAGCTGCGGTGCCGCCAGTGTGCCCAGGCTGACACACCCACCCGTTGTCTGAGTCCACAGAAGCTGCGCCAGGACATCCTGCTTATGAAGCCATACTTTATCACCTGCAAGGAGGCCATGGAGGCACGACTGCTGCTGCAGGTCAGACTGCTAGAGGGACCAGTCTCAGATGGCCAGGGCGACAGAGTACTACATGCTCAGATAACCCTGTAGCTAGCTAGATACATCATACTTCAAGCAGCCTTTTGAGCGCTCTGTTCTGGGAAGGTCACATCTGTAATAAACTGCTGGATATTCTGTACAACAGCAGCATTCTCTGAGGATCTCAGTTTTCCAAATTAAGATAAACACTTACCATGTTTAGCCTTGGGGAGGTGGTCTTTACCTTAGCCTCCTCAGGCAGGTGGGACAGTCTTCAAGGGTTTGTTGTTGTTGTTGTTTGTTTGTTTGTTTGTTTGTTTTGTCTTTTTGAGACAAGGTTTCTTTGTGTAGCCCTGCCTGTCCTGGAACTCACCCTGTAGACCAGGCTGTTCTCACTCACCAAGGCAGTCAGGTCTGGGATTTAATCCCAAATGTTGGGATTAAAAGCATGCACCGCCCTGCCTGGCCAAAATACAAGTTTTAAGAGTCACCAACTGCTTTGCTCAATAAGTGATCTCAAACCCTGGCCTAAATTATGGGAACAGTGAGCAAAACAGGCCCTTAGAGAGTGGCCAGTAGGCCAGGAAGGCAAGGGAAATAGGTGGTATGTCACAGTGTGACTGCCGTGTACAGAAGCAAGCAGATGGAGGGGTCCGAAGAACCAGAAGGTTTTAAACAGACCAGGGCCAGGAAGAGGCACGGATGGCAGGGGAAAGTTATGGCAAAGGGTGGGGAGCACTGAGCAGCCACTGTGGCCCAGGGGACATTACAGGTGTGTGAAATGGGTTGGGAGTGGGGGTGGGGCATATAGATGAGGAAATGTTGCCCTGTCCATATCTTCACTCTGGCTTCTCCAGAATCTTGAGGTCCCTAAATGGACACCCTATACAACTTATGGTTTCCACAAGAACCCTGGACCCTGACAACAGGCGTGGCCATGGGTGTGACGTGGGGGGCCTCACTCTGCATTTGTGGTAACACCTACTGGGTCTTGGCAGCTCCAAGACCGACAGCACTTTGTGGAGAACGACGAGATGTACTCCATCCAGGACCTCTTGGAGGTGCACATGGGCCGCCTCAGCTGCTCGCTAACGGAGATCCACACGCTCTTCGCCAAACACATCAAGCTGGACTGTGAGGTGGGTCTCCCTGTCCCCTCTGCAATGGCAGCTCTGTCTAGAGGAGGCTCCAAGCTGTTCTGTCCACCAGCCCTGAGGGCCAGGATTGGCCAGTGAGTGTATTCCTGGCCTGAGTTGGCACTTCCTTTCCAGTCATTACCCTGATTCCCTTTTCAACAGCGGTGCCAAGCCAAGGGGTTCGTCTGTGAACTCTGCAAGGAAGGTGACGTGCTGTTCCCGTTCGACAGCCATACATCCGTGTGCAGCGACTGTTCAGCTGTCTTCCACAGGTGGGTGTGGCCTGTAGCTTGCTCTCAGGCTAGGTTCTGAGGCTCCTCCCACTTTCTAAGCAGACCGCCTTCCCTCTT